>NW_027187340.1:8210680-8296040 GCF_028583685.1 Petaurus breviceps papuanus
ATATATATATATATATATATATATATATATATATATATATATATATACACACACACACACACAATCTTTTGTAAACAGACAAAAACCACACACATGCATACCTTAAAACACATAGCAGTGCATTGATGTTCCTGGGTGTTAGACCTCCTATATTCAAGAAACTGGCAGACAGTGACAACCAAAGTCGTTGAGGTGACTGGGATGCCCTGACTGTGAAGTTCAATCAATAATCTGCTGCAGAAACATAGCAGACTGCAGTATATAGAAGCATTTGACAACTGCCTGCTTAGGAGAATTTCAGAGCAATCACAGTGAGATTCCAGGTAAACCTCCTTAACATGCAGCCTATTTTGGGTGTTTGGGAAGCAGGCTGGATATGTGATCATCACAGATGGTCTCCAAAGCCACCTGGGCATGGCTTGTAGATGTCTGTGACTGATCAGCCAGGGGTGGAAAGATAGGCTGTACCTCACCTTCAATACTGTAGCTAAATCCTAGGGCTAATCTCCTACATAATTGTACCCATTCTTCAGTCATTTTACCCCCACCATGCCCTTATTCTTCTCCCTCACATCAACTGCTATAAGTTCCCATAGTTAGTATTAGCTGCTCAGGGCTGTTATGCCCCAATCCCAAACTGGGAACCCAGAGCAGCAGCTGGTATTGCTTAGAGGCAGCCAAATGTTTGTTGTAGATAACAGCCCTAGGTGTGGGGTTAGGAAGACCTGAATTCAAATCTTACCTTAGACAATTACTAGCTGTATAATCCTGGGTAAGTCTTATAACCTCCATTTGCCTCATTTTTCCCAACTATAAAACGGGGATAATAATAGCACCTACATCTTTGGGTTGTTGTAAGGGTTAAATGAGATAATATTTGTAAAGTTCTTAGCACAGTTTCTTATATATAGTGAATGTTTAATAAAGACTTGCTTCCTTATTACAACAAGGAAAATTTCCTCCTTGCCTCTGATGCCCAGCCTTTGCCTCTGGATCACATCTTGAGCTGTCCAAAGGCAGGATCTGCATTCCAGGGCAGTAAGAGCCACACCTCTCCCTTTCATTTTGGGAAGGACAGAATGAGTCATACCAATACCAGATGAGCTGACATGATTGTTTTATAACAGATTCCAGAGCTTTCCCCTCAAATACACTGCTCTACCAGACTTCCTTTTTTCTATCTAAGGTACTTAGAATCCTTACAATTGTTGTTCAGTGGTGTTTGACTCTTTGTGACCCCTTTTGGGATTTTCCTGTTAAAGATACTAGAGCATTTTGCCATTTTCTTCTCCAGATCATTTTACAGATGAGGAAACTGAGGCAACAAGGTTAAGTGACTTGTCCAAGGTCACATAGTTAGTAAGTGTCTAAGGACAGATTTCAACTCAGGAAGAGGATTCTTCCTGGCTCCAGGCCCAGTGCTCTATCCAATGTACCATCTACCTGCCCATCCTTACAATCACCAGGGTTTTAAACCTTGGTGCTCTTCCTGGTTCATCACTTTCAGTTGCCCTACATATCTAAGCAGTTGACAGATCTAGTGATTTTAATCCCCTTATCTCTGTTCTAACAGTCATTATCTTATTTCAGGGACTGCTTCCTCTTTCCTGGACTATTATAATATGGTTTTGGTTTTTGTGTGTGTGTGTGTTTGGTTTTTTGCTTTTATTTTTGCCTCACAATATTTATTTGTTACAGGGGAGGGTTCTATGGGGTGGAGGAAGAGTCAAGGAGAAGTAATAGAAGTGACATGAAAAAAGGAACATCAATAAAATATTTTCAAAATTGATAGGAAATTGGAGGCAGTGTCTGGAGCTCACCTCCAAGACAGGAAGATAGAGATATAAATATTGCCTCTTTCACATGGAATGGTTGTGTGACCCTGGGTAAGTCACTTATCCTCTTAGGGTTCTTGATAACTCTCTAAGACTTTAAGGTGTAGAGAAGGTGCTGACCTTCATTGATAGAGAAAATTTTTTATCCTGTCCTTAATAGGAAATTATGAAATTTAATTAGTAGACCTGGCTCTTAGGTAAGAGAAAGAACAGCTTTCATAATTTCATAATTATCATAGACTGAAAGGTTACTTTCTGTATCTCAAACCTTTAATTTTACTTTCACCAGACTGACTGTTTAGACTAGTCAAATCGCTCATTCAGTTAGTTTGGTTTATCCTTGTTTTCCACCTCCTCCATTTATTTGAATTGTTTAACTGAATTCAATGAGTACATCCACATTGTTTTGGCTCCATTTAACTTCATTATTTAAAAAGAGAAAGGAAAAATGGAGAATTAAAAAAAAACAACAAATCTCCTAAAATGCTTTTAAAATACAAGTTCAAATCAACATCTTCTCAAAGAGAAATGTACCAAGTGATTTTTTCAAACTTGGAGCCATGATGGAGATTTAGAACAAAAGGAGCAGTCCATATTTATTACCGCTAATTCATTCAAGTGGTAACATTCAACAAGGAGAAATAATTGTATGCTCTCACTTGAAGGAATAGTTTTGTTTAAATGACAGCACAATCTTGATTTCCCCAAAGTGTTCAAAGATGAAATTTGCACATAGACAAGTACTTGATTTAATAGGTATAAAAATCCATGGTCCATGTCATCATTACAGTGTGGTAAACCTCATTAATAGGAGAAATAGCTAATTAGGACAATACCTCAGAAGTATTATTTCTTTGTTCTGTAACCTACCACCATGCAAAAATGATTTCTTCCTAGGGAGGTCTAACTCAGAGAGGGTTACAAAATGATGTGTTAAGTTTCCAGGTCTGATCAATACAGACATAAACATTACAGAACTGTATAAACATTGGGAATCTTGCTAATACCTTTAAGTAGAAAAAACAATCATTAAAATGATGTTTTCTATTAGAATGTCCAGTCTTCCATTGAGAGACCTTTTGCTTAACTACATGATATGACCTCTATACCTAGAATATGAAATTGTAACAGAAGTAATTCATTCCCCCCGTCTTGTTCACTCTTGCTTCTTAGAGATGTATAGAGATAGGTAGAAGGCCTAAGTTCAAGGTATTAAGAAATAATAGTAACGCTTAGATTCAGCTTCATGCCTATTTATAATTGCATTTTGACTTAACTCCTTTCAGTCAGTCAGAAGTCCTGTTTTGATTTGTTGTACTGCTTCAGCTCAGAAGCAAACTACCATTGTCCCTATCATTACCGTAAATAATTTCAGCATTATATTTCCCATTTCCATTTAGTGTCTACTATACAAGTATTTTATGGATGGCATAGGACATGTACAGAATCAACATATGTACACACACACATATATATATATGTTTATATATAATATGGTAATATATGCCATATTATAATAATATATAAAATCTCTATCTATATGCAATATAAATATATACATAATCCATCATCTGTATTTATTGACTGATTTTGAGCTTTATCTACTTTAGTGACTATTTCTTGGTGATTTTCTTTAGCTATCATCAAGTCTAGCTGGCAAAGAATGTTTCTGTTGAATGTATTATGACTTTGAAATCTAATTTCATAAATAAACCTCAGTCATTTTCTGAGTTCACCCATTATATAGCCCAAAATTATATCATTCATTTGAATATGATGGGAAGATAATAACCGGCTTTCATTTAACTCATGTGGTTTACTGTTAATCATGCGTAGGCATAAAATTGGATTAATAATACTTTTCTCTCATCATCCTCAAAGGAAAGATGGAAAACATAATTAGTAAGTGATTATATGTCATGTAAGAAGTATAAATCACTACATAAATATGGAATTTAATAATACACATGGACCTAGCTTTAATCATATCTGATATATGAAAGTCTAAAGTTACACAAAACGTAAAGGAACAATTATTTTGCTTAGCAAAAGAATTTATTAGAGAATTCCTGTCATAGTGCATTTTTTAAAAATAAAGTTTTATTGATACCTATTGTTTTACATCACAGTCCTTTTTAAAAATATACTCTTCCTTCCTTACCAATGAACGTTCCTTTGTAGCAAAGGGGAAAAAAAGACCACTTAAGAAGACCAGCTAATATACCAAATTTGTCTGGTTGAATATACAATATTCTACACCAATGGTCCCTGACTTCTCCAATGAATAGTGGAAGTATTCTCTCTTCTCAAGAGCTAAGCTTGTTCATTTAAATTGCATAGCTTCCCATGTCATTGTATTGTTCTTTTAATTTACATTGTTATAGTCATTGTGTATATCACTTTTCCTATTCTGCTTAATTAACTCTGACTTAGTTTATTTAAATCTTAGATTTCTCTGAATTCTTCATGTTTTTTTTTTATTTCTTAAAAGATGATAATCTTTTACAGTCATGTACCGAAAATTTGTTTAGCTCCTTGCTAATCCATAGACACCTGCTTTGTTTTCAGTTGTTGCTACTACAAAAAGTGCTACTGGAAACATCTTTGTGTATTTGGAGTCTTTCTTTTGTCTCATTTGCCCAACAGTGTGCTCTCTGGGGGAAGGCGTATGAACATTTATCTCCCCCCCCCCTTATTTTTTTTGCATCATTACACATTACTCTTCATAATAGCCAGAGCAATTCAAAGCTCTATCGATAGTGTATTAGACTGACTGATTTCACAAAGACATTTGTTATCTTTGCAGTTTTACTAGGTGTGAAGTGAAATCTTAAGGTTGTTTTAATTTGTAATTCTCTTACTATTAGTGACTCGAAGTAATTTATCATATAGTTGTTAGTAGTCTGGACTTTTGATGACTGTTCATATGCTTTATCTTACGGGGAATCTATTAGGGAATGATTCTTGGTCTTCCATGTTTATATTACTTTCCTATATATCTGGAATATGAGAAGTTACAGGACATAGTAGACAGAGAGCGAGACTAGGACTCAGGAAGACTTGGGTTCAAGTACCATGTGGACATAAACTGTTACTGCTAGGTAATGCAATAGATAGTTCTAGAATTGGAGTCAGGAAGACCTGAGTTCAACTCCTACCACAGATATTTATTTAGACATGTGATCCTGGAGATGTTGCTTACTTTCTCCTAGTCTCAATTTCCCTCATCTGTAAAATAAAGATATACGAGCATCTACTTCATAGGACTGTTTTGAGAATGACACCAGTCAACATAGGTAAAATGCTCTGCAACATTAAAGTACTATATAATTACTTTAGCTATTAACCATTCAGTGTTCTAGTCAGTTTTCTAAGACTATAAATTGCAGAATAGGTGACAAGAGAATTCAGTTACTAATACCGCTGAAATCACAAGTTCAGTGCTATCCTTAGGTCTTTAATGAAGATGCTTTGCATTTTTACATAGTAAATATAAGGGGTGGGCTAGAGTTGCCATTTTATTTTGCATTCAGTAACAGATTATATCTATGGTGTAGTGGACAGAACACCAGACCTGGAGTCAGTAAGACTGATCTTCCCGAGTTCAAATCTGGCCTCAGGCACTTACTAGCTGTGTGACCCTGGGCAAGTCACTTAATCCTGTTTGCCTCAGTTTCCTCATCTGTAAAATGTTGTGGAGAAGGAAATGGCAAACTGCTCTAGTACCTTTGCCAAGAAAACCCCAAATGGGGTCATGAAGAATCATAAACAATTGAAAACAACTGAACAACAAGTATACTTTAGATCACAAAGTATTCTCCATAATAATGACAGTTTTTTTTAAAGGTTTACATAGGCCAGGTAGTTATTAATTTACTATTTCACAGATGAGAAAACTGAACTCAATGAGGGTAAATGACCTACCCAAAGTCATAAGCATGGGGATTCAAGTCAGGGTTTTCTTACTCTAAAACTAGAATTCTTTCCACTCCAATCCATTGTCTTTTACTTTCATTAATAACCTATTATGTAGCCTCACACAAATATGATGATCAAATTATAAAAATCTCACTAAGCCCCAAATGCAGAAAATAGGAAATCAAAGTTAATTAGAAGAAATCTCAGGCATAAGACCAGGAACTTTTCCTATAGGTTTATAGAAACTTTGCTGATCCTAACTAGGATGTCTCATACAGCCACAAACTAGACACATGATGTCAAATCACCTGAAAGAAGCAAAAAATCTGAAAGTTAAAAAAAATTTTAGTTAATCTTCAAGTTGTTTCCAAATATGTAGGTGGTTGACATCACATAGTTCAAACTTCTGAATGAGTAATAGAACTTTTCACCTTTTATCTAGTTACTTGATGGCATACAGACAGACTTGGAAGAATGCTCCCCGTTTCTATTCTTTTATCTCTAGAAAGACCAGTAAATCAAGGAGATCATCTATCAACCAATCAATAGTTGTAGGAGCATTAACTATGTTCAAAGTTTTTAAAAATTTATTTTTCATCTCTTCCAACTGTTCCAACAGATGCATGTCATGATTTTGATTTCTAGATTAACAGCATCATAGGTCTGGATATGAAAGGTACCCTGAGAGGTCATTAAGTCCAAATCTCTCTTTTTAACAAATGGTAAAATTGAGGTGCAGAGAGGGAAAGATCTCATAGGCAGTAAGCAGCAGAGCCAGTATTCACACTTGAGTCCTGAGACTCCTTCCTTCAAATCCTAGTTAAAATCTCCCCTTCTAGGTGTGAGCTGATCAAACCATTCTGGAGAGCAATCTGGAACTATGCCCAAAGGGCTATAAAATGTGCCTACCTTTTGACCCAGCAATACCATTGCTAGGGCTATATCCCAAAGAGATCATAAAAATGTGAAAAAAAACCCAACATGTACAAAAATATTTATAGCAACTCTTTTTGTGGTGACAATGAATTGAAAACTGAAGGAATGCCTATCCGTTGGGGAATGACTGAACAAGTTGTGGTATATGAATGTAATGGAAATACTATTGTGCCATAAGAAATGATAAGCAGGCAGACTTCAGAAAAACCTTGAAAGTCTTATATGAACTGATGCTGAGTGAAGTGAGCAGAACCAGGAGAACATTGTACCCAGTAACAGCCACAGGGTGCAATGACTAACTTTGATAGAGCAATGCAAGGATCTAAGACAACTCCAAAAGACTCATGATGAAAAATGCTGTCCACATCCAGAAAAAGATCCATGGAGTCTGAATGCAGATGGAAGTGTTGCAGTTTAAACTCTGCCTACCCAAAAACTATTGGGATTTCATTATGTGTTGTGGTGGAACTGTCTCAAAAAATTCAGTCAGACCACCTCTAATCCAAGCGTAGGCATTTATTGAGATTGATGCCTCTCATGGAGCAGGCTAAATTCTAAGAGGAACTGGTAACTTCAGAGAAAGCAAGATGGATTTTTATAGGGTAAAGATGCTGCTTACAAAATCAACATTTAGATAGAAAGTAGGAATATGATTAGTATTAAAAAGGCAGGAGGGATTTGTTAAGGGATTAGGTAATAGAGGAGGGATCCCAGCCACAGTGGAACTGTGCATACAATTACCCACAGTGTATACAGAAAAACCCATTTGGGAGAGTACATATGTATGATAATGATATTATAATAAGCCACTCTGTCATAAATTCACTCTAGGTTAGTTCCTTACTATTACTGTGTAGGTGACTACTTCGGGAAAGTCTTTTCTGTTGTCTTGGGGTCCACATCCTGGTTGGGCATCCGGGTGGTGCTGCTCTCTGGCTGGCTGAGTATTGTGGTGCTGTCTGAGACTAGATGGATGTGGTTGTGGTTGAGTGCATGGACACACCTGCTGTTTCTGTGGGAATGGGTCTAAGGGCAGTGACTAGTAGAGGCCGTGACTGGGATCCCATCACGTGGACACGCCTGCTGTTTCTGTGAGAAATATGAATTCATGGACACACCTGTTGTTCTAGTGAGCAGTGAGGCATATATGGAGAAGTTAGGATATTGGGGACAGGACTAGGTAGATATAGTGGGCCTGCTGTTCATTGGGGTCTATAACAAAGTTAGGATATTGGGGCTGGAGGCAGTTTTATTAGGATTACATCATTGGATTCCATCAGCAGCATATTATTTGCATGCTTGCTTTTTTTTTTCTTCTTTGGTTGGTTTCTTCTTTTTCATGGTTTCTCCCATTGGTTCTAATTCTTCTTTACAACATGCCTAATGTGAAAATGAGTTCAATATGAATATATATGTAGAGCCTATATCAAATTACATGCTGTCTTGGGGTGGAGGAAGAGGAGGGATGGGGAGAAAATTTGGAACTCAAAATCTCATGGAAGTGAATGTTGAAAACTAAAAATAAATAAATAAGTTTGAAAAAGCAAAAATAAAATAAAATAATATCCCACCTTCTCCAGCAAGTTTTTTCTTATCCTTCTTAATTTCAGTGCCTTTCCCCTGTTAATTATTTCCAATTTATCCTGTTCATAGTTTGTACAAAGTTGTTCATATGTTATCTCCTTATTAGACTGTGAGCTTCTTGAGGGCAGGGCCTGTTTTTTTTTCCCTTTTTTCCTTGAGGTGACTAGGTGGTGAAGTGTATAGATCCATATCTGGAGTAAGGGATACTTGAATTCAAATTTAACCTCAGACACCTACTAGCTGTGTGACCCTCAGCAAGCCAGTTATCCTCTGTCTGCTTTAGTTTCTTCAATTATAAAATGAGGATATAACCAGCATCTTTCAGGGGCAACTAGGTGGTGCAGTGAATAGAGCACAGGCCTGGAATCAGGAGGACCTGAGTTCAAATGTGACCTCAGATACTTGACATACTTACTAGCTGTGTGACCTTGGGCAAGTCACTTAACCCCAATTGCCTTGCCTTCTCCCCTCCAAAACCAAAACAATAACAAAAAGAAACAAACAACAAAAAACGCCAGCACCTTTCTCATAGGGTTGTCTTGAGATTCAAATGAGATAATATTTGTAAAGTGTTTAGTGCATGCCCAGCACATAGTAGGCACTTGACAAAAGTTTGTTCCCTTCTCTGATATTTTATGCTCCCTATGATACAATTATACCATTACTATATTAATAAAAGTTTCTTGACTAATTGACTTCACTTTCAATAGTTATCCCTTTCATATCAGAGGGAGTTAGGGGCATGTCCCTGCCATCTGGAAAATCCGTGTAAAATTTTTTGGTCTTCCCTTTGTGCCAGAGAAGTATGAATTTTTTCTTTTTCTTTTATGGGTCTTTACAGTACTTTACATTAAAATTTGGGTTGATTTGCATAATATTATGCATCTATTTTATGCATCTGAGTTTCCAAACTTTTTCTGTGTCATCTGCAGCTTTGACAAAACTCACTAAAAATTCCCATTATATTTCTTGTGTTGACCTGTGATATATTGAAACCATGATGGGAAAAGTCGTGATGTGGTTAGGATAGCTGTACTTCTATTGACCTGTGAGTGGGTACTTCTTCCACAGGTGGAGTTCACAACCTACCCATGCTTTTTTATCCTCCATGGTTCTTGTCTGTGTCCTTCAATAAATCCTCAACAGAGGAGCTACCCAAGTCGCTGGAGACCTTCCTCAGTACTTATGGTTCCTAACAACACTTGAGTGGGTCAGTTTGCTTCTCACTCTTGCTATGCAACTGGCCCCCCTCCTTTCCAGATATTTATGGCCTTGATGATGTCTTTGATGTTACCTCCAAAGAGTGTCATGTTTACAACTTGTAACATTTGAAAACATCATGGGAAAAGTGAAATTATTCTAGAGGGGAATAACTTCCCAGAACATGGCTTCTAATTATGAGATAGAATTATTTGTCACTCTTCCACCAGCCTTTATCAGGCATGAAAACGGATGTGCTACATTGTTGCTAAAGAGGCTCTGGAGAGAAGAACTCCAACCTAAGGCAAATGAGCAGCTCCGAGAAAAAAATTAACTAGGAGATAATTCTACTGTTGCAAGGTACTAGAATTCACATCTTGCATCTATGAGCTGATTGCTTCTGACTGCCTGAGTCTATTTTAGGCAGGGTGGGAGAGAAGGTTTATATTGTGGATACTGAAACTGACATCTATTGCATGCTGCAGGTGACAGATATGCAAAGTACTGTAAGGATGCAGATTGCAAATGTAAGGAGAAGTTATGAAGAATAGGACAGTTTGCTTATCATATGAAGTTAGTTCTAAGCCGAGAGTTACTTAGCTTTTTGTACTACAGGCCTATTGTACCCCTGAACCTATATATTTTCCTCCTAACAAGGCTCAATCAGGCAAGTGAGCATTTATTACATGTTTACCACGTGGCAGGCACTATCCCTGGGGATACAGAGAAAGGAAAAACATTCCCTTCTCTAAAGGATCTCAGTCTAATGGGGAGGTAATATGCAAACAATTATATACAAAAAAGCTACACAGAGGATAAATTGGAGATGATCAATAGAAAGAAGGGACTAGAACTAAGGAGAATCAGGAAAGGCTTCCTAGAGAAGGGAGGATTTTAGTTGGGTCTTGAAGGAAGCCAGAGAAATCTGGAGGAAGAGATGAGGAGGGAGAGTGTTCTGAGCATGGAGACAGCAAGTGAAAAAGGCCCAGAGTAGGGAGAAATAGAAAGGAGGCAAGTGAAACTGGATTGCCTAATATTGGGGGGAGTTGCTATGTTGTGTGTAAGAAGACTGGAAAAGTGAGTGAGCAGGTTATGAAGGGCTTTTAATGCAGATCCTGAAGGTTGTCAGGGAGCCACTGGAGTTTATCAAGGTGGGGGGTGGTGGTGACATGGTCAGACCTGAGTTTTAGGATGATTACTTTGACAGCTAAGTGGCTCAGTCCTTGGCTCATTGGTCCCCCTTTCTGCTTCTCATTGCCAATAGCTGTCCCTTCTGGATTGGGTTCCAGTAGCCTTGTTTAGCCTACAGGAGGGGGACTACAAGCCTTATTCTTCCTCTGTTGCTGCTCTCTGAAAACAGGATGTGATTCTTCACAAACTTCAAGGTCACAGAATCAGAAGGGACTTTATGACATTCTACCTATCCTAATAAGAAGTCCTTCTATAGTATCTTGGGTCAGTGGTAGTCTGGTCTTCAGGTGAGGAGGCAGAACACACTACCTGCTGGATTACTTGGATTGTTTGTCACAGGTGGTGGTGGCAGGGTGTGTATTTTTCAACTTAGGTTTTTCAATTTTTTTTATTTAAGGAGAGAAACAAATTGGCTTTAGAATGAGGAAAACCTAGGTTCAAGTCTTATTTGTGACACACACTGACTATGTGACCATGGACAAGTCTCTTAACCTCTCAGAGCTCCAGGTAGTTCTCTAAGACTATAATTTACAGAGTAGGTGATGATCCACAGTGGTAGAGGGAGTTCCCTTTCTGGGACTTCCCAACACCAATGGAATTACAGGTCTGAACTCCCCTAAAGTTAGTATTTATAATTATGTACTTTAGGGAAATATATAGAAGGGGCTGGAATAATTTAAAAAAGGAAAATTTAAAGATTTGCAGAACTTTCATCAATTTTTTTCTAATCCTACATTCAAATATACTGGGAACTAGGCTTTATTCTTTATTGATCCTCCATCATTCTTTTCTAAATCTCATATTTTCCAAATCTTGTGTCTATCTTAGTCCATCTTCGAGCTTCTAGACTCCATTTCTCTCACCTGAAGCAAACCCCACACAGGAAGAAACATCTCAAAAATCTGTTTCTAGGCTCTCCTGACTCATTCCCACCAAAACAAAATAAAAGCAATCAACAGGTATTTAAGTGTCTACTATGTCCCCAAAACTCTTCTAGGTGCTAGAGAAACAAATGCAATGAATGAAACACTCTCTATTCACAACCTTACAGTCTACCAGGGGTGGGAAAT
Organism: Petaurus breviceps papuanus; assembly: GCF_028583685.1. Lineage (NCBI taxonomy): Eukaryota > Metazoa > Chordata > Mammalia > Diprotodontia > Petauridae > Petaurus > Petaurus breviceps. Next base: position 8,222,415 of record NW_027187340.1, read on the forward strand.
GTGCATCCTTGAGGCCACATATGGCCCTCTAGATCCTCATGTGCAGCCCTTTGACTCTATCCATTTGGAGGCTGCACTTTTCCCACCCCTGATGCTAACCACTTTAAGTATCACTGGTTGTTTGGAGTAATTAATTTACATCTCAGCAATTAATTTACATGCTGGTAATATCCATATCAAGCATCTCCTGTTTCAAGGAAGAGGTCCTTTAAAGGCATTTTGTGATAAAGCCCCTCTGAGAAGATCTTTATCTATTGCACAGGACAAAGGCAAGGCTAGAGAACTGGAATTCTTGTTAGAGGGATTTTTTTCCCTCAGTAAGGAAATTTTCTATCAAACTACATTATTTTCACTCATTAACACGAGGATAATAGATTAAATGAGAAAGAAGCCTGCAGAATAGGAGAGGAAACATTGAAAAGTTTGACTTTAATAAAGTATCCTAAGAAAATTTTTAGGGAGGCATAATTGCATAGGGGTCATAGGTTCCTGTCTTGTCTCTAACATGCCCTAGCTTTGTGACCATGGACAAGTCATCATACTTCTTAGGCACAGATGAGTTGTCCCATCTGAATTGATGGAGTGAGCTCCTCACACTGATCAAACGATCACCTGGATTCCTGGTCTCCTCTCTCCAATGCCCCCCACCCAAAAAAGAAAAAAAAAACCTAGACCTTTTAGTAAACTGAGAATTTCACATATTTCAGGGCTATATGAACATATAGTGAAGGTAGTTGTTTGAGAGGTACAAGAAAAGACTCTCTTGGCCAAAATTATGTCTCACCCAGGAACCACAAATCATTAATTTAGTCTGCCACTGGAGGATAATTCTTTTCATAGCTGGAACCTTAGAAGATTACTTAATAGGGGAGTACGGGTGGTTCTTAGACTAAAGGTCAGGTGAAGTTATTTTTTTAATACGTTGATAATTGAACTTTAATATAATTGGTTTCCTTTGTCATTCTCTGTATTTTATTCTATGCATTTAAAAATATTATTCTGAGTTCATAAATTTATATATATTATATATATATATATCAGTGGGACAGTTTAGGTACGCAAACTATAGAAACAAAAGTACTTAGTAGTCTCACTTGGGTTTGGTAAAACTAAAGATGCTAGCTACTGGAGCATAAACTCACTATTGGACAAAGAATTGGGAACACTGGAAAAGCAGTCTGGGAGAAATTAGGTTTAGACCATCTCCTCATGTAATATACCTAAAGGTCAACTCCAAAAGTATGTACGTTTCAGATATAAAAGATATTTCTGATATAAAACAAATTAGAGGAGCAAAAGAAATTACCTTTTGAATGCATGCCTATGGGAAGAGCTCATAACCAAAACAGAGATCAAGAGAATCAATCACAAAAGGCAAAATGGAAAATTTTGATTACTTAAAATTTAGGAGTTTTTATACAAACTGCAGCTAAAATTAGAAGAGAAACAGATAACCCTGGGGAGAAATCTTTGCAAAAGCTTTCTCTATAAAAAGTCTCATTTCCAAGATTTACAAATAATTGATTCAAATTTATAAAAATAATTCATTCATCAATTAATAAATGGCTGAAGTATATGAAAAGGTATCTTTCAAAGGAAGAAATTGAAGCTATTAACTTGTAATTGGAGAAATGTAAATTAAAGAAACTATAAAGTTTTACCTCCTACCCCTCAGACTGTCAGATATGACAAAAATTATAAATGCTATAGAGGCTTTGGGAAAGAAGCACATTAATGAATTGCTGGAGAACTGGTCTAGTCATTTTGGAAAGTAATTTGGAACTACTCCCAAAAAACTACCAACAGTGCATACCTTCTGACTCAGTGATAATATTACAAGGCTTGTGTCCCAACAATATCAAAGGAAAGAGAAAAGAACCTTCATATAGAAAGATATGTATAGCAGCACTTTGTAATGGAAAATAATTGGAAACTAAGGGCATCAATTGGGAAATGGTAAACAAGTTATAGGATCTGAATGCATTAGAATATTATTGTGCTCATAACAAATGACAAAAGAATGATTTGAGATAAATGAATTGATGCAAAATGAAATAAGGAGAACCTGGAGAAAAGGTATTTAACAATAACAATGTGAAGGAAAACAAATTTAAAGCTTTAAGCACTCAGGTCAATATAATGAACAGCTCAACAAAGACAGGGCAGCTAGGTGGCACAATGGGTAGAATGTTGGGCCTAGAGTGAGGAAGATTCTTCTTCCAGAGTTCAAATCTAGCCTCAGACATTGACTAGCTTTGTGACACTGGGCTAATCCTTTTTACCAGTTTGCTCATCTGTAAAATGAACTGAAGAAGGAAATGGCAAACCACTATAATATTTTTTGCTAAGAGAACCCAGAGGGGGTTACAAAGAGTTAGACTGACTGAAATTCCACAAGATTTATAATGAAGCATGCTACTCACTTTCTGACAAAGAGGTGATAGATACAAGATGTAGAATGAAACATATTTTTGGACACTGCCACTATGGGATTTGTTTTGCTCGAATATGCATATTTGTTATTTGTTTTTCTTTTTCTTTCAAATTGAGGAGTGGATGGGAGGGAATAGAATATGAAGAAGAGGGTTCTCAAAAATAAAAAGGTAGGAAAGAAGAAGAAAACAGTGATATCTAGAAGGAATCCTCAAGCAGCAGGATAGTTTTGAAAGTTACATGTTAAACTCATTATATACCTTAAAGGAAAAGCAAACTATGTAATAAAGATTTGCAGTTTCAGATACAATCCCCTTCTTCTGTTATATAATGTATATTGAAATGCTCGTTTTATTTGGTGTTTAAGTTCAGATTTTTTTTTAAAGAGAAAAAAAAAAAGAAAAGGCAAAACAAAGTGACAGTAGCAGAATCCTAAATGGAAAACCTTCCCTGGCTACAGTGAAAAAGAAAAAAAATTCTTTTGGAAGCACACAGGTATAATCTAAGAACACTTAAATTTTCTATTTAATCCAAGAATGAGTTACAATTCTTCAGCACAGAATTCAATATAGTGAATACAAGGCTGTTAGTTATGACAAGTCATGGTGTCTGTGGTTGGGTAGAAGTATTATGAAGAACACCAGGGTGAGTTTGAAGGTCATCATTTCTCAGATCCTTGCCAGTTCTAAAATTCTACAACTTTATTATGAAATGAAGATGAGCTGAAGAAAGAGAATCACGATAAACTGTTTAGTACAATACTGCCAAGATAACTTAGTGATGACAATTTTTTTTTTACAAAAGAAAATGTTAAAATGAGATGAAAGACAACATGCATATAATGGACAGTTTCAAAGCTGAGAAGACCTGATTTCAAGTCCTCCTTCTAAAACATAATGCCCCGGGGAAGGTCATTTAACCTTTCAGTGCTCTGGGCAATTCAGAAAAACTTGAAATCCCTCTTAATGTTAGTGCTGTAGCTCAGGCATCCCTTCCAATTTATCCTGTACATATCATGTTGGTAGATGAGGAAGCTGTTTGTATGCTATCTTCCCCTATGATTTGTGACCTCCTTGAGGAAAGGGTTTGTTTTTACCTTTCCTTCTATCCCCAGTGTTTAGCATGGTGTAAACATATAATAAATGGTTATTGACTTGACAGGTTGTGCCAGAAGGTGCTAGCCTACATGGATACAAGCAATTCCTTTACCTAGAAATTCTCTATTGTAAGGAAATCACAGGATCAGTTACTATTCCTATTCCTGTCCAAAGGTGGGATGTTTAGAATGACATTTTAGGTCTGGTAGAATTGAGTGTACCCTAGTAGATCAGCATAATTCTGACTATATTAATAGCAAATAGGCATGATGAATATTTGAATGCAGCCTTTTATGAATAAATAAGCAGGTATATGTATTCATATAGTTTAATTCAATATCTGGATCATTTAGAACTAAAAAACAATGCAGATATAAGAAAACCCAGATTATCTGGAGAAAAGTCTTAGAGGCATCTTCATGATGGAAATTTCATTCTCCAAATTTCAGACCCACATAGGCATCATATGGAATTGAAATATAGTCTGTGAAAAATGTTTTTTTGTGTGTTTTTTTTTGGAGGGGGGAGGGCAGGACAATTGGGGTTAAGTGACTTGCCCAAGGTCACACAGCTAGTTTTTGTGTTGTGTTGGTGGCCACATTTGAACTAATTCCCCCTGATTCCAGGGCCGGTGCTCTATCCACTGCACCACCTAGCCACCCCATCACTGCACCACCTAGCTACCCCAAGGTCTGTGAAAATTGATGTTGTCTTTGAAGCTTTCTTCAGAAGATAAAGAACCATAGTAATCCCAGACAAACCTCAGCAACCCCTCTACTAGATCAGCAGAAAATCATACTGGCTATAGTAGTCATGGAATTGTCAGGGCCTAGGATGCTTATTCAGCCTCAGGTTCTCTGAATCAGACAAAAAGTGCTAGCAGGAGACAAAGAGGACCATATCCCAGAGGACTCCTATTCTGCATAAGGTACATCTGCTTTGGGACTCAGGTGAAGCTTGGGCTAAGGTTATTGAAGATGCTAGCCAAGTAAACCCTCCAGGGTCAGGATGCTTTAAGGCAGCAGCCCATAAATCACATTAGAAACAGTAGAATCTACAAGTACAGGAAGCTTCATTAAGCAGTCAGTCAGACATTTGAGGGGCAACACCTGGTTGGTAATGTTCTTTCCCTCCTCAAATTATTTAGTCTTCACTTATCTGTTTACATGTTGTATTTATTTCCCAGTAGAATGTAAGTATCTTGAGTGCAGACTTTCTCTATTTTTTGTCTTTAACAGTATTTAAACAAAAGTATATATAACATATTCTCTACAATATAAATATATGATTTTATACTACACACCTACACATTATACATATGCACATGTATTTATATATGCATGCACACAAAATATGAACACATACATGCATATAACAATGCATACATAGCTACATGTAAAATATATCAATTATATAATTTATAATATATATCTATATGTATTATAGATATGTATTATATATCTGTATATGTATGAGCCCCATATATTTTCCATCCCTAAGGTTCATCTAATACATATATATTCACGGATCACTTTTTTTTTTTTTGCCTTTTGGAAGGCAATTGGGGTTAAGTAACTTGCCTGAGGTTACATGGCTAGTTTTTTTGTGTGGGTGTTACGTGTCTGAGGCTGGATTTGAACTCAGGTCCTCCCGACTCTGGGGCCGGCGCTTTACTCACTGTGCCACTTAACCACCCCCATGGATCACTCTTAACTGTTAAATCCAATGTCCTTTTCTCAGTTTGTACCCTGCTTAACCTCCATATAGATTTTGAAATTTTTGGTCATTCCCTCCTATAACTATTGTCTCCTCCTTTGGTTTCATTGAAATTGCTTTTTCCTGGCTCATTTCCTCCCATTTTATCTTCCTTCTTAGTCTCTTTCGCTGGTTCACCAAGTCCATATCCAGACCCAATGCCTTTAAAACCTCCAAGGTTTCTTCTTGTCACTTTCCTTTTCTCTTATTTTATTTTTTAAAATTATTTTTATTATTTTTTGCTTTTTTGTTTGGGCATTTGAGGTTAAATGATTTGCCCAAGGTCACATGGCTAGAAAGTGTCCTTTTCTGTTTCTAAACCCTATTCTTTAGTGAAGTTGACCGTGGTCATGAGTTCAATTATCCTATCTGATCCTTGATTGCCAGAATTCTAGTCCCACATTACAAATTGTTTACAGGACATCATGGATATCTGTTGGTTTGTCTCATCTTCCTTCCTAAATCTACTCCTTTTTTATACTTTATTATTGTTATTTATTATCATGCTGCTCTCTTTCCAGTTACATAGGTTTAGAATCCTCGAATCATCCTTGATTCTCCTTTCTCTCTCACCCTGTTCCCATAATGAGTCAGTTGACATGTTCTATGAAAGGGTGGGATGGAGCTAATATATAATAATTATATATATATATATATATATATATATATATATATATATATTAGCATGAATTTCTGTCTTTGAAAATTGTCTGCTTTGTCATTTGCTTCTTTTGTAATTTTTGTCAGTCTAAAGAGTGTGATGTGGGACCTAAAGTTATTTTAATCATTTCTCTAATTTTTAGTGATTTAGAACATGTTTTCTTATTCTTGTTGATAGCTTGAATTTTTCTTTGAAAAATGCCTGTTCTTATCCATTGACTTTTTTTTATTTGCTTTTTGAAGGGGGGAAAGTAGGGCAATTGGGATTAAGTGACTTACCCATGGTCACACAGCTAGTTTTTTGTGTTAAGTGTCTGAGGCCGGATTTGAACTCAGGTCCTCCTGACTCCAGGGCCGGTGCTCTATTCACTGCACCACCTAGCCACCCCAATTCATTGAAATTTATCTATTAGCAAATAGCTCTTATGTTGATAAATTTCAACTAGTTCTTCCTCGAAAGCAGGAATTATTTTAAAGATTTCTTTGTATTTCTAGTACTTAACCTAGTGTCTGAAACTTAATAGGTTCTTAATAAATGTTTATTGACTGATTATATGTTGAATATGAGATAAACTTGCTGCAAAGATTTTTTCCTAGTTATCTGTTTCCATTCTAATTTGAACTAAATTAGATTTGTTTCTGTAATTATGTTCTATTACATTCATATACCATAATGTGTTCAGTCACTGTTTGGTTGATAGGCAGACACTTTGGTTCTATGTTTTTGTTAACAAACACACACACACACACACACACACACACACACACACACCTTTTCCAGTGCTTATTGCCCTCTCTGGGGACATGATGAGCAATGATTAGCCCACTTTTCTTTTGTGAGAGTTACTCTATAAAGGATTTGTCTCCAACATCTCTCTATTGTTCAATCATTTCAGTCATGTCCAACTCTTTGTGACCCCATTTGGGGTTTTCTTGGCAAAGATATTGGAGTGATTTGCCATTTCCTTCTCAACCTCATTTTACAGATGAGGAACTGAGGCAAACGGGGCTAAGTGACTTGCCAAGGGTCACACACCTAGGAAGTCTCTGTGGCCAGATTTGAACTTAGTGTCAACTCAGGTAACAAATGACCAAAGAATCAGAGGTTTTGCAACCATTGTTAACTCCAAAAATAACAAAGAGCTCACACAGGTTAAAAGCAAAGAGCTTTTTTTATTCCACTGAGGGAGAGAAATTAGACAAATGTTTTCAGGGCCTCTTCTAGTAGGAGACCTGAGGCAGTGGGGCTAAAGCTTGATTTATATATTTGTGGCTAGATAAAGAATCAAATAGAGTAGTGTGGCAACAATGCAGAGTCACCAGAGCAACAGTGAGGCAAGGTTGTCTAGTGACAAAATGTCCATTCATAGCAGGGCTTCAGGTCTAGGCCTGTTGGTGCTTGCCAGAATGCAGGGGCCTTCAGTTTTGTGACTTAGGTACAGCAGGGTTCAGCTAGGGTGTGAACACAAAGGATTGTTTTTATGCTAAGCTAAGGGCACAGCTTGCTTGTTAGGCCTTAGTGCTGGAAAACGGGGTAACTAGGGGTGGCCTTGGATATTGGCATTAGGAAGATGAGTCTTCCTGACTCCAGGTGAGCACTTACTCTGTGTCAGGCACTATGCTTAGACCTAGAGATAAAAATGTTAAAAGAAAATCCTAGTTCTAGCCTTGGCTTGTTCAATTAGGAAAAACTCAGAAAGTAAGAAAAAAGGAATTTATTACTTTATTAATTCATTACCACCTTGCATTTGGGATGTGGGCTGGCAGCTGAACTCAAACTGTGAGCTGCTTTTATAGACAGGAATAAAACAATGTACATAAAAGGGTAACACAATCCTGATACCAGGTGGCACAGTAGTTAGAATGTCTGGCCTGGAGACTAATTTTTCTGAATTCAAATATGGACTTAAACACTCACTAGCTGTGTGACCCTGGGCAAGTCACTTAAACCCTATTGGCCTCAGTTTCCTCATCTGTAAAATGAACTGGAGAAGGAAATGGCAAACCACTCAAGTATCTTTGCTAAGAAAATACCCCCAAATGCGGACACAAAAAGTTGGACATGAATGAAAAGGACTGAACAATAACAATAATCCTGATCGGTAGAAATTTCAATAAGGAAATGTCACCTCATCTCCTCTCTGATTACAGCATAGTAAGAAAATGGGATTAGCACTAAAGAGATGGGATTAATGTTGAAGGGAAAAGATTAGTCCTAGGGTGGGGGAGGAGGTATGGGGGTAGAGTCAAGGTGGTGGAGAGAAGCTAGTAAGTTACCTGAGCTCTCCCAAGTTTCTCTCAGAATCAACATTAAATCAAGCCTCTAAACAGATTCTGGAGCAATACAACCCACAAAAAGATGGAGTGAAATAGTTGTCTTACTTGGGTAAAAGGGGAGTGCATCCCAGAGCAGAGAATGTCCAGGCAAGCCAGTGGGAAGATCTTAGCCACAGCATAGGTCCTCAACTGAGGCCCCTTGGTCCTGGATCAGCAGGCCAGTGGCATAGCAGGCCATCTGTAAGACCTCCAGTCTCAGTGTAGAAGGCAAATTGCCAGCCTCAGAACCCAGGGCACAACAGACACAACTAGGAAGGACTACCCCAGAGCAGTGAGCAAGCCACCAGCACCTGAGGCCCCAGGGCACAAAGCTAATGACCAGGAATAAGAAGCTTGGGACAGTACCCCAGTACCCCAGGAGAAGAGCTCAACTGTAAAAGCTATGAAATAGGCCAAAAAATGAACAAGAAATAAAAGAGAACCTTGACCATAGAGAGCTACTATAGTGACAGGGAAGATCAAAACACAAACTCAGAAGAATAGAAAAATGTCTCAATGCCTACATGCAAAACCTCAAAGGGGAATATGAATTGGTCTCAAGCCCAAAAAACCTTGGAAGAGCTCAAAAAGGATTTTAAAAGTCAAATAAGAGAAGTAGAAGAAAAATGGGGAAAGGAAATGAGAGGCATGTAAGAGAGTCAACAGCTTGGAAAAGGAAATTGACAGAAGACAATTCCTTAAAAAATACAATTGGTTCAATGAGGGGAAATTCACTGAAGAAAGTAATTCCTTAAAAAGTAGAATTAACCAAATGGAAAAGGATATAGAAAAACTAACTGAAGAAAATAATTTCTTAAAAATTAGAATTGGTAGGTGGAAGCTAATGACTCTATGAGACATTAAGAATCAGTCAAACAGAATGAAAGAATAGAAGAAAATGTAAAATACCTCATTGGAAAGAAAACTCATCTAGAAAATAGATTCAGGAGAGATAACTTAAGAATTTTTGGACTATCTGAAAGTTATGATTTAAAAAAAAAAACATCCTGAACAGCATCTTTCAAGAAATCATTAAGGAAAACTGCCTTGATATTTTAGAATCAGGGGGTAAAATAGTGATTGAAAAAATCTGAAAGAGATCCCAAAATGAAAAGTCCAAGGAATATTGTAGCCAAATTCCAGAATTATCATGTCAAGGAGAAAATATTGCAAGTAACCAGAAACAATTCAGATACCATGGAGCCGTAGTCAGGATTATACAGAATTTAGCAGCTTCTATGTTAAAGGACCAGAGGACTTGGTATAGGACATTCTGGAAGGCAAAGGAGCTTGGATTATAACCAAGAATCAACTACCCAGCAAAACTGAGTATAATATTTCAGAAGAAAAGATGGACATTCAATGAAATGGGGGACATACAATTATTTCTGGTGAAAAGACCAGAGCTAAACAGAAAATTCACTCTTCAAATACAAGACTCAAGAGAAGTATGGAAAGGCAAATAGGAAAGAGAAAAAACAAAACAAAATATGTTATTCAATAATGTTAAACTATTTATATCCCTACACAGGAAGATGATGCTTATAACTCTTGAGAACTGTATCTTTATTAGGACAGAAAGAAAGGGTATACATTGAAGATGTAGATATAAGTTGACTTTGATGTGATGATATAAAAAAATGAAAGGGGTTAACAAAAGGATTGTACTGATAGAAGAGAAAAGGGGAAGCAAAATAGGTTAAATTATATCACATGAAGAGGTGCAAAAACCTATTAGAGTAGAGGGAAAGAAGGAAGGGGGGTGAGCAGTGTTTGAACCGTACTCTAATCAAATTGGGCTCAGAAGGAATAACATACATACTCAGCTGGCTATAGAAATTTATCTTATCCTATAGGAAAATTAGAGGAAAAAGGGATTAGAAAAGGAAGAGGGGTGGATAGAAGGGAGGGCAGAAATAGTAAAGGGGAAAGAAAAGGGGGGGCTGAATAGAAGGGATGGTGGATTGAGGGAGGTGGTAGTCAGAAGCAAAACTCTGGTGAGGAGGGACAAGGTGAAAGGAGAGAGAAAAATATAAATAAGAGAGAAAATAGGATGGAGGGAAGTACATAGTTAGTAATCATAACTGTGAATGTGAACTGATCCAACCATTCTGGAGAGCAATTTGGAACTATGCCCAAAGCATTGTAAAAATGTGCATACCCTTTGACACAGCAAGTGCCTCCAAGAAGTGACACACTTCTAGGGCTATATCCCAAAGAGATCATACAGGTGGAAAAAGGACCCATATGTATAAAAATATTTATAGCAGCTTTTTTTGTGGTGCAAAGAATTGGAAATCAAGGGTATGCCCATCAATTGGGGAATGGCTAAACAAGTTGTGATATATGAATGTACTGGAATACTATTGTACAATAAGAAATGAGGAGCAGACAGACTTCATAATAGCCTGGAGAGACATAGATAAACCAATGTTGAGTGAGAGGAGCAGAACCAGGAGAACATTGTACACAATTACAGACACACTGTGTCTGTGATAACTAACTTTGATAGACTGGGCTCCTCTCAGCAATGCAAGGTTATAAGACAACTCCAAAAGACTCATGAAGGAAAGGAACATCCGCATCCAGAGAAGAATTACGGAGTCTGAATGCAGATTGAAGCAAACTACTGGCTCTCTCTCTTTCTTGTCTTGTTTTGTTCCTTCTTCCTCATTATTCATTCCATTGGTTATAATCCTTCTTTACAACTTGACTAAGGTTTAATGTATTTGTAGAACCTGTATCGGATTGCATGCCACCATAGGGGGAGAGAGGGAAGGAGAGAAAAATTGGAACTCAAAAGCTTGTGGAACTGAATGTTGTAAACTAAAAGTAAATAAATGAAAGAAAAAAAAAAACAACTAAGTGGAAGGGGACAGCAGAATGGACTAAAAACCAGAATCCTACAATATGTTGTCTATGAGATTAGTCTTCAGGGAATGGGATTAGTCCTGGGCAGACCACCCTCTCTTGCAGGCCAGTTGGACACCTTACCCAAAAGGTCAAGCCAGGTTTAAATACCTGGAGCTCACTCAGACTAAATTCTCTCCCTTTCCCCCACTTCTCTTGACTGACTTTGCACAAAAGAAAGGCAAAATATGTTCCTGTCCTGGAGAAATGCATATTCTATAAAATGTGTAAATAAATAGGTATTAGAATACATATGGATTATAAATGGGAGATAATCTCATAGGGAAGGTACTAGCATTGGGAACCTGGGAAAAGTCTCCTTCCGAGGCAGGATTTGAGCTGAGACTAAAGGCAGCTAGGAAAACTAAGAGGCAGAAAGCTAGCTTTCTAGACTTGGAGACAATCAATGTAAAGAGATGGAGATGGGGTGTTGTATGAGAGGAAAAGCAAGCAGGTCAGTGTTGCTGAACTATAGATCATAGGGAAGAGAGTAAAGGGTACAATCATTTTCTAAAAGTTACACTATGTTATGGACATACTTATTTTATTCCATAAATTTAAAAAAAATTAAAAAAAGGAATAACTAGAAAGACTCAGGATCAGGAAGTCTCACAGCTAGACCTACACTTCAGAAAAATCCCTAAGGCAGCTGAGTGGAGAATGAAATAGAGTAGGGAGAGATTTGAAACAGAAAGATTTATTAGAAGATTGTTGCAATAGAGAGGTGAGAGGTGATGAGGGACTGAAATAGAGTGTGGGTTGTGTGAGTAGAAAAAAGGAGATTTGTTCTACATTCCTTCTACCCACCTCCTGGATTCCTCCCTTTACAAAGCTCCTAAAGGTGCCCAGTGTCCTCATTCTTCCTGCCTTCTGGCTGTGCAAAGGTAATGCCCTCTCTCTTCTTTCCCCCCTCTCCCCAATCCAAAACATAAGGCAGCCCTGCCCCAAGGACAAAATACCCTACATCAGAAAAAGCCAATCCTGTGTCAGCAACTACCTTATGGCATTCAATTCTCCCTCTATCAAACACTTATGGTGGAAATTATTCAAATCCATCAATTAAAAACAAACACATAAATAATGCATTTTCTGCTTGACATGGTCCTATTTGTCTCCCTATATTCACAATCAAGGTGGTTAACTTCACTAATATGCAAGTGTTAGCATTTTTTTTTAAAGCTTTGAAGCACTTGAGGAATTGAAGCAAAAATGCCAGGTGTAATTATTCATGAAGGCTTTTCAGAAGAGGGGGCATTTGCCAGACAAAATTCCTCAAGCATCCAAAGGATGACAGAAAAAATAATGATACCCTTATGTCATGCTTTTATGGTTTTATTTGTTGAAAGAGCTTGAAAGTGCCATGCAAATACTCATTTGTATGCTTACAACACTCTAGTGACACCTGACAATTGCACCTATGTCTGTTTCATAAGGGAACCCCATTTCAACTTCACTCAGGATCTGAACCCAGGTCCCTTAATACCCAGGGCTTTATGCTCTGTTACTGAGCTCAATTGAATCATGGAACAGGAATGCACTTTAAACATCCTTAAGCTCACCTCTTCATTTTACAAAGGAGTAAACTTACCCAAAGACATACAGATTACTAATGGCAGACCTAAGGCTAGACTCCAGTTTTCCTATCCTGTTTGGGCCCCTTTCCATCATATCAAGTTACCTCCATAGCATTGTCTTCCCTATCATACAAGGATTGTACCTCTCTACTCTGTGTCTGTTGCTGTGCATGGTTTCAACTCCAAGAAACAAGCTAATCACTTTTACTGTCATCACCATGCTGCTAACTCAATTCTTGATTGACACCACTGTATTGCCAATGCAATATTTATAGTGCCTACGATCATGATAAAGACCATGACTATAAATATCATATGACATTTGATTGCAAAATATACCAAACTCTCTATATAAAGGACAGAATTGAAACATTTATTTAGACACCAGAAAACCCAATCCCAAAACCAGTAAACTAATTCCATCATAGTAGCAAAGATATTCAGAAGCCATAACATTGAGAGAACACAGCATCCTTTAGCCTTCTCACAAACCAATACAAGATCAATATTTACTCATGAACCTCTCTATCTCCTTGCCTCAACCTCCTTTTTCTCCCACTGTCTCTCTGGCTCCCAGCTTCCTGTGGCTCTGGCTCTTCTCTGTCACAGGCTCCATGTGACTATATTTAGTCTATTCGGGGGCAGAGTTTATTTTCACAGCAGGGAAGCTTTCTGTGGGTTCTGCTCCACCCTTCAGCAAATTCCCTCCATCACAGGCTCCATGTGACTACATTCAGCCTATTAGGGGACAGAGTTTACTTTCAAAGCGGGGGGAGCCTTCAAGCTCCCCCCTAGGTCTATTAAGGGGCAGGGAAGATCTTCAAATTTCTATTCCCATTAAAACCACCTTCCTCAGCTCCTTTCTCCTCTGATTGGAGAGCTGGAGAGTATAGTACCAAACTCCTCCTAAAGCCTTCCTTTATGGAAGGCACAGACTGGACTCTCAGCCCACTCCATTCTGCATTGGCTACCCTGCCTGGCTTCAATGACACAGAATCACATTGTTTGCCTTAATTACATCCCCAGAAGTTAGGCCAGTGGCTGGTACATAGTAGGTTCTTAATAAATATTTATTGAATTGAAATGAATTTTCTATTTTATATCCAGGTAGAGACAAGCAAAATTCCATCCTAAGCCAAGGGGGCAAAAAACCTTCCTTGGCCTCAATCCCAGATTCTCCACAAAGCTATTGAGGCACATCTCCTAGAAAAGTTACATAGATTTAAGATACTCTTTATGTCAATAGCCTCCCAAATCAATAGGAAGAGTAGATATGCCTAAGTATTGCATGTCAGAAACACAAACAGGGAACATGATGTCTCTTGTATCTCGTTTCCTATTTCCATCAACAACATAGTAATTAATAACTAATTTCCCTATTGGCCTTGTTGAGGATTCTATCCTTCAAAATGTAGAGGAAGCATGGCTGCTAGGTGGTACAGTGAATAAAGCACCGACTCTGGAGTTAGGAGGACTTGAGTTCAAATCTGGCCTCAGACACTTAACACTTACTAGCTGTGTGACCTTAGGTAAGTCACTTAACCCCAATTGTCCTGCCTTCCACCCTCCAAAAAAAAAAAGAACAAAATGTGGAGGAACCAACATGGGGAAATTCTGTTCTTCATCTAATTCTCATTAATGGAGGAACTGGTTGATGGGGTAGAAATGGTGGGGAAGTAGACACTCTATACTAAAGTTTATGACAGAGAAGAAAAGGAAAGCAAGGCACAGTCTGACATGCACCCTAGATTTGGGAAAAGTAAATTTTAAAAAGTTGCAGAGAAAAGATAGATAGGATTCCATGGGTTAAAATGCTTTGGGAAAACCTGGTCTAGGAGCAATGAGAGATGATGAAGAGAATGAAATCCTGAAAATACCAAGGGAAACAAGGAGAAAATGGGATTTGTCCAAAGAGACTAGTGTGGACACACAGGGAACTCACCAATCAATTTATATTTTTAAAAGAAATGTACATTGCCAACAAAGTCCAGCAGCAGGAGATAGAAACATACCATTTGAAATAACTCTAGAAAACACAAAATACTTGGAAGTTTACTTGCCCAGACAAACCCAGGAACTCTATGAACACAATCACAAAACTCTTTTCATATAATTAAAGCAGATCTAAACAACTGGAAAAATATTAATTGCTTATGGGTAGGCTGAGCCAATATAATAAAAATGACAATCTATCTAAATTAATCTATGTATTCAGTGCTATACCAATCAATCTATCAAAAAATTAATTTATAGAGCTAGAAAAAAATAATAACAAAATTCAACTGGCAGAACAAAAAAGGTCAAGGATATCAAGGGAATCAATGAAAAAAAATGTGAAGGAAGGTTGGCTAGCCATACCAGATCTCAAACTGTATTATAAAGTCATAATTATCAGCACAATCTGGTACTAGCTAAGAAATAGAGTGGTGGAGCAGTGGAATAGATTAAGTACATATTACATTACAGTAAATGACCACAGTAACTTGGCGTATGATAAACCCAAAGATCCAGGCTTTTGGAACAAAAACTCATTATTTGACAAAAAATGTTGAAAAAGCTAGAAAATAGTATGGTAGAAGTTAGGTGTAGATCAATATCTCACATCATATACCAAGATACAGGCAAAATGGGTACATGATTTACACATAAAGGGTGATACTGTAAGCAAAATAGGAGAGCATGGAATAGTTTGTCAGATCCATGAATAAGAGAAGCATTTAGGACAAAAGAAAAATAAATAGAGTATTACAAAATGTAAGATAGATAATTTTCATTATATAAAATTTAAAAGTTTTTTTTTAAAGCAATTGGGGTTAAGTAACTTGCTCAAGGTTACACGGCCAGTTATTTCTGGGTGTGGTGCTAAGTATCAGAGCCCGGATTCGACCCCAGGTCATCCTGACTCTGGGGCCGGTGCTCTTACTCACTGTGCCACCTGGCCACCCTTTAAAATTTTAAAGTTTTTTGCACAAGCAATACCAATGCAACTAAAATTAAAAGGATAGCAGAAAACAGGGTGGAGGGCATATTTTTGCAATAAGTATCTCTGATAAAGGCCTCATTTATCAAATATATAGAGAATTTAGTCAAATTTATAAAAATACATGTCATTCCTCAATTGATTAAATAGTGAAAGGATATGAACAGGCAGTTTTCAGACAAAAAATCAAAGTTATCTATAGTCATATGAAAAATTATCTAAATTACTTTTTATTAGAGAAATGCACTCTGAGGTACCATCTCATGTCTATCGGATTGGCTAATCTGACAAAAATGAAAATGGTTGGAGGGGATGTGGGAAAATTAGGACACTACTGCACTTTGGTGAATGGATCCAACCTTTCTGAAGAGCAATTTGGAATCATTCTCAAAGGGCTATAAAACTGTGCATACCCAATTGTGCATCCAGCAATACCACTTCTAGTTCTATATCCCAGAGACATAAAATAAAAGTTGGGGGGGAGGACCTACTTGTACAAAAATATTTGTAGCAGCTCTTTTTGTGGTAGTGAAGAACTGTATATAGAGGGGATGCTTATCAACTGTGGAATGGTTGAACAAGTTGTGGTATATGAATGTAATGGAATACTATTGTGCTACATGAAATGATGAGCAGGCAGATTTCAGAAAAACTTGGAAAGACTTATGTGAACTGATGCTGAGTGAAGTGAGCAGAACCAGGAGAACATTATACACAGTAACTGCATCATTGTAGATGATCAACTATGAATGACAGCTATTCCTAGCAATACAATGATCCAAGAGAACTCCAAAGGTCACATGAGGAAAATTGCTATTCACATCCATAGAAAGAACTGATGGAGTCTGGATATAGATCGAAGCATACTATTTTCACTTTTTAATTTTTTTTCACGCTTTTTTTTTTCCTTTTGATCTGTTTCTTCTTTTGAACCATGACTAATATGGAAATATAGTTTACATGATTGCACTTATATAACCTGTATCAAAGTGCTTACTGTCTTAGGGATGTGAGAAGGAAGGGAAGGAAGGAGAAAATTTGGATTTCAAAATTTTCAAATGAATGTTTTAATTTGTCTTTCCATGTAATTTAAAAAATATGATTAGAAACACAGTGGGTATTTACCTAACATAAGAGGCTAAGAAAATAACCTTACCAAATATTGAAGTGAATTTTATGTAGTAATATAAAGGATCTTTATAATTATACATTCTTAGGGATAGAAATGTCTTTTGAGATTATCTAGCTAAAGAATCCCTATTGTTTTCATGATGAGGAAACCGAAGAGGCTAAGCGATTTTTCCATGGTTTCACAGGTAAAAAGTGGCAAAGCTCAGACTTAAAACCAGCTTCATAACTCCCCATCAAGTGTATTTCGTACTGGTTGAAACTGGGCAAGAGATACCTTCCCAGGGAAGGAGGAGGAGGGACAGAAAGTATTTGGAATTCAAAATTTTTAAAAATGAATGTTAAAATTTTTTGTTTACATGTAATTGAGGAAAAAAATTAAAAAATAAAACAGGCAAAAAAGAAACCAGGCATGACCTATTTCACATGACCATTACAGAAATTCTCAGCTTAGATAATCAAGATGGATGTGAATATGGTGAGTAAACCCTCTCATGCTGAGGTCTTCTCAAGAGAGAAATAAAACAGCCTGGGGAAGCATTGATTTTTCCCATCCATGACATGTGGTTAAAAAGATGATTTATTTTTCTAAGGCAGTCAACCCAAACCTTGGTCTAAACCTTAAAGTGAATTTAAAAATTTTAAATTCAAAAGTAGAAAGTGTAATCATTATAGGCCATAAATGAATACTTGGCAAAGTATCGTGTACTGTGGATGGATTTTTGATAATACCTTCCATAACGGTGCCCTTGTGTGCTCAGATCATAAGATCTCAGGCTGGAAGGGCACTTAGCTATCATATGTTGTTGTTGTTCAGTTGTTTCCATCATGCCTGACACTTTGTAGCCCATTTGGGGTCTTCTTGGTAAAGATATTGGAGTGGTTTGCCATTTCTTTCTCCAGCTCATTTTACAGATAAGGAAACTGAGGCAAACTGAGTGAAGTGACTTGCCCAGGATCATACAGCTACTGTCTGAGGCCAGATTTGAGCTCAGGGAGATGAATCTTCCTGACTCCAAGTCTATCTCCTGCATCACCTAGCTGCCCAGCAATCCTCTAGTCCACACCTATCTCCAAGATGTAAAAACAGAGGACTAGAGGTCAAGTTGCTTAAGAAGATTAGCAACTAGTTAGGGATAGAGCCTCTAAATCCAAACCCAGTCCTCTTCCCACAGCAAAATAACTGGATCACAAAATTTCCCACAGATTGTGAATGATGGCTTTGGATGAATATTTTGTAAATAATATAGAGGCAGCCTCATATATTGATTAAAGAGCTACCCTTCAAGTAAAAAAGACCTATGTCCAAATCCTGCCTCTGGAACATAACTAGCTGGGCAAGTCATTTAACCTATCAATGATGTAGTCAACTCTAAAAGACGCTAAGTTGTGGAACAGTTGCTGATCTTCCTTGATGGAGGGTATTTCCACCCTGGGAACTCCCTGTATTGAAATCACAAACCAAAAACTAAACAATGTCATATATACATACTCAATGGTTCAATTAAATACAATTTTATGATGAGGCATATGTAGTGTGATAAGTATACCACTTTTGGACAAGATGTGATAGCTACTTTCCATTCCATTCCATAAATATGCTATTATTATTTTCATTTGGAAAGGCTTGGTTCAGTCACCAAACTAAATAAGAATCCCATACCCTGAATGGATGTTGGATTCAATTCCATCAATCATATATAAGTAAACTTGCCATTTGGAATGCATTGTGCATTGAAGATGGAAATACAGTTATGATTAAATATTGTGACTTAATTAAGTTATATACTGTTGAAAATAGATGTCAGGTTCATAAGTACTAATATTTTCTTAAATAAAGAGCAATGCAAATCACAGATAGATGGTGATCAATTGCTATCGCTTGGTTTTAACATGTAGGAAAGAATGTATCATATACTATGGGAAATTACAGACCTAATTACCAAGAGTAATGATGCTATGCATAAACATTTAGCTTCTCAGCAAGAGGTAATTATATTAGTTAGTGATAAGTTTAAAAAAATTGCCATCTAAGCCATACAGTGTGAGTTGGCAGGATTTCCACATTAGAATGTGCTTTCCAGGGTCTACCACGATGGATTACCTTCTAAGATGTGTTCAGTGGGCAATAGCACAACATGAAAAATATCCATTGGGACAAATGCAAGTTCTGTTTGTGTTGAAGATCATTACAACAGGGGCTAGTCCACAGGGCATCTGTTCAGAGGTTATAAACAGCATTGATATGTCTTGGAGAGTTATACAACCCACAAAACAGCAAGGGGCCTCCAAGCTTCAGGGTCCCTGGAGAGGAAAAGAGAATGGTCTGATACTGGCCAAGATGCATAGCACTCCCTTCTCCTAACTACTCAATCCATCTAAGAAGAGCCTTCTTAAAGGGGTCTGGGACCTGGGGCAAATCACACTGCATGCCCTCATCTTTCAGGTTGTTGTCCTTCATTCTTGAAGAAGACCAAAATGATATCACTCTGTTGGGGTCAAGGTGTATGTCCGACTGTTGCTGATTAGACCACTATGAGCTTGATCAGGCACAAAGCCGATATGAACTTTTGGAATGGAGTTGTCTCAAAATTTGTGCATCTGACCTTTATTTTGAGCTACTGTAATTCTGCTTTGCTCACAAAGCATAGCACCTCCTCTGATTAGGGCACTCTATACCGGGCAATCCTATGCCAGTGTCTCTCATGTTTCACAATCAATTCCTAAGTTCTTCAGAGAAACCTTGACAGTGTCCTAGTATCAATTTCTCTGACTTCCATAGGAGCACCTGAACTGCATGAATTCTCTGTAAGATAGTCTTTTAGGCAAGCATATATTTGACATTCAAACAACCTATAGTATGTATAACAGTTCTGGTGTTTGTTGTTTTTGTTTGTTTGCTCTTAGACAAAGTTTACAAAGCTACCTTATTCTTTCCTACCATTGCCTTCTTAAATTACCGCAACCTTGAATCACTGCCTTGTGACAAAAGGAAAGATGCATTTTGATGGTCTGCATTCACTATGCCCTAAGTATGGCACTGTCAATCAGACAACTCTTCCAGAATCTCAAAGCATGCTAGGTTGAGAAGTCACTTGAACTGCTCTAATAATTCCTAATTATGTAGCAATTTAAGAAATCACACAATGCTTTCTTCAAAATAATGCTCAGAAGGGTTATTTGCATAGTAGCTAGTAGACAATATGTATAACCTAGTATAGTTTCCCTAGAGAAAGAAAGATGGTAAGAGAAATGAGGGACAAAGAGTGACTTTTGAAGTTGAGTTCAAATCCGGCCTCAGACACTTGACACACTAGTCGTGTGACCTTGGCCAAGTCACTTAACCTCAATTGCCCTCCAAAAAGCAAAAAAAAAAAAGACCATTCCACAGTCATGTGAAGAGATCTTTTGTGAAGACCTAGGGTAAAACAACAGACACATTAAAACTATTCAATATTTTTGAAGGTGAATGAACCCTAATGCTTATAAAGAAGCTGGTGGTTATACTTGACAAAGAACCAAATACTTAAATTCCCAGGTCTCACCTAACCTCTTTGGGCCTCAGTTTCCTTAACTACAAAATGAGAGGGTACAGCAGGCACCCTAGCATACCCAGGAGGGCTGCTAGCACTGGGTCTTTGATCTGCTTTTCTAAAGGAAAGCAACTAAAAAGGGTTAATAATCTTACTTTAATCAAACATATATCATTTACCTAGTTTAGGGGGAAAAGTCAGCACCCTGAACTTCAAAAAAAAACAAACAGAAGTTACAAGCAGACAAAAAAACACAGAGAAAATAACACAATTCAGAAAACCAACAGACAGGGCTTCTAGCTGTCTGACCATTACATACATATAGTGTTAGTTACCAGAGAGAGAAGCACCAACCCCTGGGTTTTTGAAGTCAGGAGTCTCAATGGCTGACCAGAGTCTCATCTAGCCAAATTATACAACCCCTCCCAAACTGATCTCCAAAGCAAAACCTCATCTCAGAGGTACATCTAGCCTTCTCCAGAGTTAGAGAACATCACAGCCCTTGTGAACCACTTGACTAGAAAGTAGCAAAAATTGTGCCTTCCTGAAAAACAGGCTTCCCACCACAGTATCTGTGTGACCACATTTAGCCTATTGGGGGCAGAGTATATTTTCAAATCAGGAAAGGTCTTCAAATTCACCTAAGTCTGTTAAGGGGTAGGAAAGATCTTCAAATTCCTATTACCATTACAGAGGGCTACTAAATGGACTCCAAAGTTCCTTCCTAGCTGTAAATCTAAGCTGTGACGATCTCATGTATGTCCATTTGGAGGTTTGTGGGCACTGGATAGACAATTTGGGGATACATACTCCTTATAACATATTTACATTAACTGCCTCCCCCTTCAAGAAGAGATGGAAAAGTTCTTTAATACAAAGACTGGAGAGAAAACTTCAATGAACAAGGATACAGTGCCTGGGGGGCACGTAAAACATGTGAGGCTAACCCAAGTGCTCAGCGGGGTTCTAGGTAATAAACTGTTACTGAGGCAGTTATAGCTGCCCAGCATTAGGAACAACATCCCAGATATTCACAACTGATTTAACTGATTCAGGATTTAAGAGCTGAGATTTTAGACAAAGAGTAGTCAGATGCTACAAAAATCAGTCCCTGAGTAATGCAATCAGATGTAGTCAGCAGCACAAAATCAGGCATTTTATTTCCTTCCTTCCTTCTTTACTCCCTTATATCTTCTTTCTCTTTAATTCTTTTCCCTTCTTTCTCTTTCTTGTTTCTTTCTCCTTCCCTTTATTTCTTTCCTTATCTTTTTTCTTTTTCTTTGTCTTTCTTTAATTTTCTCTGTCTTTTTTTCTCCTTCCCTTAATTTCCTTCCTTCTTTTCTTTCTTTATCTCTTGCTTTCCCCTTCCTTCCTTCCTTCCTTCCTTCCTTCCTTCCTTCCTTCCTTCCTTCCTTCCTTCCTTCCTTCCTTCCTTCTTTCCTTTCTTCCTTCCTTCCTTTCTTCCTTCCTTCCTTCCTTCCTTTCTTCCTTCCTCTTAACTCCAGGATCAAATACAAAACCCTCTGTTTTACCTTAAAAGCCCTTCACAATCTGACCCCTTCCTATCTTCTAGTCTTCACTCACTTTACTCTCTACCATACATAATACAATCCACTTACACTGGCTATTTGATCTTCCTGACACACAGCACTCCATCTTCTATCTCTGTGTCTTTGCAATGGTTGTCCTTCATGCCTGGAGGGTTTTCCCTCACACCTCTAGGCTCTTAGTTTCTCTGGTCTCTTTCAAGATTCAGCTCAAATCAGGCCTTTGGTAGTCTCTTCTCATCCAACCCTGTATCTCTCCATCTGCTAGTGCCTTCCCTCTGAGACTGCTTCCCACTTACACTGTATATATCTTTCAAGTGGAGTGTTTGCATGTTGTCTCTCCCATTAAAATGTGACCTCCTTGAGAGCAGGAGTTCTGTTGTTATATCTGCAGGGCTTAGCACAGTGCCTGCTACATGGCATTTCATAAATGCTTGTTGACTGTACTGGTGGTCAGAGAATGCCAGATAACAATTATATTCCAGTCATTTTTTGAAGAGAATATAAGGCAGATAATTTTTTGAACCTTTGAGACTAGTTCTCTGTAGCCATAAATTACCCATATTAGTCTTTTAAAAAAGTGTTTGGTCTTTATTAATTTGTTTGTTTACTTTGAGTTTACAAGATTCAGTTCCACAATTCCTTGAGTTTCAAATTTTTTCTCCCTCCCCCCCCCCCCCCCCCCATATTAGTCTAATAATCATATATCCCTGATGTCTCCCAGGGAAATAATGGACAGCAACATAAATATGGTTACTGTGGGTCTAGTGCATCCAGAGCTAACCAGTACTTTCAGGGTTTCTGTGCTGATGGGGCCCACCTTCAGCTTCCCCAGAGTGGTCAAGGAGAACTGCAGGCAGCAAGCCAGGGCCAGGGACCTGAAACCATGCCTTCAATCCCGAAGCTTGTGGAAAGATGGGAGACAGTGCAAAAAGGGAGTATAGAGGTCCTCAGAGACCAGAAACACTAAGATGATAACCTGAACTCTTTACCTTGGGGTGGAGCCTATTGGGAGCTTGATTATGAAAACTGCGTGAAGGCTGAAGAAAGGAAGGCTCATCTCCAGCTCAAGTTTACTTATCATTTCTAAACCCTTTCCAGACAGGTCCCAGGAGGGAAAACAAAAACAAGCTGAAAGAACCATTTGTCAATGGTATCATTACTGAGCCATACAGTTTTTAGACCTCACCCTCAATAGTGGGTGGTTGTACAAAAAAGAACCAGGAAGAGTGTTGTTATTGTTGTTGTTTATCCTTCATTCCTGAAAAGGATCAATGACATCAGGAGGGTGATGTCTTGACTTGTGAGAGAATTGGATTTAAGTGAGGCAGGGCTGTGTGAAGTCATCAGCCTCACTGTCTCCTCCAGGCATCAGAGTCCAGTAGCAAGATATAGATCAGGATGACTGTCAATGACCCCAGATGCAGTAGGAGATCTTGGCCTTTTTCAGCTAAGGTCCTTCCCAGGTCTCAGTTTATCTGAGGCAACATCCATTCAGTAGTTAAAGGTTAGGTTAGAATTGAGGTAAAAGTTTACCTTCACGAAAGAATCAATCTGAGAGAGGTTTAATGACTTCTCTAGGGTCACAAAGTTAATAACCATCTAAGGTAGGACTTGAACTTAGGTCTTCTTGACTTCACATCTAGTATTCTTATCCACAACACCATTTAGCTGCCTCCAAAATGCCAGTTTTGCCCATTTACTGGTTTTGTATATGTCTTTCAGTCCTTCCCTATACACAAGCAGTCTCTTCAGGTGTCTATGGGAATGGTTTTTTTCTTGGACCACTTAATAGTCCTCTCTTTTCCTTTCAAGGTCAGTTCAACTTGATTTCATAGCTGTTAACATACTCTCTTTCCCAGTGCTGGGTACTGTACTTCCTGCTGGCATCAGTACCTCCAAATGAATTTTTTGGATTTCAAAGTGTCACTTCTGGTTCTTTCTTTCTTTCTTTCTTTCTTTCTTTCTTTCTTTCTTTCTTTCTTTCTTTCTTTCTTTCTTTCTTTCTTTCTTTCTTTCTTTCTTTCTTTCTTTCTTTCTTCCTTCCTTCCTTCCTTCCTTCCTTTCTTCCTTTCTTCCTTTCTTCCTTTCTTCCTGTCTTCCTTCCTTCCTTCCTTCCTTCCTTCCTTCCTTCCTTCCTTCCTTCCTTCCTTCCTTCCTTCCTTCCTTCCTTTCTTTCTTCCTTCCTTCCTTCCTTCCTTCCTTTCTTTCTTCCTTCCTTCCTTCCTTCCTTCCTTCCTTCCTTCCTTCCTTCCTTCCTTTCTCTCTTTCTCTCTCTCTCTGTCTCTGTCTCTCTCTGTCTCTGTCTCTGTCTCTCTCTCTTTCTTTCTTGCTTTCTCTTGTCACCCACTAGGAAAGCTAGATCTAACCAAGGTTGTTTCTCAGAGATTTTAAAATAATATATATAATACATATTTTAAATATTTAGAATGATTAATTCTATGAAATCCCACTCTGTTGCCTCACTGTGATATGAAAGTGACCCTTGGTCCTCAAAGGCTGTGCCAGTGGCATGCAAGCCATGACAGGTTCTATCATGCTAGAAAGGCTTTGAGTATGTCCTAGAATGAGACGATGTCTGCTTCCTAAGAAATTATCTAGAAAAGTAATTGGAGAGGCTAATCACCAGGAGGATGGTCATTTGGTGATGAATTCACTGACCCATGAATGAAAGAAAAACACAAAAAGGCCCTTAGTCCTCTTTGCCTTCCTTTCTACTTCTTCAGTGACTGTGTCAGAGTAGTAGAAAGGGGTCAGAGGGAGGTTAAGAATCATATTTTAAAAATTATCTAACATTAATTTAGTACTGAATTTGAGATCCTTGTCCAATGACACAAAGAAGTAGACATACTACTGCAGGAGTTAAACTCTGTAAATCTTGTAATTGTCACTCCAAATGAAACACAAAGGTAGAAGAAAGTTGAAACTATATGGAAGGACTTCGCTTCTCTTTGAAGAGACAAATAAGGGAGTTGGTCTTATAGATTCAAAGGTTGTGCACCTGGGTGGTGCAGTGGCTAGAACTCCAAGCCTAGAGTCAAAAAGACCCATCTTTTTGAGTTCAAATCTAGCCTCAGACATTTACTAGATGTGTGGCCCTAGTCAAGTCACTTAACCCTGTTTGCCTCAGCTTCTTCATCTATAAAATAAGCTGGAGAAGGAAATGGCAAACCATCCCAATATCTTTGCCAAGAAAAACGAAGAGTTGTTTTGTACTGAACACAAAAATTCAAAGGCAATAAGAAACACTATTTCTTGACACATTTGGTCTCTTAATATGACAATGCTTGAGGGTTATGGGAATGGAAATTTAAGATCTTCCCTGTGCCTAGGCCCTTTGATAGGCTTAAATGCACCTGGAGCCTGTGGCAGGAGGCTTGTATTTCAGGAGATACTTTGTGACTGGTCAAGAGGGTTGTGATATTCTCTGAGCCAGGAGAAGGCTATATAAATCCTGATGTGAGGTTTTGTTTTGGGACTCCCTTTGAGAAGTGTTATTTGATTTGACCAGAAGAGACTCTGGGCAGCCGTTGAGCCCCCTGGCTTTGAAAAACCCAGAAGCTGATGAGTCTCTCTCTGGTAACTGTGACTAGGCATGGATGTAATGGTCAGACAGTTGGAGGCCTGTCTGCTTCTCTGTCTTCTTGTAACTTCTGCTCGTAAATTCTGTCTGTATACTCTGAAGTCTGGGTTGCTAACTTTTTCCCCTGAACTAGGTAAATGATATGTTTGATTAATTAAAGCAAGATTGTTAACCCATTTTGAGTTGCTTTCCTTTAGAAAAGGAGATCTAAGAACCTGTGTTGGCAGCCACCCTGGGGATGCTGGGGTGCTTGCTACTACATTGAGTTAAGTACTTATCACAGAAACATGTATCAAAGAAAATATGAAAACAATTGTAAATTTTATGACAATATTTGTTGCAGATGGTTAGAAAGCAGAGGATTTCTACAAAAATAGATAAGACTGCATATTAAATTAACATATAATATTGGGTTACTTCAATGCAAAGGTTAAAAATATGGTTTCAAGCTTAAGGAGTAAGAGAGAGGAAAGTTTAGTAGCCTACACAGATGCCTCCCACCTACACATCATGAATATATTAAGAATGGGAAGGTATTGGATATGTCAGGCACTAAGCAACATTTAAAAAAGGAGATTAATTATATTTTGACAAATAGGGAAATATTCATTACTCTTGTGGAACTCACTCTTGAGTCAGTTGTCTGTATGTTGTCAGATAACTGACTTGCTAGAGCAAAGATAAAAATTCATAGGAAGTGAGATGGAAAAATAAAATACGAAAAAGAAATAGCATGCAATTTAAAAAATCTCCAACCTGACCTATGAAAATGAATATCATATGGAAGACAATGCAAAAGTATACACTGGGTTGAGCAGGATGCAATATATAACCAGTTAGAAACTTTGAAGTAGTGGAGAAACAAAAGATGGAGTCAAGAAAGAGATGAGTGAGGGCAAGGGATGACAGATAGATAGCCAGACTCCTTTACTGGTACCCTTGTGATGTTTGAAGAGAGTGAAAAAGACCTTCAGCATAAATGGGTGAACTTATGGGAGGAGGTAGACTAAACATGAACTGTACTGGACGGGTAAGCATGAATGACATCAGTATATATCACAGGAGAAGGAAACTTCCATATTACTGACTCATTTAAGCATTTTAGAACTGGTGCTTTCTGGGTATCTAGGTGGCACAGTGGAAGTATGGAAGTACTAAGCCTGGAGTCAAAAAGATCCATCTTCCTGAGTTCAAATCTGACCTCAGACCCTTCCTAACTGTGATGTTGGGCAAATCACTTAACCTTGCTTGCCTCAGTTTCCTCATCTGTAAAATGAGCTGGAGAAGGAAATGGCAAATTGTAATGTAATGCCAAGGAAAGGCAACTTCCCAAGGTTCAAAATACCAGCATAGGTGCCCTCCATTTTATTCAGTGAAAAATTAAGAACAGAGATCAAAATATGACACCATTCAAAATACAGCATTTACTAAGTGTGATTAAATAATCTCCAAGTACTACCCCACCCCAGGACCTTACATTCATTCAATCAATTACAAAGTCCCAGTTCTAAATACTACTCCACCCCTAGGCTGTACCTTCATTTAGTCCATCACAAAGCCCCTCTTCTCAAATGGAGATTAGTTTCCAATCATAAGTAAAGTACATTCATTTGTTCAATCATAGAACACAAAAAGGTCAAAAGTTCCCCACCCCTGGATCACAATTGAATCTACCCCAGAGTTACAGCAAGTTTAAGCACAGCACTTAATACCCAAATGGAGGTCTTTTCTTCATTTTGACACAAGGCAAGTTCTCAGCAATCTTTGTTCCTGGGGAGACAAAGCTTAGCAAGGCCACAAGACACATTGCCAGTCTCTTCATTAATTCATCCTCTGTCTGCAGAACAGTCCTAGGACCCCTGTAAACATTAGCAAAACCCTCTCCCAGGATTTCTGTAAACATACAACAAGAAAATCCTTCTTCAGGGCTTCGGAACCAACAGCAAGGTTCCAAGAATTCTGCAACAACAGGACTGTCTTTCACCAGTGGACAAATCTGGCAAAACAACATGAAAACAGACAAAGTACCAGCATAACAGCCATGTCTCCTCAGTCCTTGGCAGCTCTGGGTGGCAGGTCTCAAAAGTCCTGGGCAATTCAAAGTGGCCCTCAGCAATCCTCTCATTCTTTCTCTGCCTCCAAAAGGGTGCTGCTTCCAAAAAATTCTTCTTCTTCTCTCTTGTGTCTCTCCAAATCAACATCACCAGCTTCTCCCAGTTCAGCACTCTCTTTTCACATCAACAGGTCCATCCCACAAGTGGGATTAACAAGCTCTGGGTTTTAACACAATCAAACCAAAAACCAAGCTAATACAGGGGAATCTTTAAATGCCATTACTATTACACAAACCACTCCAGTATCTTTGCCAAAAAAAGCACTACAAAATGGGGTTATAAAGAGTGTGACACAACTGAAAAGTGATTCAACAACACTGGTGCTTTCAAAACAGGAAATGGATGGAGGAAATGTTATTGACACAAATGATAAAAAAATTGATAAAGAAGTATAACCAATCTCAATAAATTGCCATAATGAAAGAGCCAGAAGTGCCTGGAAGTCTGAGAACCTATGCTGTCAGCAAGCACTTGACTTTCTTGCCAAGTGGAAAGAGGGAGCAAACAAGGGAAGCACCAGTTTACAATATAAATGTATTTGTGAGATCTTGTGGAGAAGAATGGTGGGAGATTATGAGCTCTATCTACTACTAAGACAACAAAAAACAGTGCAGGGAAATATCTGTTTGGAGAAAGTTTAGTGAGATACCTAAGTAATCAAAATTATTGTTTAGGGATTGTTTGAGGATAAAACTGAAAGGAAAACAACAAACAGAGAAAGATGGAAATGCTCTGGAAAGATTTTGAAATCGACACCTTATCATCAAGGAGGGTAGATATATATCATTTAGACTCTATTCAGAGCTCCAGATGTGTTTCTAGAAGGAGACATGATATTGAAGAAAACTAAGTCAGAACACCAGTTAGATTAGATGAAATATACTCAGAGGAAGCTCAGAGTGGAGGTAATATAATTTTGAGGGCTTTGAGTGATTGATTTTTCAAGTTATCTGAAGGAGGGGATGAAATCAAAGGTGTGGGGGGAAACTAATTACAAAAAAAATCAATTGAGAGAATATTAACTACTATTTACACCCACTTTCACATCTATATAACACTTATATGATAATGATTTAGCCATGCATCAAGGGCATCCTTAAGAGTTGTTAGAGACCAGGCAGGCATTTGTTAGGGAAATTTCACAATAAACTTCAACTTTACCAACTACTAACTGAAAGGTGCATAATACAACCCATGGTGCTTAATGCTTATTGACTATAAAAAACATGATACAGTAAGGCAAAACATCTCCTTAAGTAAACTTATCCATCAAAAGTGTCTGATGTATGTATCATTATCATATAAGATTCTTTGGAAGGTGTGACAGCAAAGTTAAACCTGTTTGTTAAAACTTTATGGTCATTAATATTATGCAAATAATAAAGCAGGGAGATATATGTGATCACCAGTTGTTCACCAGTCTCATGGGTAAAAGCAGGAAGTCCAATAAAAAGAGGGCTTTTCTACAGATGGTAAGGTTCTCCAGATGTGTGTGTCTATTTGTTGATGACATTATGATGATTTTGGTAAGCCCCAGAACATTACAGAGGGGACTATAATCCCTAAAAAGAGCTTGATCTAGCTATCCACAGAAGAAAAATTTAGTATATGAAGACTGCATAGGCTGATATTTAGTTGAATGAATAACATTTGGGGTATATATCTAGGATGTGTGTGTGTGTGTGTGTGCGTGTGTATACACACATTTTATATAGGCATTGCAAATGGATGAGTTAGACCCAAGAGGAAGAAGACAGAGGGATGATTAACTTTGGGAAACTCGAAATTATTTTAACGAACCCAAGTTTCTCCAGGAGGATAACTCACCTTTTGAATATCAAAATTCCCTTGGGTCTGTTGGTATATCCCTGGTAATGGTAAAAGAATATTGATAGGCAACCCTAGTGCTCCACTAGTATCCAGAAAAAGGCAAAAATAAGGTTTTCATGATGATTGGTTTCTCTGTGGAGGATCTATGGGAGGACATGCACAGAAATCACAAAAGAGAAGAAGGCAAGGGTGGGCTGTAATCGGTACTAATGGAGGAAAGCACACACATACACATATACACATTAATGTGTGTGCTTATGTGTATGGTGCTAGACTTGGAATCAGGAATGACCATGCACACAGATCACCAAACACTAAACTCAAGTCCGTTATCTGTAAAATGGAGATAATAATACATATCTCACAGGGTTATTATGAGGTTTAAATGAGATGGTGTATGTCAAATACTTTGTAAATCTTAAAGCAGTATAGAAATGTTGATTATTACTATTCTCTTATATCACAGATACACTGAAGTCAGTGTTGATGAAAACCCATTCTGGATCTTTTTTAGAGACTACATCTGTCTTCCTTCAAGCTCAGTCTTGTGGTGATGCCAGTTATGTGGGTATAACAATGGCTGCCAATAGTATAATAGCAAACTTCATCACAGGATTATAAAATAACAGTCTCATTAATTGTAATTAGTAGAATGAACACTTTTAGGTTTTAGCTAATTCACTTTCATTGAACTTACTACATTTTATGGATAGTCCTTACTATAGAGTAAACCATTATTTTTTTTGTCTTTTTTTTTCTTTTGGAGGGCAATTGGGGTTAAGTGACTTGCCCAAAGTCACATGGCTAGTAAGTGTGTTAAGTGTCTGAAGCCATATTTGAACTCAGGTCTTCCTGACTCCAGGGCCGGTGCTCTATTCACTGTGCCACCTAGTCACCCTGACCATTATTAATTATCTGTATAAAGGACCTGGTTCACCAAGACAAAGTAAATCACAAGTATCTAAGTCCATAGCTGACTGATAGATATGAAATAGTCAAGTTTTTATACTTTGATTCTTTAATGAATCTATTATTCCATCAGAGTGAGTTCTCTCAACAATGACACAATATACAACCCATCCATGTCTCTGTTTTATATGATGCTTATGTGAGCCTATACCCACCCAGTATGCTGTAAGCTTTCCTTCTTCTCTCTCATGGGGATACCAGTCGAACACAATGCTTTCCTAAAACAGTGGCTTTCAAAGTGTTATTAACAAACTTTATTTTTCAACTCAAAAGATATATTACAATAAATTGAATGCAGAAGCAGAGATGAGAATCCAGCTGTCTTCTGGATAGATATCAAAGAGATTTGCAAAAATAAGTAAAACAATGTCTCCTCACTATATATATTTAAAAATAGTTATTTTTCATAAAATATTATTGAATAAGCTCATTATTGTTATTTTTAAATGAGCAAAGAAACAAAGTATTTTAAAATGTATAATTTTAATTTCTAATGCAATAAATACAGTATATTTATTCTATATTCTATTCAATATTCTATACTGTATTCTAATACAATATAGTAGATATAACTCATGAAAAAAGTCTTTGGGATTCTCAGTAATTTTTTAAGAGTGTAAAATGTCTTGAGACCAAAAGAACTGAGAACTGCCGCTCTAGGCATTTGGATGATAGTAGTGGCAGATTGTCGACCGGTTATCTGTTGACCTCCCTATATCATTACCCTATATTCATGCATCTCCTGAATGATACCTTTTATCATATGTTGTAGTCTATTCATACTCAACATTTACCTCTCCATCGTGCTTTGAGTGACGTGCAGCTTCAGTTCATAGGAGAAGAAAATTATTACTGTTTTCTGGAGGAAAAACAACATGCATAATGTTACAGAAGAATAATATGCCATAATGTTGTGAATCTATTTATTTTATACATAAAATTCATGGCAAATATGTATCAGTTTTCTAATTTCCAATCAAAATCCTACAGGTACTTGCTAATTGCCTCCTAAGTGCTGTGTGCAGGGGTTACAAAGACAAAATGAAGTGCAGTCCCTTGAATGACAGCTAGGTGACACAGTGGATAGAATGCTGGGCATAGAGGGGGCAATTCAGATGTTGTTCAATCATTTTTCAGTTGTGTTTCACTCTTTGTGACCCCATTTGAGCTTTTCTTGGCAAAGATACTGGAATGGTTTGTCATTTCCTATTCCAATTCACTTTATAGATAAGGAAATTGAGGCAAACAAGATTAAGTGACTTGCCCAGGGTCACATAGTTAGTAAGTGTCTGAGGTCAGATTTGAACTCAGGAAGAGGAGTCTTCCTGACTCTATGCCTAGAACTATATCCACTGCTCCACCTTGCTATGACCTCTGACCTCAGACACATTAGCTGTGTGACTCTGGACTCCCTCATAGGGTTGTTACAAGGATCAAGTAAGATAATATTTGTACAACGATTAGCATAGTGTCCGGCACATATTAAGTACTTAATAAATGGTTGTTCCCTTCCCTCTTCCCTTGAAAACACCAGCATAGCTCCAACCAATATATTCATTTTATTGTATTTTTCCCATGCTATTGAAAACTCCCAATTAATACTTTCTCCCAACTCAGTAACATTAATCAATCTTAGGTTATACGGGGTATTACCACTCTTTAAAAACAGTATTTGCTGTTACAACAAAACAACCAAAACCATCCTCCAAATTATGTTTGTTTTGTTTGCTTTTTTTGGCATCTTGAAAGAACAAAATTAAAATAAGTTAAAAAAAAAAAGAGAGAGAGAAAGGGTTCTTCAAATCCCAAAACAAAGTTTCCATTGAGCAGGATGTCACAGAATCTCAGAGATAGTTGCTTTTATTTTTAATCCTGGTTTTCATTGGGAAAGAGTCAAGAATACCAAAAGGGAGTCATGGATGAATGCTTTAGGCTTATGTAAGGCCGTTAGATTACACAACTTCATCCTTTACTGCCCTCCAGTGGTCTTCAGGAATTGGCCCTTAAGCTGGCATTTTCATTCTATTACTCTTGAATTTACGCAATACTTTGTAATCAATCATTCTCAAATACTAGAGAAAAGGTGGGGAATGGTACTAAGGTTACTTTTCCACTTAAAGTTTTGTGATCAGAATTACAGATTCAGAAGTCACCTAGCCCAACCCTTTCATTTTACAGATGAGGAAATTGAGGCCCGGAGAGGTGGTATGACCTAGAGAAGATTGCACAAGTAGTATGTGGCATAAGCTCTCAGCTTATGAAAATAGTAATATAATAGCATCAGGTCACATTGATTTAGTGTGTTCTTGTCTGCAAAGTCCCTTCTCACAACGGAGGAGGGTAGTAATTTTAAAGTTAAGCGTCTGCTGCTTTTATTCATTACAGCAGCAGGGCTCAAAACAACCAAGTAGATTAGCTTTCTCTATCACTTTCTGCAAGTTTTTCTCACTCTCCTTGCTTTTGTAGCACTTCTACCTCCTCCCTGTTAAAAAAATAACTAATGCCTTTTTTTCTTTCTTCCTGGAGTCTGCCTGTCAACAAGAAATGCATTTGAAAAATTAATACAGAATCAGATGCCTGTGATAATGAATTCATTGCACAAGAACATATTAAATGAAGAGATAGCATCACAGAATTCATAGCTGAGAAGGAAAAATGTTACCATGAGAGAATTGCACAAGAGAACTGTAAGAAAGGGTTATCATGTGAGAATTGCTTAACTGGAAAAGGGCTGATCATGTGGTAAGAGTGTGTCCATTTACTGGATACATTGATATTCACACAATGTCAAGAGACCTAGAAGATTCCCACCACACAAGCCAAGCGGACCCTCTGTGGAGTATAGACTGGAGGACATGGCCAAGAGTTGAGAGGGCATGGGTGGGTTAATATCCGCCGTATTAAAGGGAATGTCCACATATGCTAAAAGACATTACATATGCATGACAGTATCAAAGTACCTGAGGGGTCAATAAAAGGTATTCAATTCTTTATTTAATAGTGTTTTTAAAAATACATATATATATGTATATATGAGTGTGTGTATATGTACATATGTATATTATCTTTTGCTTTTATATCACCTATGAATTTCCCAATGTGAGAGAGAGCCATGCCCCCATAATAAAGAATTTTAAAAGGGGGGGAAATGCAACTCATCAGAACTAACCAATATATTGAAAAAACCTATATATAATCTCCCATCTTCAAAGTCCTCCATCTCAGTCAAGAAGCAGGGGTAGGGTTCAGTTCCTTTCCATATATTTGCTTTGGATCCAAGCTTGATCAATGTCATTTCACAGCATTCACCTTCCATTGTTTACTGTTGCTGTTCCTTCCATTTATACTGTTGTAATCATTCACCATATTATTTTTTTTCTGGTTCTGCTTTGTTTGTTTTGCATCACTTCATGTATATCCTTTCAAACTTTTCCATATTCATCATTTTTTAAAGCACAGAAAGATTACATTATATTCATGTATCTCAATTAGTTTAGCTATTTCCCAGTCACTTACTTTAGTGGAATTTTATGTATCATGGTACATTTATGAGAGAGAGAATTTTGGGTAGTACAGCATTCTGGTCTCTTTCAAGTCAAATAATATTAAATAATTCTTCACATATGCATAAATAGCCTCCTAACAGTTATATAAGGCTATCCTAACAAATATCAATCTACTGCCTAGCCAGTGAGTAAGAAACTCTTGTCCCAGGGTATGGATACTGTGCACATTTAGAAACAACATTTTGCTCCATTTGTCTAGTTTGCTCTCTTTTTGACATTTTCCATATCAATCATTTGTATTATTGATAAAGAGTAATTTCTCATAAAAATTTAATTGATAATGGCTTGGTGCTATATAACAACAGATTCAGTATTTTTGTCTTAGTATTCTCTAGCCCCTAGCACAGTACCTAATACATAGTAGGCACTTAATACATACTTCTGACTGATGTATTGTAACCTCGTTTTAATTTCCTATCATGTGATGGACTTTATTGAACCCACAGTCTCACTGGTTCCACTAATCAGTTGGTGACAGAGTTGAGGGGGAAATCATGCAAACATATCAGAATACATAGCACTAGCATAGAAAGAGGAAACTAACAAAACCCAGCAGGAAAAGATAAAAAGAGAAATTCCATTTAAAATAACTGCAGACAGTACTGGGGATTTCACCTGCCAAGACATATTCAGGAACTATATGAACAAAATTGCAAAACACTTTTCACACAAATAGAGATCTAAACAATTGGAGAAATATTTTTTGTTCATGGGGAGACCTACAAATATAATAAAAATGACAATAGCCTCCTGGTGGGTCTTGTCTCAAGTCTCTCCCCAGTGAAATCCATCCTCCATTCAACCACTAAAGAGTAGGTCCAATCATATCATACACACACACACACACACACACACACACACACACACACTCCCTACTGAAAAGAACTCTAATGCCTTCTCTAAGAGCAAATATAAATATTTTATTTTACTTTAAAAATTTTATTTATTAAAAATTACTTTATAAAGCTAGGGGAAAAAATAACAAAAGTGATTTGAAAGAGTAAATGGACAAAAATATCAAAGGAATCTATGAAAAAAAGTGGAAGTGTACCAAGAGTACCTAGCATTACCAGATTTCCTATTATCCTACTGAGTAGTAATCATCAAAGTAATTTGGTACTGGATAAAAAATAGAGTGGTTGATC
The DNA here is from genome assembly GCF_028583685.1 of Petaurus breviceps papuanus. Taxonomy (NCBI): domain Eukaryota; kingdom Metazoa; phylum Chordata; class Mammalia; order Diprotodontia; family Petauridae; genus Petaurus; species Petaurus breviceps. The sequence continues at coordinate 8,257,555 of NW_027187340.1, forward strand.
AATGGAATAGATTAGATACATAATAGACATCAGCAAATGAGCACAATATTTGATAAACCCAAAGGCACAAGTTTTGGGGGCAAGAACTCACAAAAAAGGATTGGGAAAACTGGAAAGCAGTCTGTCATAGACCAGCCAGTCATAGACCAACATCTCACACTACATACCATGATAAACTCAAAATGGGTACGTGATATAGACATAAAAGGTAATATTATAAACACTTTAAATCCAATTCCCTTGCTAGTCAAGACATCTCCTTCCTGACATGATTGGTCCTCTTTGATAACAAAGGACAAAAAACAATAGTATAAGCAAATTAGGGCAGCACAGAAAAAAATTACCTGTCAGATCTTTAGTTAGGGGAACAGTTAATGATCAAATAAAGGCCAGAGAGGATCACAGAAAGTAAAGTATGTAGTTTTGATTAGGTTAAGTTAAAAAAAAAAACTTTTGCACAAACAAAACCAGTGCAGCCAAAATTAGAAGGTAAGTAGGAGACTGGGGGGAGGGGAGGATTTCCAGCAAGTTTTTCTGATAGAGGTCTCATTTCTCAAATAAATAGGGAAATGAACCAAATTTATAAAAATAAGAGCCATTCCCCAATTAATAAATGTTCAAAGGATATGAACAGGCAGTTTTCAGAAGAAGAAATCATAGCTATCAATAGTCACATGAAAAATGTTCTACATCATTAATAATTAGAGAAATACAAATTAATATAACTCTGAGATGCCTATTCATACCCATCAGATTGGCTAAGATGACAGAAATAGAAAATAACAAATGCTGCAGGGGATATGGAAAATTAAATACACTGATGCCCTGTGAACTGGTCTAAGCATTTGGGAACTATGCCCAAAGGACTATAAAATTGTGTATATCCTTGACCAAGCAATATCATTACTAGGTCTGTACCCCAAAGGAATTCTAAAAAAAGGAAAAGGAGCCATATATACAAAAAATATTTATAGCAACTCTTTTTTTGTGGTGGTAAAGAGTTGGAAACTGCATACTCATCAAATAGGGAATAACCAAACAAGTTATGATATATGGTTGTGATGGAATTGTACTTTAAGAAATGACAAAGCAGAAAGTTTCAGAAAAACCTGGGAAGACTCATATGAGCTGATGCAAAGTGCAATGAGCAAAACCAGGAGGGCATTGTACACAGTAGCACAGTATTGTAACAATAATCAACTGTGAAAGACTTTGCAACTCTGACCAATACTATGATCCACTACAATTGCAAAGAACTCAAGGTAAAAAATACTACCCACTTCCAGAGAGAGAATCAATGGTCTCTGAGTGTAGATTGAAGCATATTTTTCTCTCTTTCTTGTTCTTTTTCCACCCACAACAATTTACATACATACATATATAGACATATATATGTATGTATATATGTGTATATATATATACACAGAGAGAGAGAATTATATCTCTTGCCTTGTTAATGGATGGGGTAGAGGGTGGAGGGAAAGAGATAATTTGGGACAAAAAAACAACATTAAATTAAAAAAAACATACAAAATATTAAAGAAAAAAAAAGAAAAAAAGGGAGAAGGGTGGGAGGAAGTCATAGGGAAAGAGACAGTCATTTCTTCTAACTTTCTGGTAGCATGCCTTATGATATCTGTACAGATCTTCCTGGCTTGAAATCCCATTCCAGTTACTGGCTTTGTACTCTGATCTCACAACTTAGATTTAGCACTTCTGAGAGATTGATTCACTATCAGTCTGGTCTCCAGTTGCTAACTCAGGACTCCATTCGTCTTTCCTCAGTAACAGATTTCCCCTCAGGCCTCTGATTGCCCTAATCACTGGCATATGTCTCTACAAACTCTAACAGATGGATGTGTTTGAACTAACCTGCACCCAAATGTCACATTTGATGCTAGTTCACTTGGGGGTTGGGGAGAGGGGGGTCCTTCCTTTATGGTACTAAAATCTCCATCATATAACAGATTCTTATCTTCATCCATTTGTGTGTCTAACATTGCTGAGGAGGAAGAAAAGAAGCCTGAGATAGATTTGCTGACCCTCAGGAATTTATTATAATCTATTTGGTAAGAGATAAGACATACACATTTGAAATAGTTAATCAGACATGTAGGCATAGCAGTATAGGATTAGATAGTCATGATCAGGATCATATATTAAAATTTTGTGCTAATAGGAACCTGGAAAAGCAGCTCTGTGACACAGTGGATGGGGTACTGGGCTTAAAGTCAGTAAGACTTAATTTTCTGAGTTCAAGTCAGGCCTTGGACACTTACTAGTCGTGCGACCCTGGGCAAGTCACTTAATGCTGTTTGCCTCAGTTTCTTCATCTGTAAAATGTGCTGGAGAAGGAAATGGCAAATCACTCCAGTATCTTTGCCAAAAAAACTTCAAATGGGGCCACGAAGGGTCGGATATGACTGTAATGATTGAACAACAAAAGGATTCTGGAAATAGTAATGAGGCACATTGATATATAAGTAATTGAAATATAGGACTTCCAGCTAAGACCCAGACATCACCATATGGGGTCATAGTAAAAAATATCATAATGCTGTTATTAGGGTCTTGACACAGGCAATCAAATAAGAAACATTATAGAATTTCAGAGAAGGAGCTCATATTATCATAGAATTTTACAATTAGATGGGAGCTCAGAAGCCATCCAAGCCAGCCTAAGTATGAACAAGGATATTCTCTACAATAAACCTTATAGCAGGGGTGTGCTGGAATCAGCTTGAACCAGCTCAGGAGAGTTGATTGTTAAATTTTCAGTAAGAACATTCACATGTCAGAAATCAATAAATGCTACAAATCAGGACTTGATTTATTATTCTGTGGATTGTCAAACCTCAACAAAGTGGAGAAAATGTTGTTGAGACAGAGTAAATTTAAAGTGTGAAGTGTATATATGTTTTTTTCTTCTGGAGAGTTGGTTGTTAAATTTTTACTTGCACATCCCTGCTTAGAAGTAGTTATCTAGCTGTTGCTTGAATACATCTGTTCAGAGGGAAACCAGTACTTTTTAAGACATTCCATTTCACTTTTGGATAGCCTTAATTGCTAGGGAAGGTGGTTCCCCACCTCTACCTTTTGTCAAGTTTTTTTTATTTCCCTTATGGAATCTGCCTCTCTACCCATTCTACCCATTGCTCCTAGTAATGTCTTCTGGGGCCAAATAGAATATGTCTGATCCATCTTTCACATGACAACCTTTCAAATGTTTGAAGACAGCTTTCATGTCTCCTCTAAATCTTCTCTTCTCTAGACTGAACAGCAGTTTCTTCAACTAATCCTCCTATAGCAGGCCATCCTGGTCATCTCCAACTTGTCAAACTTCTTAAAATATGACATCCATAAACACTCACAGAAGTCCAGATGTGGTCTGATCAGTGTAAAGTACAGTGCAACTATGCACTTTAATATGTTGGACATTGGTTTTTCTATCAACACAGCCTAAGATAGAATACATAAGTTTTTTTGTTTATTTGTTCTTTTGGCTGCTGTCACTTATTTTGAGCTCAAGCGTCATTAAAAATCTCAGAAAAATAAGGGCTAGAATAGTTCCAGAAGAATTCAGGGAAGAGATAAGGCTTGTCCTGGATCCTGAAGGAGGATGGAATTTTAGTAGGCAGCAAAGGGTGGTGGGGGTAAGGAGGAAGACTTTACAATAGAGAAGGAACAGCATGAACAAATGATTTGGAAATAAATATGGGATGTTTAAGAAATGTTGATACTAAGTAGGGGTTCAAATGGGTGACTTGTGGGAGATAAAGTTGGACAAATGAAATAGGGAAATAGGGAAAAATTTGTGAGGACCTTAGATGCAATGTTAAGGCAATTAGATTTTATCTGGTAAGTGGTGGGGGTGGGGCACCGATGGCCTTTTAAAAGGGAAGAGATGATTCAATTGATGTCATAGGACAAACAATTGGGCAGCAGTGTATGGATAGATTTGACAGACATGGAGAAGAAAATGGAGCAAGAGACTATTTTGAACATTATGAAGATATTACAACAAAATGTAAAACTGGGGTGGTGACAGTAGTAACAGAAAAGAAAGGAATTAAATGGGAAATCTTTGGAAGAATTCAGTAGACTTGATTACTAATTGAATGAATAGGATAAAGAAGAGGAAAAAACCAAAGATAATTCTGAAGACAACTTTGATTTTATCTCTTTGTTTAACTTGGGGTATAGATGTGCAGGTTTTAGTTAGATCATCCTATATCCCGATGCCCTGGTAAGTTTTAGTTTTATTTAGCTAGGGATTATGTTAATCCCAATGCCTATATTATCTCTATCAAAAATCCTTCTTTCTATTTATAGAATTTTCTATCATATTTATCATCACTGATGTAATGAGAATTATAACCAACATTAATATGAGGCATAAACTTGCAGATGCCTCATAGATATTCCTTAGTTTATCCCCCAAACAACCTTTTGAGGTAGATACTGTGGATTTTACAGATATAGTGAGCCTCTGAGAAGTAAATGACTTCAAAATCAAGCTAATATTAAGAATCAGAGGTACGGGGTGGCTAGGTGGCACAGTGAATAGAGCACCAGCCTTGGAGTCAGGAGGATCTGAGTTCAAATCCAGCCTCAGACACTTAACACACAAAAAAACTAGCCGTGTGACCTTGGGCAAGTCACTTAACCCCAATTGCCCTCCAAAAAGCAAAAAAAAAAAATAAAGACTCAGAGGTACTAAGTCCAAAACCCTAAATCCAATAAGCATTTTTAAAGCATTTACTATAGATAAAGCTTTTACAGACCCCCACATCATCAACACTTTGAGGAAAAAAAATATTATTAGGTAGCAGATATGGTGAGCATCAAATAACATCACAAAATTATTATGTATTTATTACATATAAAATGTTCATTACATATTTAATATGTTATATATTAAATATAACATTTATTATATATAACATCTCAAAAGAGAGTAGTTTTAAATTTTAATAGCTTCAGAGGTATAAATGCTACAAATATACAAAAATATCACTTGAAAGTTTAATTATATAAGTTTTTTTTACTTAGTTTTGTGAATTTTGAATAACAGATTTTTAATTTTAATTTTTGCAAGGTAGGGTACCTTGTCTTTAATTATTATTTGTACAACAGTTTCTGGATGTCACTTTCTCAAACCAGTGGATCCATAGAGAAGCTCCTCTTGGCTTATCCATCTCAGTCAATGGATCTATCTAGACTTTTTTCTGGTGGGGTCGTATCAAAACTGCATTGCAGGCAACCAAACCTCGTTCCTTTGGATGACCTTAAGTTTAGGATTACAAATGCAATCCTTTTGTCACTCAGTAGCGGCTGTTAAAATTTTTTTACAAAGTTTCAAAATCAATCAGAGAAAATCATAGCACAAAATGGTGGTTATATTGAATTTTCATAAGAAGCAAATCAATATTTTAAAATTATAAATAATTAGCCTTTTCAATGTTTCTGTTTTATGTTTACAGCATTTATACTTCTAAAGTTATTAAAGCTAAAACTGCACTAAGGGACTTTAGGGACATCCTGTTATTTTAATAAAGAGGAAAAATCTCATCACTGATGTAGTAATCATTCCTGAATCATATGAAGACCATTGACTTGTTAGGGAAAGGATCAAAATAATTACAAAGCCAGAAGAAAGAATAAAAACAAGAAAAATCTATGACATGCAACTGAAACAACAAATATTTGAATGTATGAATGAAAGGTTGAATGAATGAATGAAAAGGTCAGTCAGTCAACAATTATTTATTAAACACATTCCAGGAACTGGGGATACATACAAATACAAGCAAAAATACAGTTTCTGCCCTCAATGAGCTTACATTCTAATGGGGAATGACAATCTATAAAAGGGGAGCTAAAAAAGAGGGGCTTGGAAGGTGTACTAAGCACAGAGAATGTAGGATGTGATTTCTGGGCTGATTCCTACAATGGAGGTTCTGGGAAGAACTCATCAGTTAAAGAAGAAGCCTCTATTAGCCCTTACTATGTGCTAGGCAATCCTCTGCACTCAAGGAGTCTGCCTTCTAATTTTGTTGTTCAGTCATTTTACTTGTGTCCAATTCTTTGTGACTCCATTTGGGATTTTCCTATTAGGTATACTAGAGTGGTTTGCCATTTCCTTCTCCAGCTCATTTTATAGATGAAGCAAAAGGGGTTAGGTGACTTACCCAGGGTCACACAGCTAGTAAGTGTCTGAGGTCACATTTGAACTCAGATCTTCCTGACTCCAGGCCCAGTGTTCTATCCATTGCACCACCTAGCTGCCCTCACATTCTAAAGGATGGAGGCTTATGGGAAAGCTCAGCTCCAAGTCAGATGGAGAGGTCCCATTTCCACCAATGAAGTCACTTCAGTTTCTGATGTTGAATTATCTGACAGTGCCACTGACTTTGGTGGCAAGAACTTCCTTTTCTGAGTTTTCAGGAGTTGTCATTGTGCCAACTATGGAAATATTTGATGGCCTGCATCTCTATGGGGATTGCTTCTGGGGATGATGTCTGCATGGGGTAGGCTGCAGGCAGGACCAGTAAAAAAGAGGTACTCCCATTCTTCTGACTCTAGAGCTTACCTGCCTATCAGATTGGTCAGTAGCAGGTTAGCTGTTGATGTCAGTGAGGAAAGTGAGCCCTTTTCTACAGTGGTTACTCCTTTCAATGGGGGCAAAGGGGCATTGCTAATCCTCAGGCTCTTTGGCTCAGGGTCCCAGGATATCTCTACTTACCTGATATATGTTGCCTCTTATCTCTCCGTTAGGGAGTCTTGTTGCTTATTGATGATGAAAAGTGAGTAGTAGAGAGGAGAAAGGACATAAACACAGACTATAATAATTTCATAATCAATGTAAATCGTCATGACAAAATCAAAAGAGCCTAAAATATCAGCATGTTCTTGGCTTACTTGGAAAGTGGAGAGAGATGGCCACCAAAAGCAATGTCTCTTTAGGATATACATTTCTGGCATATTTACAGAGGATGATGGAAGATTATGAGCAGTATTACCTTATAAATCAGAGTAAAGCAGGGATCAAAGTCATCCCAGGGACTTTTAAAGATAAAAAATGTAAGCAACAAAGATTCAAAGTTCCCAAGCAAGGAAGGGACACAGTCAGATCTGTGCATTAGAGATTTTAATCTGGCAGTTATATGAAAGATAGATTAGATAAGAGATTAGAGGCAGAGAAACTAGTTTGGGAGGTACTGTAACAGTGCAGACAAGAAATAATGTCCATATTTTTATCTTCTTATTTGGATCAAATTTGGAGTTTCATTGATATGCGAAAGACTCAGTGAGGAAACACTCTGTACTAATGCAGATCTCCAAGTATTGTATAATTCATAATCTTAGGGAATTGCCCAAGGCACTGACAGCTTAAACCCTCACCCAGGGTGATATTGCTAGTATGTGTCTGAGGCAGGATTTGAACTCAGGTTTTCCAGGCTTTGAGGCCAGTTCTCTAATCACTATACCATGGATGGGTTGGGGGGTGGGGGTGGGTAGAAAAGACAGAGGGAACATGGCAGTGATTCCCTATTTCTCACTAAATAATATAAGTTCTTTAATTTGGCATTCAAGGCCCTCCACAATCTGACTGAAGTACAATACTCTGCAATACATGGTACACAATATGGAATTCCTGCTGAATTTGGAGTCAAAGAACTCCAAATATATAGGAAATATATAGATTCAAACCCTGGCTCTGGTCATCCGTGTGATCTTAAGCAAATTACTTAAATTCTCTGGGTGTGTTTCTTCATGCATAAGTGGATGGGGTTGGACTAGATGGTCTAAATCTATGATATGCCTTTATAGCCTTACCACACCATTTACATTTTAGTCAGTAATGAAAGTTACGATTGGATGAGACCATAGAGATTACCTAGTATTCATAGGTTTCCAAAGTGGGTCATACTGCCCCCTAGGGGGCACTGGAATGACCCAGGGTGGGGGCAGTAGTAGGCTTGGGTACAAATGGGGGGGGCATTGAATAAAAATAAGGTGCAGTGGGAGCATAAGGAAAGTAGAGAAGAAAAATTTGAAAACCATTCATAGGTTTCATTTGTTGCGTAACAGAGTTAAAGTCATAGTGATTACATTATTTTCCAAATAAACACACAAAATGCAAGTTACAACCAATCAGCAGTCAAATCCACCAACAGGTCTTAACAAGCAAGTGTTGGTGGGAAGTGTGTAGCACATTGTTGGGAAGTTCAGCATGCAACAGCAGGAATATGTGTGTGTAATGACTTGTTTACCATATGATACTATATAGTTATATGGTGTAATATTGCATCATCAAAATTTCAGTGCAGGAAAAAACCATAAATTTACAATAAATTATTAAATTTAAGATGTGTCATTTTAAAAAAATTTTCATTTTTTTTTGGAAACAATGCAAAAGAAGTAGATTTCCAGGGGGGTGCTGAGTAATATTTTTTTTTTTGAACAGTGTGTGGTAAGCCATATAAGTTTGGGAACTTCTGAATCTAGTTTAATTCCTTTATTTTATAGATGAGGAAACTTAGGTCCACAATTAGGTGCAGTGATTTGGTAAAAGTCACACACTAAGTTAGTGACTTGATTTGTGACTTGAAATCCATTAAGGCAAGCATTCTTACTCAAGGAGGGGGAGGAGGGCATGCTAATAGAAAGATTGGTGAATAGCAATGAAAACAGCCCCTGAATCTAAAGTAATTCTACTAATTCCTGTGTTTTGCCTTCTCTGACATATTGGAGACTGGTGTATTCAAAGGTCCTAGAGATGAGCTTACTTTAAGATTGGTGCATTGGCAAAAGATGCCAGCTGTTTATCTGCTCTGGCATAAAACTGCATAGCCTCTAATTTAGTGGAGGCCATTTTTAAGTAGCCTGTTCCTGGATGGATCCAGTTATCAAGGTTTCAGTTACATATTTGACTTCTTTTACCTGAATGAGGCCAAAGAGGGAAGCCAAAATGGGAGTGAAATGGAGCAAACATATCATGTGTCCTTGTCCAGTAAATCCGTTTTATGTTATCAATAAACTTTGCTATAGATCAAACCCCAAATGCAAATAACCCAGCAGGTCTTCTAATTAAATATGGTGGTTATTGTCTACAACCCAGCCTGGTATGGTGTTTCCTTTAGCTTCCTTGTTGTAGCAAATATTTTTGCAGGAAACTCTTCAAACAACTGGTGATAGTCAATGTTCATGCTCTTGTCCGTTTCCCATTTGTGGGGGGGGGGGGGAAAGAAATCTACAACTTTTAAAATAGTTCATATGACTATTATAACTGTACACAGTACCACTATAACAAGCAAAAATTCATTTTTGGGAGGAAGCCAGGTAGTGCCATAGTGAATAAAGTGCTGGCCTAGAGTCAGGAAGACTCATCTTTGTGAGTTCAAATCTGACCTCAGATACTTACTAGCTGTGTGATGCTAGGCAAGTCACTTAATCCTGTTTGCCTCAGTTTCCTCATCTGAGTTTGAGAAGGAAATGACACACCACTCCAGTATCTTTGCCAAGAAAAACCAAATGGGATCACAAAGAGTCAGATGTGACTGAAACAACCAAATAATAACAAATCACTATACTTCTTTATTCTTTCTTTTAATTTGATTGTGATTTTGACTATTGTTCTAACCAGATGATGATCTGATTACACAGAGATTGTACAGCGAAAAAGGGTATCCCACAGCAATAACCAGTTGTTTACTGTCTATTAAGGTATAAGCCAAAATTTCATTACTTGCAATATTGTTCAATGCTGGCAACAAAGAGAGTCTTCTAACTTCCTTCTTGAAGGAATTATGATACACACACACACATATTGTGTGTTAAACTCCTGAGAACTTTATAAGCCATTCACTTCTTGATCCCAAATCATATTTTTCAACATTTTTCTCATCTTCTTATGTGCCATCTTTACTTTAAAGCTACCAAGAATCAATATGTACATTGACTTAGTTTAGAACTGGGATTCTATTTTTTTTCTTGCATGTCATAAACCTCTTTGGCAATACAATTTAGCTGGATTTCTCAGATTAAGTGCATAAAATGCATATGATTACAAAGGAAAGCAATTGTGTTGAAAAAGTTATAAAAAAATATTTTTTTTTTTGGAGGGCAATTGGGGTTAAGCGACTTGCCCAAGGTCACACAGCTAGTAAGTGTTAAGCATCTGAGTCTGGATTTGAACTCAGGTCCTCCTGACTTCAGGGCCAGTGCTCTATTCACTTCTCCACCTAGCTGCCCCTATAAATATTTTTAAAAATCAAATTCACAGACCCCCACTTTAGGAATCTCTGGTTTAGAGGATATTGTTGATTTTTTAATAGAATTTCTCTTTATATTTCTTTTTTATACCTTGATACTCCCGGGCCCCCCACCTCCACTGCCCCAAAAGATATTGGTTTATAAACTGTAATTGTAGTCATGATCATATGTTTGCTTATGTTTACCATGAGCACCATTAGGAAAGATGAGCAAGTATCTCATTAAGTGACTTAATATTCCCATTCTGTTTTGTACTTTCTGTACCAGTTCTGAAATGGTCTTGCCCATCATCTCTCTCTGTCTCTGTTTCTCTGTCTCTCTCTGTCTCTGTCTCCATCTCTGTCTGTCTCTGTCTCTCTGTCTGTCTGTTTGTCTGTCTGTCTCTCTTTCTGTAGATCCTTCCTAGCTCAGATACTCTCCAATGAGTAGTTTCTTTTAATTATACTTTCCTTTATCTTGTACATAATTTCATTTAGAGTTACAAGGTTCCATATAGATATGAGCAATAATTCCTTAAGTTTCTTGTACCACTTTGGGCCTCCTCTATGCAATTATTATAACTCGTATTATAATTGTTTTACTTTATCTCCCTAATAGACTGCAATTTTTTTCATTTTTCAAATGCTTTATTAACTTTCAATTTACATCATTCATTTTCTGCCAGATTTTTAGTTACAAATTTTCTCCCCATTTTTCCCCTACCCACCACCCCAAAATAGCAATCCCACAGGATATCCCCTCCTCCAATCTGCTCTCTCCCATATCTTCTCCTATACCCCCTTCAACTTTTCCAGTAGGGCATGGTGGATCTCTATGCCCCAGGGCCTGTATATCTTCTTTCCCAATTACATGTAAAATAGTATTAATAATAGTATATATATATATATATATATATATATACATATATATATATAATTTTAAAAATTTGATTTTAAAACTTTGAATTCCAGATTCATTCCCTTCCTCCCTTGTCACCCACCCTTACTGGTAAAATAAGCAGTTCAGTATAGGTTGTACATGTGTAGCTAATGCAAAACATTAACATAGAAGATATATTGTAAAAGACTGACTATATGTCCCTCCATCCTATCCCACCACCCACTTGTTCTATTCTCTACTTTGATCCCGTCTCTTTTCAAAAGTAGGTGCTTCCAACTTCCCTCCCACCCCCAGCCTGACCTCCCTTCCATCATCCCCCCTTTCATCCCCTTCCCCCCTATTCTCCTGTAGGGTGAGATACCCTATTTAGTGTGTGTGTCATTCCCTCCCTGAGCCAAATTCAATGAGAATAAGGTTGACCCATTCCCTTTTGCCTTCCTATTCTTCCCCTCCATTGTAACCATTTTCCCTTGCCTCTTCTATATGAGATAGTTTACCCCATTCTGTCTCTCCCCATCTCCTCTCATTATATTCCTCTCTCACATCTTAATTTCACCTTTTAAGTATCATGCCTTCCTATTAACTTGGTCCTGTGCCCTCTATCTTTGTATACTTGTAAACATATATACACACATTCACATATGTATTCATATACCCTCTGATATAGACATATATATATATATATTTATTTCTATTCCCTTCAACTATTTTCATACTGAGAAAAGTTTCATCAGTTACAATTATCATTTTTCCATGTAGGAATGGTAATAGTTCAACTTTGATAAGTGGCTTATGATTTCTTTTCCCTGTTTACCTTCTCAAGCTTCTCTTGCTTCTTGTATCTGAATGTCAAATTTTCTATTCAACTATGGTTTTTTCATTAAAAATGCTTGAAAGTCCTCTATTCCACTGAATGACCATATTTTCCCCTGAAACATGATACTCAGTTTGGCTGGGTAGGTGATTCTTGGTTTTAATACCAGCTCCTCTGCCCTCTGGAATATAACATTCCAGGCCCTTCGATCCTTCAGTGTAGAAGCTGCCAGATCCTGGGTTATCCTGATTTTGTTTCCACAATATTCAAATTGTTTCTTCCTGGCTGCTCGTAATATTCTCTCCTTGATCTGGGAATTCTGGAACCTGGCTATAATATTCCCAGGCATTTTCTTTTTGGGATCCTTTTCAGGAGGTGATTGGTGGATTCTTTCAACCTCTCTTTTGCCTTCCGTTTCTAAAATATCAGGGCAATTTTCCTTGAGAATTTCTTGGAGGATGAGTTCTAGGTTCTTTCTTTGATCATGGCTTTCAGGTAGTATAATAATTTTTAAAATATCTCTCCTGGATCTATTTTCCAGGTCAGTGGTTTTTCCCATAAGATATTTCACAATGCCTTCTATTCTTTCATTTGTTTGGATCTGTTTAACATCATCTTAATTTCTCATAAAGTCACTAGCTTCCCTTTGCTCCATTCTCAATCTGAGGGAATGGTTCTCCTCATTGAGCTTTTGAGCTTTTTCCATCTGGCAAATTTGGCTTTTTAAGGCATTCTTCTCCTCATTGCCTTTTTGAGCCTCTTTTGCCAATTGAGTTAGTCTATTTTTTAAAGTACTCCCTAGACTGCAAACTTTTGTAGAATAATGATTCAGTCTCTGTATCTCCAATACCTATTAATACTTTGTGTATGGTAAGTATTTAACTTATTGCTGAATTTAAATGAGTTAAATACCTATCCCTATACAGAATACACACATAATGATGTCTCTGGACTTATAGGTAGCATTCTGTCTTTAGGATAGATTAAATCAGGAAAGACAAAAACAAGTATTTATTAAGTATCTATTATGGGTCAGGAAATACATTAAGCACTTTACAAATACTATCTCATTTGAACTTTACAACAACCCTAGGAGGTATGTACTATTTTTTTTTTAAGCAATCAGGGTTAAGTAACTTGCTCAAGGTTACACAGCCAGTTATTTCTGGGTTTGGGGCTGAGTGTCTGGGCCCGGGATTTGATTCCCCAGGTCCTCCCGACACTGGAGCCAGTGCTCTTACTCGCTGAGCCACCTGGCTGCCCCTGTAGGTACTATTTTTATCTCCATTTTAGAGACATGGGTTTGACTTGCCCAGGGTCACAGCTAGCAATGTCTGAGGCCATTTAGGTCTTCCTAATTCCAGGCCTAGCACTCTACCCACTGGACCACCTACCTGACCTTATGGCTTGTATTCTAGAGGTTCTAAGGTAGCTATAGGAGAAAAAAGCAGATTGCCACCAGGAGCTGTAGTACAAGGAAACCTTGTTGCTGCAATTCCCTCAGCTTGCTTGTTGAATTTTTGTTTCTAAGGCATACTTATTTACTGACTGCTGATGCTAATCTCTTATTACCATCTATCAAGGCCGACCTATTTATTTTCTCAGATTTTACCTGTCCAAGGCAACAAACATTTATTAAGAACCTACTATGTGTCAGGCATTGTGCTAAGCATACAAATGATACAAAGAAAAGCAACAGTCCCTGTTGTCAAGGAGTTCACAGTTTAATTGTAGCAGAGTTGGCTCTGCCCACCCAGGGATGGTTTCATGATGTGTTGTGGTGAAACTGTCTTAAAAAAATCAGTCAGACCACCTCTAATCCAAGTATAGGCATTTGCTGAGATTGACACCTCTCATAAAGCAGGCTAAATTCCAAGAGGAACCAGTAACTTCAGAGAAAGCAGGATGAATTTTTATAGGGTAAAGATACAATCACACAACAGAAATCACGAATATTAAAAAGGCAGGAAGGGTTTGTTATGGAATTAGGCAATAGGGGAGGGGTCCCAGCTATGGAAAAACTGTGCATACAATTACCCACAATGCATACAGAAAAACCCATTTGGGGGGTATGTATATATGATAATAATATTATAATAAGTCTCTTTACATCATAAGTTCACTCTAGGTCAGTTATTTACTATTAATGTGCAGGTGACTACTTAGGGAAAGTCCCTTCTATTGTCTTGGGGTCCACATCCTGCTTGTGCATCCTGGTGGTGCTGCTTTCTGATTGGTTGAGTATTGTGGTCCTGGGACTAGATGGATGTGGTTGTGGTTGAGTGCACGGACACACCTTCTGTTTCTGTGGGAAATATGAGGAATGAATCTGGGGGCAGTGGCTAGCTAGAGGCAGTGACTGGGATCCCATCACATGGACATGCCTGCAGTTCTGTGAGAAATATGAGTTCATGGACACACCCATTGTTCTAGGGAGCAGTGAGGTATATATGAAGAAGTTAGGATATTGAGTAGGGGGGCGAGGGGATGGGTGACTAGGGAGAGGCAGTGGACCTGCTGTTCAGTAGTGCCTATAAGAAAGTTAGAATACTGGGGCCGGGGGCAGCTTTATTAGGATTCCATCAAAACAATTTTGCACAAGTGAGATTATATACAGAATAAATCAGAGGTAATCTCAATAGGAAAGCACTAGCATTAAGCAAAATCAGGAAAGACTTTTGTAGAAGGCAGGATTGATTAGTAGAGTATGATTTTCCCTTAGGCCACAAAAGCTCCCAGGCATGTCCTTTTATATACCATACATATAATCCACCATGGAGATAGGATCATAAGCCCTAGAGCTGAAAAGTGCCTTAGAGATCAGTCACATCAATCAATATGCATTTATTAAATATCTATTATGCAAAAGGAACTGGGGATAAAACACAATAAATGGAAATCATTAGTCCAACTTTCTAATTGTAAAGCTGAGGAAACTGAGGTCTGATCTGCCCAGGTTCTCAGGAAGTAAGTATCAAAACTTGAATGAAAGGTCAGGTTCTCTGACTTCATACCCAGTGCTCATTCCATTACTCATAGAGAGAAGTGACTTTGTCCAAGGGCAAATGGATAATACATATAAGGGAAGCAATTTAGGCTTGAGTCTAGTCCTTTCCATCTAAAACCAGAATCCTTTTCATTACCCCATGTGATACCTACCTATAACTTTTAAATGTGTTCTATAGTATCAGACTTTTGCTATATATAGTTAACAAATTTTGGGTTTTTTAAAGATAAGTTTTAAAATATTTTAATGTTCAAGAAATTTGGACATGGGAATTCGGTGGAGAATTCTATTCTAAAGCAGTAACTATTTTTAAAGACTAACCAAAAAATTAAGCATTGAAGACAATAACAAGAAAATCCTTTCCTTTATTCCCTCCACTTCCCTTTCCTCCCCTCTCTTCCCCTCCCCTCTCCTCTCCCTCTTTCCTCTCCCTCCTTCCCCTTCTCTATCCTCATTTTCTTGGATGGGCAGGTAATACTACTCCCATTTAACTGGCTATAAAACAACAAACAAAACTCAGGACAGAGAAAGGTTATGTGATATCCCCCCAGGGTTACCCAGTGGCATAGCTAGGACCAGATTTGCCCTCTCTTTAGCTTCCCAACCCAATGCTCTCTTTACTGGGCTTCCTTGCCTCTGTAAAAAAGCAAGGGTTTTCCACCAATGTGCAGAGCACTTGTTTGTGAAGTATTTTTCTATTACAAGCCATTCAAGGTGGTTGAGTTTATTTCTTCCTTGCAAGAACAGTTGTTTACTTTTCCCTTGATCCTCTGTTCTCTATTCCCCCTTGAAAGTCACCTCTGTGGCTTGGTTTTGTTTACTTGGTTCTTTCACCTGCTGACTTAGTTGCCTCTACAACACCCTTCCTGTGAGTCAGCATCTGGGGGAGGAATGGTTCTGGAAGGTCAGATCCTGGAGTGTCTGGTGGATGAGGGCGGGCGGGCAAAAGAGATCAAGTGTTTTCAGCAAGATATTCTTTAAATGGGGCAGCCAGTTTGCACAGTGGGTGGAGCATTAGGCTTGGAATAAGACTCACCTTTCTCAGCTGAAATCCAACAGGACACTTATTAGCTGTGTGATCCTGGGTAAGTCACTTAGCCTTGTTTTTCTCAGTTTGCTCATCTATAAAAGGAGCTGGAGAAGGAAATAGCAGACCACTCCAGCATCTTTGCCAAGAAAATCCCAAATGGGGTCATGAAGAGTTGGATATGACTGAAATCATTGAACAACAAATTCTTGAAATACCAAACTACCCATAAGTGGCAAAGGTCATAAGTGATGGAAACCTGGTGTGGGGAGGGTGGTAAAGAAGTGAATCAGTGGCCTGGAATAGCATGCCATTTGATCCTGCAAAGCATTTGTTCTGTACCCCCTAGAGACAGATGCCCTTTAAGATAAACGTTCTATATCCTGCTTATCATTGGGAGAAACATCTGCTGCATAGGAGCCAGCCAAAGATAATATCATGGTTGGCACTAAAGCATACATTTTTTCCTTGGTGGAGCCAATTTGTATTTTGTGTTATTATCACTTGAAGCCAGAGAGAGAGAGGGAGAGAGAATGAGCACAGGAGTTTTGGCATTCATTCTAAGCTCCATTATTTCCTAGAATAAATGCATGAAAATCGAAGTCTAATTACATTGGAAATGTACAGTATCCACTGACGTCAACTTGAAGAGTTGCAGTAATCTGCGCTCCTTTCAAAGACTGCTGATTGATGTTGTATTTATGTAGACTCCACGATATGCTGTAGTGCTTTGCTAAGGATACAGAAGGCATAAGCCTTACCTTTATTATTATAATTATACTCATTTCTATAGTCTCTGGGGCACCCCTAAAGATGTGGACCCCTAGGGAAGATATCTCAAGTTCAAGGTACTCCATGGATCAACACCCACTCAAAACCATAGCTCATGAGCCCCCAGTATAATGTGCTTGTTTTTAACTGCCAGAGTACATATTAATTCAATATAAGACACTTAATCAATTGTTATTGCTAATAAAGTAAAACAATGGGGTACACAACACACACATAGGGAACACTTTTTACCAGGCTATCACACCATGAAGGGAGAAAGGTATACACACAGAGAAAACATGTATGACCAAGGAACATGCATGCAGAATACACAAAGAGAACACATGTGGGCAGAGAATATAAATGAAAAGATACATTCAGGTTCTCATATGCCCAATCCACATATGTATAGGGCACCAATAAAGGGGTATCATGTGGTCTGAGGACCCATGGAAGAAGGCACATTTAGAAAATTTAAAAATAAAAATGAATATAAGTTGATATCTTTTGTTTTTACATCATTTACATTTCTCAATGTGTTCCATATCTCTCCCCTTCCCAGAGATCCATGCTATATAAGAAAAAGGAGGAAAAGAAGGGAAGGGAAAGGGAGGGGTGGGGAAGGAGCATTTAGCAAAACTAAACAACATCAAAAAAAGTCGGACATTATCTGTAATGTTTCATGTTCGTAATTTTCTGCCTCTGCAAAGAACAGAGGGAGGTGACTGAGGAAGGTAGACTTGGGACACTTGTCCTTGGCAGCTCACACTTCCGATGCTCTTGCACTGCCAGTGTCCCAGGGATAGCATCCACATGTTATTCTCTGCTGTTTTCTACTGGATACCACATCTCTGCTCTCTGCTGGTGCATTGTTTCTGTTGGGCACATCATTTCTGCTGTGCTGGTTGTTGTGCTGTGTGCTGCTTTTCTTCTCTCTAGTGAGTAGTCATTGCTGGTCATTTCCACTGGTCATAGCGTCAGCAAGGTACTCTCTGCTACTTATCTGCAGGGCTTGAGGATATCTTGCCCCTTTAGGTCCAGGAGCTGATCTCTATAGTCATCTATTGCGATACCATATCTAGAATCCTTTCCTAGGAAAGGGCAGCCTGATACTCTTCTGCTACATAGTGGAGAGTTTGAATCACCACCATATGGAGGTATGCTGCCAACAGAAGCTAAGCAGCCCCAGGCAAATATTGTCTATCCTTAGATTGCATCTGGTTTTAATTCAGTCTATGGTCCTATAAACCTATTTAATTTAGGGGGCACAGTGGATAGAGCACTGGGCCTGGAGTCAAGAAGACCTGAGTTCAAATCCAGCCCCAGATATTTACTTGCTATGTGACCCTGGGCAAGTCATTTAATCTTGTTTACCTCAGTCATCATCTGAGCTGGAGAAGGAAATGACAAGCTACTTCAGTATCTCTCTGCTAAGAAAACCCCCAGTGGGGTTAAGAAGAGTCAGGCATCACTCAAAGACTCAACAACAGCTCCTTTTAACCCCTATTTAGATTCCTACTGGAGGGTCATGTGTCCCCTAAACCCATTTAAGAGGTTCTGCCAAAAAATCTAATAGGAAATGAAGAGAGGCTGAGACTCCTCTATGGTGCCTTGGGCACATTATTATTCAGTTTCTGATTTTAATCAAGAGGATGTTTTGTTTTGTCTTAACTTCAAAACTCTTCCTCCTTTGCCAGGAGCCTCCCTTGGTACAAAAAAAATCATCAAAATTTAATATTTGTTAAAAATCTAAATTGGCTATAAATATGAAAGGACTGAAAATTTTGGGTTCAGAATTCATGACAAAAAAATTATAAGAAACATATTATGTCAGGGTAGCTGCTTATGGGAAAGGAGCATTCCTGTGCAGTCTGTCTGAGAAAGGTAAGATGCTCCACCATTCCCCTCCTGCCTAGTTCTGACTTCATCATGCCTTGGCCCTTAGGCTTAAATATTCCAGTGACAGTTTCAGGACCTTCCCCATTGGCCACCCTGTCAGATCTTCTTGGTAGCTACCAGCCTCTCTGCCCTGCCCCCAATCCAGGAAGGGGCATTTTGAGACAGAAAAGAAAACCAAACTCACAGTAAGTAACAAATAGAAAGACATCCCCCACCACCACCCCTATCAAAAGTATGCTTTCAGAATCTTCACTTACACCAAGGCATAAATGATTAATAGGGACTTAAAACATCTTCAGTCCCCAAATCTGCATTTAAATAGACATCAAGCACATTATAAGAAGCTGTCATTTGGGAATTTTAAGCATCAGACAATGGGAAAGGATAATGTTGAAGGTCCCTAGAGAATTCATAGGTCACTTACCTTGAGCTTTCAAAATTCTAGGTTCAATATTCAGTTAGTTTTCCAGAAATTAGAAGTCATAATGTTGAGGAGCAAAGATTTTGCTGAATACATATTGATAGGATTGCAGCATTGGAGCTTGAAGAGAGTTTAGAAGTCATCTTGCCCAGCACCTTCATTTGACAAATGGGGAAACTGAGACCTAGTGAGGTGAAATGATTTACCCAAGGTCACCAAAAAAAAAAGTTGAAAGCAGCAGGACCAGGATTTGCACCCATGTCCTCTGATTCCACTTTCAGTATTTTATCCACTATACCCCACTCCTACCTTTAGAGGAGCAAAGGGCAGCTGGGAGAAAAAGCACCAAGGTGGTTTAGAGCAGAGGTGTCAACATGAGGCTCATGAACTACCAAGCTAACACTCCTAAGTGTAGCCTGAGTCAGATTAATGTTATTTGGAACTATTTAACAACATAGATGCAAATACAACAAAACACAGATATTATTAATGCGTGGTTTTCTAAGTCAATATGAGGCCAATGAGGATCCTTATGTATGGTTTAGCGGACAATATTTTTATTTGAGCTTGATACCACTGTTTTAGAGGCTCAGGAGAAACATTCTACTCATTCCCTGGATATTTCTCAGGTCACCTCCATGTCCACTGAGAAGTTGGGTGGGGTTATCAAACCATTCAGAATTCCTAAAATATGTACGTAAAGAAGAAGAGGGTCATATATTTGAGTATTACAGCACTATTAATCACATGCCATAGGGTAAGCTTTGTAAATCCTGCTACATATATATGTACATACATGTAATATATTTTATTCATTCATTTATATAGGTAGGTAGGTAGGTAGACAGATACTATAGATGATGATATGGAGAGGAGGGAACATTGAGTTTGGAGACAGAAGGTTTGGGCAATAATCTTGGCCCTATTACTTGCAACTTTTGGACTTTGGGTAAATTATTCACCGTTCAGACATCAGTTTCCCCATCTATAAGATAAGGAGGTTGTAGTAGGTCCCGTCTAAGTATAAATTGATAAGATTTTTATATAGTATGAAAGTACCTGTCTGTGGTTGGGTGAATGGATAGGTGGGATGAAAGTGTTTAGAAGGGGAAAAATGCTTTGGTAAATTTATTTTTACTCTCCACCTTAGTGGAAGATCAAACTAGGTCTTGAAGAGTCCCAAGAATAACATTTTGTACTGCATCAGGCTTGACTCCAGGTGACCTATGATTTAAATAATACCAAGAAGATATTTTCATTTTTTCTACTTATCTCTCAGGATAAATCTGGGACTTTTGTTGGAGCCAGAGCCTCAGGGCTAACTTGGAACAAACTTTAGCCACTGAATGAACCCTTGAACCTCCTTAGTATCATATGTGACCTTAGAGACTGGCCCAGAAAGATTTGCATGTCTTATTCCCCCAATTAGATTGTAAGATTCTGGGGATAAGAGCTTTGTCTTAATTCATCTTTTTATCCCTAAAATTTAGAACAAAGGTTATAGAACCATAGATTTTGATTTGGAAAAGACATTAGAAGCCAAATCTAGTCATTTCCCAAATGAAGAAGCTGATCTCTTGAGAATAGACATGACTTGCCTAAATGGAATGACTTGGTCACAAATAGGGACCAAGCTGGAATTCAAACCCAAGTTTCTACATCTCTTTCCTTTGCAATAGTATCTTGTACATATAACTGAATTCTGGTGTATATATAGATCCCATCAGCTTGCAAAACTGATATAACTTCCCAATTTGGAGAAGCAAGTCAGTCTCCCAGAGAATCATGATAATATATGGTAGGTGCCTTAGAGCATATGCATTGACATTCTATCAGATAGTGAATGGAGAGGCCCTATGGCAGACTGTAGAGGCATTCAAAAAGGCCTGGCAGCCTTGACCTTGCCCCTTTGGCCATTTTTATTTCATCTGTGCTGGAGTGGAACGACCCTTTCATTCACAGCATCTTGTAAAAGATGATGCTGTAATATTGTAAGATGATCAGCTGTGAATGACTTAGCTATTCTCAGAAATACAACAATCCAAGACAACTCCGAAGGACTTAAAATGAAAAATGCCATCCATCCCCAGAGAAAGAACTGAGGGTGCTGAATACAGATTGAAGCATACTTTTAACTTTGTCTTTATTTTTCTTCAGTTGTTTTTTTTTGGTCTATGTTTTCTTTCACAACATGACTATTATGGATATGTTTTGCATGAGTACACATGTGTAACTTGTGTCAAATTGCTTGCTTTTGGGGGGAGGGAGGAAGGGAGAGAATTTGTGATTGAAAGTTTTAAAAATGATTATTAAAAATTGTTTTTACCTGTAACTGGAGAAAAACGAAATACTAAATAAAAGCTAAAGAAAAAAACCAAAAAGACAAATGTTGTAAGGGAAAAGGCTTAGTGATTTTCAATCCTCTGAGGCCATGTGGCCTTGAAAAACAGGCCTTGGTCTTTGATCTCTGTATTTGCTCTTTTTCCTTTTAAGTAAAAGAGGTTGGTGCCCATGACCTTGTGAAGAAGAAAGAGTGGCCTTCAGGACCCAAGCCCAGTAGCAGCTGAGATAAGGGATTCATTTGGCAGTCAGGCAGCATCTGGACATGTACTTAGAGGCAATGACGCTATGTAAGTTATGAGCCTACTTCTCCTGGAGACCAAGGTGGTCTAGGGGAGAGAAGGCTCCCCTCACGGATGTTGGGGGGGAATGTTTGTACATTTATTCTTGTCATATTTTTGCAGGAAATATCCCTTTGTAAAAGTTAATTGGGATTAAGCAGTGAGAGGCAACTGAGGTTCTAGTCTAGTCTCTGTTACTCTGAACAGTGGTGGGGAAACTCCCCCCCCCCCCCCCCCTTTTCTGCCATGGGACTTGTAAACCGAGGCAAATATTCTCTCTAGGGAATTTAGAACTTAGAATTCCCTAAAGAATATAGAAAAAAGAATCTCTCTTTCCCCCAAAGGGGAAAGGTACCAGGAGAATGCAAAGGCCAGTTCTGGAGATTCAAATCTCCTTTCCCCTAAGAGAAAAAACGAGAGGAAGACAATGTCTGCAAAATTAAAGAAAGGTTTTTATTAAGCCGGGAAGTAAAACATGCACAAGAGGACCATCAGCTGACCTTCCCCCAAGTAATGGATGGGAATTATATATGTGTGTGTGTGTGTGTGTGTGTGTGTGTGTGTGTGTGTGTGTGTCCTTTTTAAACAAAGTCAGGGAAATGGTGAAAAAAGGTGGAAAGATGGGAAATCCTAGAAAGGAATGAGTCAGAATGCCCTGCCCCAAAGGGAGGGGGAGATGCAGGAGGAATTTTAGGTGTCTGAACTGTGGTCCTTTGATACACAAATCAGAATGCAATCTTGGTGATGAGGAGTCCACAGCTCAAGGCTTGAGCACAGACAATAAGATAAGAAGATGTAAAACAGGATGTGTCTAAGGGTCTCATAACCAAGAATTGGCGGAGTCTTTGGAAATAAGGATGTCTCTTGAAGGTCCATAAACCACCAAATGGCTCAGTCTGCTTCAAAGCAGCTGGGTATACTCTCCATAATCACAAAGGATTGTCGATATGTCGAGTCACTCTGTACGTTAGATAATACAACGAATCCTCATATAGCCCTTCTCTATTACCTGGATAATTGGGAAGCTCAAGCACAAATTCGCTTGTATAGGCTCAAGCTGATGATTATATATAGAGAAGAGAAATCTCAAGTCCTCAGAGTTCCTCTCTGAAACTCTGAGGGATCAAATGTTCTTGCTACACAGACACACACACACACACACACTATGTATGTATGTACCTATATATGTATGTGTGCATGTGTACATATTATATAATTATATATATTATGTATTATAATATATAAAATTATATAAAAATTCGATATAAATTTACATAATTTAGATTAGACACTTAAAATAACGTATGTTTTATATAATTTATATAACATATACAATTTTTAATACTAAACATTTTTTTGGCCTGACCCAGTGATTTCATCTGTGTAGGGAGCTTCCTAGTAAAGAAACTCCCTCCACCAGTGCAAATTGGAAACTCATGTGGACCTCATAATTTAAGAGTTGCACAGGGACACTGAAAGATTATGGAAGCTGTCTAGGTTTACACAGCCAGTAAGCATCAGAAATGGGACTTGAACTCAGGTGGCCCTGGGTCCTATCTGGCTTTCTCTCAATGACACCATTCTGTTTCTCACCTTGCATATAGTAGGTGCTTAATAAGTGGTTGTGGACTAAAATACAATAGAAATGGAATTCTCTGACCCAGAATCCCCATCCAGAGGCTGGACTAGGTAGAGCCTGACAGGATTTAGGAGGCGAGAGAAGATAAGGTAAGAGAAGCAAAGCAGTATCTGCCCATGTCCTTGTCTCTGTAACTTTTGGTACTTGGTTGGATGCTACAGAAATTTCTGCTTTCAAGAGATTTAAAATTTCACTAGGTTTCTAGTTGAAATATGATTTCCTTCCTATCATACTATTAAGAGACTTTGTCACCCACTTTCAAGGGCATCTCTTTAATAATACAAAGGTGGCTTTTGGTATCTTTTTTAAAAATAAAGAGTTAGAAGGGATTGGACAGCAGCAAATCATAATTCTTCCTGGAAAAGCACTCATTTTATATTTTTCTCTCAAATTGCTATCTCTTCTGATGTGTGTAAATATAGAAGCTGATTGGCAATCTTGTTGCATCTGAGATGACCTTCTTCCCAGTTTAGTAATAAGCCAAATGCATAAACATAATTTTCTTTCCTTTGCAATACTGATATTTATAAACAGATCATGATTTATTTCAGATGCATTCGATTTAGTGGATGGATAATTTAAACCTCCACACCAGACGATTCAAATGCTGGAGGATCCACCCAAATTTTAGTTTTACAGTGGTGATAGAAATACACACCGAATGGTCTATAAATATGGGAGCATGAGTGACTGCACATCATAAATATTTTATTCACAAGTTTATATTTCTCTCTTTATCATTCCGGCCTGTGATATGTAGCTGAAATATGCATTTGTGACAAACACTTCTAGTAGATGCATGATGAGCAGTGAAAATGTCTCCAAGACTTAGGGGCTTTTGTGTTTTGTTTTGTTTTTGATTTTGGAAGATGATGAGGCTACATCCTTTTTCTCTGAAAAGATTGTTCTGCTACTTTCCTAAAATAGTTCCTAACATATGCCTTGTGCTTAAAGGTCAAAATTAGGATAATGTTCCCCAGGAAAGAAAGCCATCTTTAATAAGTTAGATTAGTAATATGAAGAGAAATGACAACTTGCTTCTATTTTCTTACCAGGAGATAAAAAACAATATATTTAACAGAGTAACAGTGGTTCACATTTGCTGAGCACTATCCTTTCAATTAAATAAATAACAATAATGATTGTTACTAGATTAGACGCAGCATTTTTTTTCATTTTTCAAATGCTTTATTAACTTCTGGTTTACATGATTCATTTCCAACAGATTTTGAGTTACAAATTTTCTCCCCGTTTTTCCCCTACCCACCGCCCCAAAATAGCAGTCCTACAGGATATTCCCTCCTCCAATCTGCTCACTCCCATATCTTCTTCCATACCCCCTTCGACTTTTCCCATGGATCTCTATGCCCTAGTGCCTGTATATCTTATTTCCCAATTACATGTAAAATAGTATTAATAATAGTATATATATATATATATATTAAACATTTGATTTTAAAACTTTGAATTCCAGATTCATTCCCTTCCTCCCTTGTCACCCACCCTTACTGGGAAGATAAGCAGTTCAGTATAGGTTGTACATGTGTAGCTAACGCAAAACATTAACACAGAAGTATATTGTAAAAGACTGACTATATTTCCCTCCCTCCTATCCCACCCCCAACTTGTTCTAGTCTCTACTTTGATCCTGTACCTTTTCTTTCTTTTTTTTTTAAGCAATTGGGGTTAAGTAACTTGCTCAAGGTTAAATGGCCAGTTATTTTGTGTGGGTACTAAGTATCTGAGGCCAGAACTGATCCTGGGTCTCACAACTCTGGGATTAGCGCTCTTATTCACTGCAACACCTGGCCGCCCAAATCCTGTACCTTTTCAAAAGTGGTGCTTCCAACTTTCCTCCTCCCTAGTCTGCCCTCCCTTCCATCATCCCCCCTCTCATCCCCTTCCCCCTACTCTCCTGTAGGGTCACATACCCTATTTAGTGTGTATTTCATTCCCTCCCCAAGCCAAATTCAATGAGAATAAGGTTGACCCATTCCCTTTTGCCTTCCTATTCTTCCCCTCCATTGTAACCATTTTCCCTTGCCTCTTCTATATGAGATAGATTACCCCATTCTGTCTCTCCCCATCTCCTCTCATTATATTCCTCTCTCACCTCATAATTTCACCTTTTAAGTCCTCCCTTCCTATTAAATTGGTCCTGTGCCCTCTATGTATACCTGTAAACATATATACACACATTCACATATGTATTCGTACACCCATATGCCCTCCTATATAGACATATATGTATATGTATATATATATATACATACACACACATTTCTATTCCCTTCGACTATTTTCATACTGAGAAAAGTTTCATCAGTTACATTTATTGTTTTTCCATGTAGGAATGTTAATAGTTCAACTTTGATAAGTTCCTTATGATTTCTTTTCCCTGTTTACCTTCTCATGCTTCTCTTGCTTCTTGTATCTGCATGTCAAATTTTCTATTCAACTCTGGTTTTTCCATCAAAAATGCTTGAAAGTCCTCTATTCCACTGAATGACCATATTTTCCCCTGAAACATGATACTCAGTTTTGCTGGGTAGGTGATTCTTGGATTTAATCCCAGCTCCTTTGACCTCTGGAATATCACATTCTAAGCCCTTCGATCCCTCAGTGTAGAAGCTGCCAGATCCTGAGTTATCCTTATTGTGTTTCCACAATATTCAAATTGTTTCTTCCTGGCTGCTTGTAATATTCTCTCCTTGATCTGGGAATTGTGGAACCTGGTTATAATATTCCTAGGAGTTTTCATTTTGGGATCTTTTTCAGGAGAAGACCAATGGATTCTTTCAACCTCTGTTCTAAAACATCAGGGCAGTTTTCCTTGAGAAATTCTTGGAGGATGATTTCTAGGTTCTTTCTTTGATCATGGCTTTCAGGTAGTCCAATAATTTTTAAATTATCTCTCCTGGATCTATTTTCCAGGTCAGTGGTTTTTCCCACGAGATATTTCACATTGCCTTCTATTCTTTCATTTGTTTGGATCTGTTTAACAGCATCTTGATTTCTCATAAAGTCATCAGCTTCCATTTGATCCAATCTAATTCTGAAGGAATGATTTTCCTCCGTGAGCTTTTGAGATTCTTTGTCCATCTGGCAAATTAGGCTTTTTAAAGGCATTCTTCTCCTCATTGCCTTTTTCAGCCTCTTTTGCCATTTGAGTTAGTCTATTTTTTAAAGTATGATTTTCCTCAGTCAGGCTGTTGACTCTCATTTTGTAATTTTCTTGCATTGGTCTCATTCCCAATTTTTCCTCCACTTCTCTCATCTGCTTCTTAAGGTCCTCTATGGCCTGTAACCAGCTTGTATTTTCCTTTGAAGTTTTTGGGGCAGGAGTTCTGACTTCACTTCTTCTTCCTCCTGTTCTATACTTTGATCCTTTTTGTCCCCAAAATAGGAGTCTAATGTTGGGTTCTTTTGTTTGCTTTGTTTCCTTTGCCTGGGCATATTGCCACTCAATTACTTGACTTTTGGGGCTTTTTGCCACAGTAGGACTCTGCTACCAGACAGGGGAGCTTTCATCCTAAACGCTGGGGTTTTCTCAGCTGCCAGAGGTATTAGTTGGGTGCCCTCTTTGAAGCCTCCACACTCTCTGGCAAGCTGGACACACACCCCAGGACCTCCACCATAGACTGCAATCCAGATCCAAGCAGGTTAAAGCAAGAGCAATTACCCCTCAGACTGGTCACTTGGTCCCCCTACATTCTGCAGAATAGGAGCTGAAGCTACCAAGTTGCGGTGGCTGCACAGCCATGGCTCCTCAGCAGCTTCTTGACCTGGCTCCTCAGTGGCTTCTCACCCCAGGGGCAAAAGCCAAAGCACTCCCAACTACTGGGTCCCAAAGTCCACACTGCACTGACCTTTCACTTTGTCCTTAGCATCTATGTGTTGATAATTCTGACCACCACAGCTGCTGCTGATCTGGAGTCCCTCCAGCTGGGGACTGGTCAGGTCCGCCCTGGGGTTAAAACCTTAGCAGAGCTGGGCTCAGTTCCCAGAGTGCTGCTTTGGCTGATTCCTGCCAGCCTGCTGGGCTTTCCTCAGTGGGAGGTTAGCTTCTCTGTGTCATTTTGTGGGTTCTGTAGCTCCAAAGTTTGTTTAGGGTCCCTTTTTACATGGATTGGAGGTGGTAAGAGCCAAAGCCGCATGGAAGTCCTGTTTCTACTCTGCCATCTTGACTCTGCCCCCAGACACAGCATTTATTAAGTGATTACTATGTGCTGAGGATACAAGTATAAGGAATTAAGATAGTTAGACTAGATGACACAATGCTGGACCTGGAAGCAAGAAGAACTGAGTTCAAATCTAGCCTTGATTCTTATTAGCTGGATGACCCTTGGTAATTCTCTTAACCCCTATCTGCTTCAATTTCTGTCACTCTAAAATGGGGATAATAATGGTATCTATCTCATAGGGTTGTTGTGAGGCTCAAATGAGATAATATTTATAAGGTACCTAGCACTTAGTAGGTGTTTAATATATGCTTGGGGGAAAAATAGTCCCTGTTTTTCAGGAACTTACTTCTTAATATAGAAAGACAATATATAAAAGGGACTTAGATTTTACATAGATTCTGGCCTTTGAGATGAAAATAACCCACTGAAGTAGACACTGCAGATATTATCTCCATTTTACAAATGGACGCTTAAACACAGAGAGCTTAAGTTAACTTGTTTAGGATTCTAGGGCCTCTGGATGTCAGAGGTAAAACTGAACCAAATTTTAACTGGGTGCCCCAAGTCTAGCACTGGCTCTACTGCCACAGTGGCCTCTCATTTCATACATAGAATAAAGAAAGTCAATCAGTACCAATAGAATTCTGCTCCTTTCTTATCAGAGCAAGGAAAGCAATACGTGTTAACCGTAATTTCAGGTTCTTTGGCCTTGCATTGTAGAAAGAAATATTTGGATATTTTCAACAAAAATCTTTCAAAAGGCATAGAGTTGATTGGATAGCAGGGCCAAAAAATGCCAAAAACCTAACAATTCCAACAACCTATTTTATTAGAAAGAAAGAATCTGAGACTGACACTTAAAGCCAGGAGTTGAAGGAAATTATGATTCAGCAGACAGAGGCTGTGTTTAGTTGCCCCAGAAAACAGACCACATTAAGATAAGCCACACTCTTATTTTCCATATAGATGAGGCAGCATATGTTGATTATGCCTCTGGCCACACTGAGGCAGACAAGAATGATAGGTCTTTTTTTTCTACAGTGTTCCATTTACCAGCTGGGTAGAGATGCTGACTCAAATTAGTATAGTTGACTCTCATTTATTCCTTGGCAGACTATTCAATTTAATAAACAATTATTGAGCGCCATCTATGTTCAGATACTTTGTTAGAAAGATTTGTGTACCCTACACAGGTAATATTGCTTTCACAATTCTTGTTGAATCATTGATCTGTTCCACTTAAGTAATTTTTTTAGTCTTATGCCATGTATGCAACTTATAAACCTTTAGAACTTTGAAAGTAAAGCCTTTTAAATCAAACATCAACTATATCCCTAATCCTAAATCAGAATGACAAGTTTGGAAAGGCAGAGGTCATCTCCGTGAAGATGGATGCTTCGAGTCAATTTGAAACTGTCAACAAATGGGGGATAGGGTGATGGCACATGGCTGTTTAACCAGTATCTTAAGTTTTACCAAAATCCTTTGTATATATTATTGGTTTTGGACTTTGCAACAACTTGGTAAGTTAGATTACAAGTATAATTATAAATCCCCTTTCACAGATGAGGAGAGTGAAGCTTAAGAGGTTAAGTGATTTGCCCAGGAGCACATAGCTGGTCAGGGTCAGAATTCAGGACTGGAACTCTAATTTCCAGTCAAACCCTTTATCCACTGTGGCTTGATGCCCTTTCTAGGTGAAGCAAAGTGGGTACAGAGGGAATAGAGAGATGCTAAAGAAAGGCCAAAGAGGGGATTCAAAGTGAGGGATTCAAGGCAGATCAGGAAGATTCCAGAAACAGTAGTGACAGGGTCCAGAAAAAGAGAGAGGGAAGGAGAGAAAGAGAGAGGAGAGGATTGGGAAGGAGGAGGAGAGGGGCAGAGATACAGAGAGAGTTGGAGATGGACAAAGAGAAGCTAAAATGGGAAACAATGAGGGAAGTGATAACTCTTCAGTTCATTACGACTCAAGTATTTCTAGAGGGTTTTTTCACTGAATTTCAAGTGTTATGGATTCTGTTTGCAAATAACCATGCAAATTGCATCAAGTTCCACAAATTGGAGTCTCCTAAATGAGATTCATAACCACTTTAAAAACTTTAGTCTAATTATCTACATGGGAATAATCAAGTGGGTAAGAATGCTTATTATACATATTATGATTAACATTTGAAAGAATAACCTATATCCTAGTATATATAGATCTAGGTAGTGCACTGGAAAGAGTGCCAGGTAGAAGACATGAGTTCAAATCTGGCCTCAGATGCTAGCTGAGTGACCATGAGCTAGTCACTTACCTTCTGTCTCCATTTTCTCAACTGCAATAATGGGAATAGCACTGACCTCCTAGAGTTGGTATGAGGATCAAATGAGATAATATTTGCAAACGCTTATCATGGTATCTGGCACATAGTAGGTACTACCTAAATATTAGCTATTGTTGTTGCTATTATATCTTGAATAGTCACTGTGAATGGATGATATGGGTCTAGAGTTGACCAGGATGGAAGTAGATCCAGTTTCTTGGTTTCTCTTTGGAACAACAACCTTGAGGGTCTTCCCCTCCCAGCTTGATTTTTTTTTTAATTAAAAAGGAGCCATTCCTTGACTCACTTCTTAAAGAGGCCTATTCACGAATGGGCATTAGCTCACTCTAAGTGAACAGGTGAAAAAGCCTTAGCCTAAAGGTCAGGGTCTTCCATTGCATCCTAGCTCATCTCCAGTCATCCTGATGAGTATTTGGCCACTGGATTCAGATGTTTCTAGAAGAGAAAGTGAGGCTGGTGACCTTGCACAGCCCTCCCTCACTCAAATCAAAGTCAACTGCCAGTCATGTCATCATTTCCCTGATGCCGTGGTCCTCTTGGAAAACAAAGGACAAACACAACAATCACTGGGAAATTGTAAAGTTCTTTTAATGACCCTCAGCTTCTCCCTGAAATAAAAGCCCATTTTTTTTTTAAACACCAATGTCCTGCCTGTGATGCTGCTGGACTGTTAGTTCTGCAACACTCCAGTTTTCAAAGAATTTAAATTAAGGCTTATGCAAAAGGCAATGCTGAGGCACAGGGTGGGTGGGAGCTTGTTTGTAATACATTACAAGAGAGTAATTACATGAGAAAAACAGCATAAAGGCTGGCTATCACAAAAAATGTGTAGGATTGAAAAAGAAAATGGGTTAGTTATATAGCAAGAGAAGGGGGAAAAAGGGGGCAGCCCACATGCCATACTGGCATCTTCAAGATGTCAGGAGACCTTGCCTTCATCATGTTGGGTGACTGACCCCACCCTATGGCAAACTTCCAGGACTTCAACAAAAGTCCCACAGGATAGGCAGGAGGGCAGATTGTGGTCTGCATCATTAGAAGGAGTACAGACAGCACAGTGCAGAGTACAGAGATCACAGATCTGTTGGAGTCTTGGAGTTTCATACTCTCAGAACATAAGGCATATTCACACTCAAAGTTAAGTACAAAATCAAACTCCAGGGCCAAGGAACACTTGTACTGCTGTACCTACTTTATTCATATGGATAATGAGGAACTATTCACATTTGAAAAAGGAAAGAAAAGTAACTAGAGTATGGGCAAAAAAAATCAGCAAATGAGAAGCAACAAAAAGCTAAAATATGTGGGGAATGAGAGGAATAATCTATAAATTGATTAGAAATATGTTTAATAAAAATATAATATCTGTAATTTAATCAACCCCATCATGAGAACCTCCTCCAAGAAGGCTAAAATGGCATGTTAAATTTAGATTACAGAAAAGAGCCCCAAATAAAAGAAAAAGCTTTTGCTTCCTTTTAAAATAGAGATATTGTTGCAATCTCCACTAGAGGGGTTGGAAACACCTTCTTTCCATGTAGTCTAGCTGAGAGCTATAAGAGAGAAATAAAATGCAGTTGAGAAACATAACACTTGAAGTGACTGCAAGAGGTCATTTGGAAGAGAAATGATTTAGAAATGTTCATCAGAAGTGACATTGTGCCCAAGGGCAAAGGTGTATTGGGTGATTTTCAAGGGTGAGCTATGCCATAGGGGAACAATAAAATGAGTTTATTGAGAAATACAAAAATATACTTCTAACCTGATTAAATAGGGGGAAAAAATCCTATAAAACTGACCCAGAATCTGGCACCTCTCTCCTTCATCAAGACTATTAATTAAAGCTGTTTCTAGAATGATTATACGATTTTAGATTAATTCAATGAAGTCTTTAGAAATGAGAGAATGATGTAGGCTTTCAGAAACCTCAGCAAGATCACAGCTGGCAGTAAAAAAAAGAAGCAAAATGATCTACAATATTTTCAGCAACAAGCTTGAAATGACTGGCTCAGGCTAGATTTAAATGTACATGAATTTTTCAGTCAAGAGTATAGTATCCCACCTGACTAATGATGCATATGTTACACAAAATCTACAAATCCTTAATTAGAAACTAGAGTGGACCACTTATTAATTTCTAGAATGAACTATTTCATCAGACTCACTGGTCAGCTAAGATATTACTTTAAAAAAATCTGTTCTTTAATAGAGTGTGTCACCCTTAACCTCAATTAGCGTTTTAAAAGTGTTTGAATAGGACTTTGTAATTATTGCACAGCTTAATACTGCCATGTTTCTTAAAATAAATCCCACCAATATTTAGAAATGGTGCATGGAGGGTGTAGAGAGAGAGATGAAAAATGCAGCCTTGTAAAGGAAAAGAAGTTTTCATTTTCTAATTCATAATTACATTGTTTTTAAACAAGGTTTATTGAAGATATGATTCTGCAGAGTAAATAGACTCTTACTCTTAATTCTCTTTAGTGCTTAACTCCTTTAGTGTTATCTATATTAAATTTAATATAATGAAAATATGTTTTGTATGACTTTACATGTATAATCCATATCATAGTGTTTGTCTTCTGAAAGGGGAAGGAAAGGATAGGAAAGAGGGAAAGAATTTAGAATTAAAAAATTTTAAAAAAAATCATTGTTAAATATTTTTACATGTAATTGGGATATATTTAACAAAATAAACATAAATATATTAAAATAAATTTAATATGAAAGGAATTTTTTCTTTGGCTGTTTACATTTTGAATTAATGTCTCAAATGTCCAGTAAATGGTCAATTTCAATTCCTCTGTCATTTTGGTTTCCCAGTTTCCATTTCATTATATCAGTGTGACACCCCAGGCAGTAATTATAAAGGATTATTATATTTTTTTCAGGGGTTGATGTCCCTTTGTCTTCATTGCCCTACATTATAATACCCTCCTGTCTTGCTGTATTGATTCCTTAAAAAAAAAAACCTCTAATGATGTTATGGCCTAGTTTGTGCTGAAATCATAACTTTGATAAGTTTTACAGTTCAGTCTAGACATGAGATTAAGTAGTACTAAGCCACTAAAATTATTAATCATCTTTCTAATGCAATTAAGTGATATGTTGGATATAGAAATAAACTTGTCGAGTTATCAGGTTTCTATAGCTTGGAAACAATAAACATTTTATTGCAACCAAAGTTTAATGAGATATTTTTTCAAGACTTTTATCCACTAGTCCTCTAAAACAAAATATATATAGAAGGAATTAGATTGGTCTTCCAGACAGCCCTGGCTTGTACCTAAGTCTAATATTAGCATGTCCATTGGTTCATTACTGAATATATTTTAAGTTTTATTAAGACATGCACTAGGTTTATTATTAACATGAAGAGGGTGTAACACTTATTTTAATTTTTAATAAAAATAGGGGTCAGCTTACCCTTTTGGTGTATTTCTTTTATTAAGGATGACCAATTGATATTATCTATAATTAATGCTGTGTCTTTGTAACTGGTGTTAGTACTTAAGGCTCAGGTATAGATATTGGTTTTGAATGAATAAAAAATAATTTTTATTAAGCACCTACTATGTGCCAGATTCTGTCGTATAGATGCCAGAGATACAAATGCAAAAGTGAGACTCTACTCTTAACTCTAAAATAATTTACATTCTAATATGGAGAATGGTAGTCAGGCAGTGTTGGCCAGAGAGTGGAGTTTGTCTATGGGAAATCATGAAGATTTCAAGTGGAACCATATGGCAACTGGTTGTCACATTTTTTTTTTATTAGCAATGATACAGCTGACTTGAAGTTATTTGGTTATTACTTTCATATTACTATGGGATATAAGACATGGAACACTTAAACATATTTCTGGAAATTCAGAACTATTCTCTTTTCCCTCCTGTAATGGGAATGGGAATTTGAAGATCTTCCCTGCCCCTTAATAGGCCTAGGGGAAATTTGAAGACCTCCCCTGCTTTGAAAGTAAACTCTGCTCCCTAATAGGCTGAATGTAATCACATGGAGCCTGTGGTGGGAGGAGTTTGCTGAAGGGTAGAGCAGAGTCATAGGAAGCTGGGAGTCAGAGCTAGAGAGACAGGGGGAGAGAGAGAAGCACAGTCAAGGAGACAGAGAAGTTCTTGAGTAAATAATTGATCTTATATTGGTTTGTGGGAAGGCTAAAGGATGCTGTGGCTCTCTGTGTTGTTATATTTTACTAGCTTCTTTACTACTATGATGGAGTTGGCTTACTGGTTTTAGGATTTGGTTCTCTGGTTTCTAAATAAATGCTTTGGCTCTGTCCTCTATATGGAGAATCTGTTATATTTTGCAATCGAGCACTATATGGAACTATTTGTAGACATGGTCAGTGCTGCAAATATTGCACTGGCACTATATCACCTTACAAGCAAAACAAAATAAATCCCTATGTTAGTCTTATTCAAAACAACAACAACAATAAAAAACAAAAACCAAATATCTCAATCTCTGTTCTGAGTCCATGACCTCTCTATCTGGAGGTAGGTAGCATGTAAAATCATGAATCAATTTCTCTCTCTTCCCCTCCTTCTGAAATTTCACAAAATATCTGGGGGTTTACAGGCTAGATTTCTTTCTTAAGGTCCATGCCTTAAACCCAATTCACTCTGGCTTTCACTGATCGGCCAACAATAGGTCCCAGGCCAAATCCCACTTGGTCATTGTTTGGGTCCTGATTGACTCAGAGTGAATGTAAATTTTTCTGAACTAGGTTAAAGAGGTCAGTCTTAGCCTCATTTTTTTTTTTACCTCACCTTAATCACTGAATGGATGTTGCCTTAGTCAAACTGAGATCTGCTGAAGACCTTAGCTTAGCCAAGGTTTTCCACTGTACCTGGGGCCATCACCAGTTGTCCTGATGTGTATCTTGCCACTGGCCCCATATGGCTCCAGAGGATAAAGTGAGGCTGGTGAGTCTTCCCTCAGTTAAATCCAATTCACTTGTCATGATTTTACCTCCATTATGTTCATGGTCCTCTTCTAGAAGGAAAGACAAACAACAACCAGCTCCCTTAAAATCCTGGACCTTGAGAAGAGGAAGAGTAGGGGAACTGGCCTAGTCTTTCAGATACTTTATTCAAGAATGTAGATAAGAATGAATTAATAGGGGGGCACAGTGAGTAAAGTGCCAGCCCCGGAGTCAGGAGGACCCAAGTTCAGTTCTGGCCTCAGACACAACACCCCTACAAAAAAACTAGCCATGTAATCTTGGGTAAGTTATTTAACCCCTATTGCCCTCCAAAAGGCAAAAAAAAATGAATGAATTAATAAACCAACACATAAGTCATAAGTGTTTACACATGCCCAAATTGGAGCTAAGCACTGTGACATGTAAAAAAACAGACAATATCACCTTCTGTGAGCTCTTTACAAGATAAAAGCACCTTGAAAAGAGACAGAATACCAAAAGTCATTGTTGATTACGGATTTCCAAATGCCTGAGTGTGTGCTGGGGAGCTCTATTTGGGCTTAGTAAAGTTGTTTTGCAAAGGTAAACAGTGCCTTTTGAATCCAGGTGCCTCTCTCTTGGGTGTTAGAATGCTGTGTTGCATTACAAGATTACAGAAATGCCATGATATTCTTTGGACTATTCTAAAATGCCACACCATACAATTTTTAAATCATGGAAACTGGCAAATTATACTAGTTCAAATCGAATATTGTATAACTAAAGCACTTAAGACACTCTGAAGCCTACAGGGATTTTTCATGCCTCTACAGGGAAAATATAGGAAAATTGAAGGCATGTAATAGCATAAGAGATTTTAAGTTGCTTATCACAGAGATCTCCAGGGTTTTAAACACAGTTTTAGAGAAGGAATTTTCTAATCAGAGGGGGAATTAAAAAACCAACAGAGACAATTTTCCTTTACTAAAGTTAACCACTTTTTTTTCTTTTTCAGAGTAAGTTCTGCATTCTAGCTATAAATTTCTTTTATTTTCTTTCCTCCTACCTTGGATTCCTTTATCAAGTTTTGGCTGTTCTGACTCTCTAGCTTTTTCAACTTTTACCTTCCTGGCCACAGTAGTACTTCCTACCTGCATACCCCTCCCCCAGGAATATGGGTTTCTAATTCTGAATCTTTTTCAATTGTGACCTAAAGTAGTAACAACAGCAGCAACAAACTACATGTAATTGTTTAATCTACATGATTGCAAGCATCCATTTCAGAATTCCGACTAATCAAGTCTTTCTGAGATGAAGGGGAATTGTACCTCACCACCCCAGCATTTTCTCCTCAATAGACATTCCACATACAAATTTTTGTCTCATTTCCTATCTTCCCTCTCCACAGTAAATACCCAGTCCAGTGGTACATAGTATGATGACTTTTTTTTTTTGCTTTTTGGAGGGCAATTGGTGTTAAGTGACTTGCTAAATTGTAAAATGGCTAGTTTTTGTAATAAGTGTCTGAGGCTGAATTTGAACTCAGGTCCTCCTGACTCCAGGGCTGGTGCTCTATTCACTGTATCACCTAGCCACCCCTAGTATGATGACTCTTACAAAAAAAGGTGCAGACAAAATAGCCCCTGGACAGAGCAATGAGAGAATACCACACCTTGCTGGAAAACATGGAAATTCCTTTCTACCTAGCTCCTGAGTAGAGCCCCTATTTCCTTGGTCTTCCAAAATTCATGGGGTAGTGGCATCATTTCAGACCTTTCTAAATCACCTACATTTGACTTGAACCTATCTTCATTTGTAGACAGCTGTGTCTGTATCCTCTCCAGGTGCCTAAGCCAAAACAGTATCACCCTCCTGGAGTGGGGTGTACAGGCCCCCGAAGCTTGAACCAACCCCAAGCAACTTCACACCAACATTATCTTGACTACCGCCCACCTATGCTATAGTGCTTCCTCTGCTTTTGGTCTTGTCCTTGAATGAACTGTTTTGTGTCTGATGATCCATATTCCTTTAATTCCTCAACACAATCAGCAGGGAAAAAATTTACCACTGATGAGGACTGTAATTGTAGCAAAACCCTTAAGGAATCAGAGAATAACTACAGATACCTATTCAGATGGAAATAAGGTCTTTCTGAGACAATGAGTCTTTTCATGTAGCATTTGGTGACACAAGGATGTCAACATTGGTATACAGGGCATCTAGGTCAAAACCAGGAGAGATTCTGGATCATCATATCCAGGAAGCTTATGAGGGCCAAACATGAAGTGGTTCCTCTTGATTCAAGGCATCATTCAAGTTATCTAACATCAAACATTCTCCTGTTATAGTCTATTATTCTATCAACTATTTATTCATGACTAATTATGTCTTTTTTTTTTTTGCTTTTTTTGGGGGGAGGGCAGTTGAGGTTAAGTGACTTGCCCAAAGTCACACAGCTAGTAAGTGAACTAATTATTTCTTTACAAAGCTCAGTTACATACTAGACAATGAAACTGAAATACTGCAGAAGCTGATTTAAATATTGCAACACTCATTCAGCATACCAAGTTCAAGAACAAGGTACTAAGTTACATCCTGGGAATTTGAAAACTAAAACAAAACACCTGCTTCCCTCAAGGAACTTACATTCTATGGGGTGGAGAAACTACATCTTACCCTTTTCTGTTTCCTGTTTTCTCCTCCTTTCTCCACCTTGGGAACTGAGAATTAATTCTGGTCATTATCATTTACAGAAGCTTAGGAGAATAAGTGACTCCTAGAACGTACCTTAGACTCTCTCTTGAAGAAAAACAGGCAGGGGAAGGTCCTAGGCATGCCAAGAAGCTGACATGTGAGATCATCTCTGAAAACTTTGCTTAAACTTTGGAATGGACATTCCAAGTTTCTATTATTATAAAGTTAGATTGTGTAACCCCTCCTGCCTCACACAGTGGATCCCCCTGACAAGACAGCTTCAAAGAATTCTGTGGCTCAAGATTCACTGAAAAATGATGCCTCATAAACTTTCACCAATGTGCTTACTTTTTCTAATAGAATGAACAAACATTTAGTAAGCACCTACTATGTGCCAAGCACTGTGCTAAATTAAACACTGGCAATACAAAGAAAGGCAAAAACAATCCTTGCTCTTAAGGCGTTCAGCGTCTAGTGGGGAGACAAGATGCCAATAATTGTGTACAAACAAGATAACACTGGTATAAGAGGGAAATAATGAACAGAGAGAAGGAACTAAAATTAAATAGAATTTGGAAAGGTTTCCTGTAGAAGGTCTACACAAGCCAGAAGGCAGCAATGAGGAGGGAGAGAAATCTAGACATGGGGGACAGGCAGTGAAAATGCATGGGGAAATGGCTGTTCTCATAAAAGAAACCTCAACAATTAATTTCTCAAATGGATTTGTCTAAGAAAATCTCTAAAACAAAGTTTAGGTTTGGTTTAGGTGTATTCTTCTTTAGGGTTTCCCCCAATATGGATCTCTTCCTAAATTGTATATGAGGGTATGGGGTATGAGATAGCATAATATGCTATATTTAAAGCAGTTTAGTGTAACAGATAGAGTATTTCTTTGACGTGAGAAAGACTTTTTAAAAATAATCCTGACTCAGTTATTTACTATATGTTTAACCCTAGGCAAAGGAAGGAAGGAAGGAAGGAAGGAAGGAAGGAAGGAAGGAAGGAAG
>NW_027187340.1:8296050-8310603 GCF_028583685.1 Petaurus breviceps papuanus
AAGGAAGGAAGGAAGGAAGGAAGGAAGGAAGGAAGGAAGGAAGGAAGAAAAAAGAAATATAGTTTGTGCCCTTGAGTTTCCATTCAAATGGGTGAAGACTACACTTAAAAGAGAGATGAATAGTGAGGAGTGAAAATACTTTGTGCAGTGAAAGATTTGAAGTCAAGAACAGATTTGGGAGGGAAACGAAGGTTGGCTGATCTGGGTAGTTCCTCAAAAAGGGGGACTAGGAGGAACTCACCAATGAGAGGAGACTAGCTAGCTAAGAATTCTAAGAGGTAGAGATGAGGAAGGGGTAAATTATTTACTTGGTGGGCAGCTTGTGCAAATACACACATGGAGATAAAGTGTCATGTGTTAGGAGTGACAAGGTCTCAGCAACCCTCTTGGCCTCAGTTTCCTCTGCTGTAAACACCAGAGGGTGTTGGACCAAATGATCTTTAAGGTCCCTGAGAGATCTAACTCTAGAATCCTACGATATCTACTAATAGGAAAGAAGTTTTTCATTATTATTTCTTTAGAACTGAGATTGTTCATTACAGTTTATTAGTTTGATTGCCTTTTTAGTAAAGCTAACATTTTAGGGTGTGTATATATATAATCTTAAGAAAAAAGACATACATAATTAGAAACACACAAGTAATATATAGCAAAATCTGTTTTAATTAAATTCCTATTACTCTTCTTTCATTAATATGCTATGCAATGCTCATAGTAATTCTAATAGAGTCCCTCTGGAAGCAGGCTCCTGTTCCTTGACTCTTACCGCCTGTTCCTGAAGTCCAGCCAACAGCAGAGCACATGCATTAATTTATTGAAATGTTGATGCCTTATACTGCACTTCCTTACTCTCCTGACATTCTTGCATTCCCAGCACGAATAACTACATGGCCCACCAGGCTTAAGGATGCAGTTATCCTGACTATATGTTATTGGAAATAAGTCTCAGTAGGAAAGCAGATTAGGGCAGTTTAAAAAAGAGAAAATATAGAAGCTATGAAAAACCAGAACGAAAATTGATTTCTAAGTACAGTCAGACCTCATGCCTATTAAGATTTCATGGTTGATTCAGGGCAGAGAATCACTGTCCTCCATCTCCAGAATTGTGCATGTCTGAAGATCTGCAGATTCCTCTCAACTGTGGTGGCCTTCTGGGGCCTCCCATTACTGGGGGCACGACAAGGAGATTCCCCAAGTGTCCATAGTCTGTGCAGTGTTTTCATAACATGCTATTCAAAGTGGAATTTCTAAAAAAAAAAGCCATCTATACTCAACAAACATTCCATTTTTTTGAAACAATAGTTGGTTTTTCAATTAGAATAAATTACATTTGTTAATTGGGATGAGATTTGAATTTGTTGCTGTAGTTGGCATTCCCTTATTTATATAGTTTCTCTTTCAAAAATCAAAACTAAAAAACTAGAGACTAGTAGGGAATGTAATACCAGCTGAAATTTATATGGCATTTTCAAGTCCCCAAAGGACTTTGCATAGATTTCATTTTTACCTTAATACAATGCTCTGAAGTAAATAAGGCAGGACTATTATCCTCATTTTATTTTATTTTATTTTTAAAGCAATTGGGGTTAAGTAACTTGCTCAAGGTTACACGGCCAGTTATTTCTGGGTGTGGTGCTAAGTATCTGAGCCCGGATTCGATCCCCCAGGTCATCCCGACACTGGGGCCAGTGCTCTTACTCGCTGTGCTACCTGGACGCCCCTATTATCCTCATTTTATACATGAGTAAATGGATCCTTAGAGAGGTTATGAACCTTGTCTGTGGTTGCACAAAGAGAAAGTGTCAGAGAAAGGTCCCAAACTCAGGTCTTTTCGACTCCAGGGGCAGTACTCTGTCCATTATACCATGTTGACTCTCCAAAAGAAAGGAGCTCCTAATGCAGACACATAAAACAAATTGGTATGTCCCTTGACTGGAACAAGGGGAATTATGATGAAAAAATTATACTTAGACTGATGGAAGCTGTTTTAGTACACAGGAACTTCTTAGGAATGGCTTTCAGAATTAAAGAAATCAACCCATAATTTTGATGATTTATCTTCCTTAACATCAGTTTTTATGGTATAGATTTCTCTTTTAAATGTTTGTTGACTTGATTCTTCTTACAGGATAAACACAGAAGAGCTAAAAGAACTTCATATATGTATAAATATATGTTATATGTATGTACATATATATATACATGTGTATATATACATGTATATAATGACAACAATGTAAATAATTTTAATGGAGAGGATACAGAACTTTGGTCAAATGCAAAGGTCAGCATTAATATCATACCATCAAAGCCAATGGATGTTCCTCTTCTTATGGGTAATAATTCAACTGCTTTTCGGGGAGAATATACTAGTAAGGTTTATGTGGGTGTTTTGAAGGAAGTAGCTGTCATGTCAAAATAAAACATATCAATGAAAATAAAATAAAGAAAAAGACCAAAGACAGAAGCTTGAGCAATGCCCATGGTGTTTAAAGGAAATAAAGCTGAAAGCTCTAGAACTGGAAGGGCCCTTGAGGGTCATCTCATTCTACCCCTTCATATTGCAGATAAAGGCCGCCATTGGTGGAAGAGCCAGGATTTGAACCTAGGCCCTCAGATTCCAATGCCAGCATTCTTTTCCTTGTATCATACTGCAAGACAGGAGATAAAAAGCTAGCAGACAGAAACATCTTCCTTAAACCCTTTCCTGATCTGTCTAAAGAATGGTGACCTTTACCTTCTTGAACACCCATAGCACTCTATGGGCACTGATTATAGAGTGAAGCTATTTGTGTACTTTCCTCATCTTCTCTGTTACCTAGTACACTCCTTATGTGGTCAAGGACTGTTCTTAATTCATTCTCATATCCCCAGAAGCACTTAACATGGAGCACTCAGTAGACATTCAATAGGTGTTGATTGAATGGAACTGAGTATTGAATTGCCTAGTGGTTGTCAAAAAGGGAACAAGAGGAAAGGGGCACCTCTAGTCACAAAGCACTGGGTTTGCTTCTTCCTAGCAACTTTGCCCCATCATCTCCACCCCCACCCCTAGCCCCGGTCTGGCATCATGACATACACTTTTTTCTCTTGCTTTTTGAAGGGAATCTATTTTGCTATATAATCTCTCTTCTGAGATCCCCCAGGAGAAAGCCAGGAGATTTGCTTCCTTTTATGCCTCATGGAGTCAGGATATTTCTCTGCCTAAATTTCTGTTCTGATAGGGAACTTCCCTCCCTGATAGAGATTAAACCAACACATTTTTTTTAAACTAGGGATTCGTATGGATGAGAAAGCCCCATCTCTTCCAGTGAGTTTAACAAATACTGGAGAGCTTCTTATCCCTAGGGATTCCCAAGTGCTTTGCAGGCTGAGCAAGCGGTTGTTCAAATCAGACATTAGAATCACTTCATTCACCACAGAAATGCAGTTAAGTGGCAAGTTAAGCTGAACAAGTCTCACCAAATCTGCGTAAAAGAATTTCTGGTTGAAACTAATAGACCTCAGTTATCCTGGTAATTTTCATGTGTAGATTCATATTTACAAAGTCTGCCAATTTGTCCTGTTCTAACAGAACGTTGCATCAGATATTAAGATAAAGACCAAGAGGTTATTTTGCTGCAATTAGTCTAAAATTAAGGAGTAGATAGCCTGTCCATAAAACAAAGTATTAAAAACCCCCCAACAAAATAGCATTTTTACATCTTAAATCTGGATCTTTTGTTGTTTGATAAGACCTGAAATTTCTCTGGTAGAGGGAACTTCCTATCGACAAAACTCCCTCTAATAACATAGACCAGCACCTTTCCTTCAACTTTTGGTGTCAGGTGGCTCCCTAGAGCCAAGGTATCCAACTCTGCCTCCCAGCCACATAAGGGCAAGGAACCAGATTAGAATGTAATTGGGAAATATTTAACAAAACAAATAAAAGTACAATAGAACATAAATAATGTTAATATGTGGTTTTCTAAGTCAACACACAGTGGGCAGGGATCCTTGTAGACCCCATTTCTATTCGAGTTTGACATCACTGACTTGGAGGA
Organism: Petaurus breviceps papuanus; assembly: GCF_028583685.1. Taxonomy (NCBI): domain Eukaryota; kingdom Metazoa; phylum Chordata; class Mammalia; order Diprotodontia; family Petauridae; genus Petaurus; species Petaurus breviceps. The sequence continues at coordinate 8,300,094 of NW_027187340.1, forward strand.
CTGAAAGGTTAAGTAATTTGCTCAGGGTTAATGTGCTAGTATGTGTCAGAGGTCAAATTTGAACTCAGATTTTCTTGGCTATGGGACTAACCTTTAATCTATTGTAATCTGCCTCTCATTTTTAAGATAATGATAATTTGCATTTACATTGGGTGGGATTTCACTAAATGGTAGATGGAAAATAATGCTGTTTCTCTTTAAATTTGATCACTTTGGGTAAGGGTGAGGAAAGGAGTTGGGTCAAATAGAACAAATAAATGAAACCTGATGGTTAGGGTATCGGGGAAGGCCAGAATAAACTCTGTATGATGATCCAACAGAAAGGGGGGCAAAGGAGAAATGTGAGAGCAGTGGAAAGATATATATAGAGAGAAGGAGTAGAAATATTGGTCTGTGGTCACCCAAGGTAAAGAAAAATAAGAAAATCTACATATAGGAATTGAGGAAGACTTGAAACTATTCATTGGTTGGGTTGATTTAAACCATTAAGGCCTTGCCCATATATGTTGGAAATTCAGTTCTGTGAAGGCCTATCTAAAAATTTATGATCTACTCATAGCAATGGAAAGCAAAATGGGAATTTATCCTGACATAGATGTGATGTGATGATAAACACAAATACAGTATGTATGAATGCTAGTAAGGGGGAAATTGGGAAGCAAACCATAATTTATTTAGAAATGGAAAAAAAACCCAACTATTCATTAAAAGCAAGAGGTGGAAACCTTCAGCATTATGGAAATAGGGTTCTAATTAATTTATAGATTATAAATGTCTGCTCTGATTCAGTCACATAATTTCAATAACAAAAGTCTTCTAATGGCCTTATAACAGATTTGTAAAAATAAATGGGGAAAAATGGATCAAACCAGGGCATTAGGCCAATATAAACATTTGGGTTGTTAGCAATTTATTTCACAGAGTGGAAAATGTCTCTGCAGAATTGAGAAATTTTGCCATGAAATGAGGCAGCCACCAATGTCACACCTCCCCAGAACCTTAGCTGAACTCAGGATGTACCTCTTGGGATGAATTCTCTGTTGCAAGTGGAGAAATCTTTAGCCTTAGCAACAGGCAAGGCTCACTATTTATTTTATTATGCTGAACAATAATCTCATTGGAGCTGTATACAGTTATATGTTCAATCAATATCAAAGTGCCTCATGTTATTAAGTTTCAAGGAGCTTTCTTTAATGTTGTACCATATTCTGCCTCTCCAGTTAATTAGAACAAGCCAACACAAGGGGCTGCTTACCACACTCATGTTATGTCACTGGGATCTTAACAAGAGAACACTTAGAGAGGATGTCTCACTGGTTTATCATTTAAATTGCATGGACTTTAAAAGGCCATATAGGCTAGTCCCATTTCCTCAGCATTTACCATTTACCTCTTCAAGTCAAATGCAAACCTGCCTGGCCCAGAGTGTGACCTCTTTGGAACTTACAGCAAAATCATTGTTTTATCCCTAATCTATTACTTGGCTGAGTGTCCAGTCAATAACATGAAACCCATATCCACTCCTTAATAAGCATTATCCAATCAATGACATCTATTAATCAATACATATTGGTTAATGGGGCACTGGGGACATGAAGACAAAAGTTTAATAATCCCCACTCTCAAGGACCTCACCTTCTAGGGAGTGTGGTGTGAGGTGGAGACTTGTACACATAAAAATAAATATATAATCGAAAATAAATACAACGTATTTGGGGGCAATATCAGGGGTGGGGTTAGGACCTGGTAGGGAAGAATAGTCCTCATGAAGAAGGGGGCACTGAAGGAAGTTTGAGATTCTTTTTTTTTTTTAAGCAATCAGGGTTAAGTAACTTGCTCAAGGTTACATGGCCAGTTATTTCTGGGTGTGGTGCTGAGTATCTGAGCCCAGATTTGATCCAGGTCATCCCGACACTGGAGCCGGTGCTCTCACTCGCTGAGCCACCTGGCCGCCCCTGAAGTTTGAGATTCTAAAAGGCAGAAGTTAGGGGGTAACAAAAAGGGAGATGAGAACAATGGGAGGATCAAGTTGGTATCAACAGAGAGGCAGGAATAAAAATGTTGGATTGTGGCAACTGAAGATAAAGAAAAATCAGGAAATGCTGTTTGAGAATTGAGAAAGACTAGAAACTATTCCCTTGACTGTAGTTGATTTTAAACCAGTAAGGCATTGCCCATATTTGTTGGAAATTGAAAGTTCTGTGAACTTCTTATCCAAAAATCTATGTCCTAGGGGCAACTAGGTGTCCCAGTGGATAGAGTGCCAGCCCTGGGGTCAGGAGGATCTGAGTTTAAATCTGGCCTCAGACACTTACTAGTGGTACCACCCTGAGCAAGTAACTTGATCTCTTTTGCCTAAAAAACAGCAGCAGCAGCAGCAACAACAACAAAACTATGACCTACTCATATTGATGGAAAACACAAAGAGAATTTCTACTGACACCCATCTCATGTGGTGACAAATAAAATATATGAATTGTCATGGGGACAGGGGACATCCTAGGGTTGATTAGCACTCATAAATAAGTAATCAGTAAATCATAAATAAGGGAATCAGGAACCATCCGTTGCTCTTCTTGTAAATTCACAACCACCAGGTGTCATGCCATCAAATCTTAGATACAGTTGTAACTATAACTGAAGATAAATGTAATTTAATTGGTTTTTAAATGCACACTGTGGTATGCTAGAGACAGCTATCTGATTGTTAAATTTTTAGAAATAGGCAAATGCTACAAACCAGGGCTTGATTTATAGCTTTGTTGATTGTCTGGACTTAAGAAAGTGGTGGAGGAAATGTTAATGATACAGATTAAATTTAAAAGTATTTTGTGCTTACATCCCCCTCCCTTCCCACCCCCTCCCCCCCGGGAGAACCAGTTGTTAAACATTTACCAGCATCCCCCTGCTTACAACCCACAAACACTTGGAGGATCATGAAACCTGCTACTGAAAAACTTGGGGTCTCCAATGGATATATTGACACCAAACAAGAATTCGACAAAGCTATGTAAGTGCTCACATGGAAAGATAAGGGGAAGGTAGGGAAAGGAGAAGGTTTTAGTATATTGCCCATCCAATAGAAATCAAGAGTAAGACATAAAAAGCAAACAAAACTAAAAAAAATGCTAATGCTTTCTTAGGCTACATTAAGCAAGGCATAGTATACTCAATGAGGGAGGTGACTATCTTATGGACTTTTAAAATCAAATCATATCATAGAGATAGAGGATGGACCTAAGATTTCATTGCTATCGGGAACTCCCAGATGAGGAAAGTCCCCTTACCCATTCGGGTTAATACCTAATTTGCAACTTATATTAGAGAGTTGCCTAGAACACTGAGGGTTTAATTGGCTTTCTCAGGGCCTCACAGTATGGGTCAAGGGCAAAACTTGAACTCAGGCCTTCTTGGCTTCAAGGGCAGGCAGCCCTCTATTTATTAAGCCACTCAATGTATCATATGAAATACATTTCTTTTTTGTTTTTTGTAAGGGCAATTGGAATTAAGTGACTTGCCCAAGGTCACATGGCTAGTAAGTATTAAGTGTCTGAGGCTGGATTTGAACTCAGGTCCTCCTGACTCCAAGGTAGATGCTCTATTCACTGTACCACCTAACCATCCCCCCAAATTAAATTTTTTAAAACATTTTTTTAAAAGTGAAAAACTCAGGGGTGGCTAGGTGGCCTAGTGAATAGAGCATCAGCCCTGGAGTCAGGAGGACCTGAGTTCAAATACAGCCTCAGACACTTAACATAAAAACTAGCCTTGTGACCTTGGACAAGTAACTTAACCCCAATTGCCCTACCTTACCCCCTTCAAAAAGCCAAAAATAAGTAAAAAAACTGACTTTTTATTTTATTCATGTTATTTTTAAATTGTAAATTTCTATTTTAGAATTAGAAAACAAAACAATCCATTAATACTGCTCTACATAATTCTAGCTACTATGTTATCATTATTTTAATATTTTGAACATAAAAAAGACATATACATTTGTAAAAGTTAAATGGGATTCAGAAAATGCAAAATTTTTAACAACCATAAATTGAATGAAACAATAACAAGTCTAAAAACCAGAGAAAAGGTATTCGGGAAAAGCTAAGAATCATTAAGTCAAATTAAAAAAATTCTTGACCAACTAATCTATTTCTCCTAAATAACATAACATAACATATAATAGAAGAGGAAACTGTATATTTTTATATACACTGGAACTTACATATAAGGTATATCTTTGTTAGTAAGTAGTTCATTGGAAGTTTTCTGTTAATTTCCCAAATATGCTATCTTGGGTTGTTTTGTTTCCAAAGGTTCTGTTTATTTTCTTCATTCTTTTAATAAAACTTTCCTTTTTTTTTTAACATTGTGAAGTGTCAGCTTGCAAGGGGAGGCAGTATTAGTATACTGGGTGGCCTCAGGTAACAATTTCTTCAGATTTTCCCACTGGGGGCAATGAAAGATTGAGAAGTGCAGACTCCTCTCAGATATCTCTGAGCCCTCTGTGCCCCAACAGTCTCTGTAACAAGGACAACATAACATTGACATAAGTGCATAAGTGATAAGTGCAAAGGGGTCCAGTCAAATTACTAAGAGATCACATTCAGCTAAGGGATGCTTTCATAGAGGAAGTAGCATTGAAGGAAGAAGCATTTGATAGCTAACAGATGTGCATAGGGGAACAAGATGGAAAGTTCATCCTGGGTGTGGGGATACCTACCATACCTAGCCCTGAACACAGTAGAGGCTGCTTAATAAAGGATTATTGATTGATTACAGGTGAAAGGTGGCAAGGGCCTGAACTAGAGTGGTATGGTGGGAATGGAAGGGAGGGTGTGGATGCAGAGGTGAAGAGGAAGGAAGAGTTAAAGATGGCCACCAGATTTTGAGTCCAGGGAACAGGAAAGAAGGTCCTATTAACAGAAATGGATTAATTAGGGGCAGGAGCAAGTTTTGGGGGATGCCAAGCTCAATTTTGGGGATGTGGAGTTTCAGATGCCTTTGGGTAGCATGATCCAGCAGTCAACTGAAAATATGGGACTGATGAGAGATTGAGAGAGATATACATCTGAGAGTCATCTAAAGTGATGTGATCACTGAAGCCCTAAGAGAGGGAGAACAGAATGGTGGAGAACAAGAAAGAGAAAATAAGAAGACTGATGACAGAGTCTTGGAAAGCACCCACATTAAGTGAAGGGAGGAGGAAAGGAGCCTGTGAGAGTGACAGGAAAAGGGTCAGAATCCGGGCAATAAGGCATCAAACATTTATTATGTACTTAATAGGTGCCAGGCTCTGTGTCAAAACTTCCTAGCTCTTCATGAGGATGTGCCAGTAGTATGAACAGGAAAGCAAACATTTCAAGAAAGGTGGTTAAAAAAAGTTAGCCAATCCAAGAGTCATAAAACCTGTGAAGGGAGTATCCTGAGTCTGGGTCTGTAAGTGGGTCTGGTACACAAGGTTGTTGTTTGTTCTTCATTTTCTGGAAGAGGACCATGACACCAGGAAGGTGATGCCATGACTTGCAAGTGAATTGGGCTTAAGTGAGGAAGGGCTGTGCAGTCACCAGCCTCACTTTCTCCTCCAGAGCCATCTGGGTTCAGTGACAAGATATAGATCAGGGTGACTAGAGATGACCCTGGTGGTACACAAGTGTAGCGGCAAGCACCCCAAGCATCCCCAGGGTTTGCTGCCAGCACAGGTTCTTAGATCTGCTTTGTTAAAGGAAAGCAAGTCAAAATGGGTTAACAAACTTACTTTAATCAGTCAGATGTGTATCGTTCACCCAGTTCAGGGGAAAAAGGTCAGCACCCCGAACTTCAGAGTATACAGACAGAATTATCAAGACAGAGAAACAGATCAAGTAGACAGGTTTCCAAAACTGGCCAACTATTACATCCATACCAAATCAACATCTGGGTTTCAACATCTGGGTTGTTCAAAGCTGAGGGGGGGCTCTCAACAACAGCTTCCCAGAATCCAGATGAAATCACAGAACACTTCTCAAAGTGAGCCCCCAAACAAAGCTACACATCAGGGCTTATATAGCCTTCTCCTGGCTCAGAGAATGTAACAACCTTATTGACTCACTGGCCAATCAAGAAGCATCTACTGAAAAACAAGCCTCCCACCCCAGGCTCCAGGTGCACTTTAGCCTAGGGGCAGGGAAGATCTTTAAATTTAAATTCCCATTACAACAAGGAATCTCTGTTAGAAGGAGGAGCAATGAACTTATATTGGTCCACAGGGCTCCTGATCATAGGAGAGTTCTTATCTACATCTCTCTATGTCATAAGATCTTTCAAGTCATGCCCTGAGGATTTAATATATGAAATATAGGAAGAGTGCAATATACAAGCTGATTTATACAGTGTGGCACAAGTCAGTGCTTCTACTGCATTTTGCATCTGTCAACCTTGCATCTACTTTCCTAGGCTTTGTATTAAATTTGTTAATCTCACTGGGAAGAATGGCACCTGATCACAACATAGGCTATACTGGACAAATATAGGAAGTATTATCAAACTTTAATGACAGTCTATTACATATTCCATAAAATACATTAGACAATTGTTATTATTCATCCTTCGTTTCTTGAAGAGCACTGATAAAATCATGGGGTGATAGCTTGACTTTTGAGTGAGTTGGATTTAAGTGAGGCAGAGTTGTATAAAGTTATCGGCCTCATTCTCTATCTCTTTTAATTTTTTCAAAGTTTTACTTATTTTATTCTGAACTTAAGAATTAAAATAAGGTTTTCCATAACAGTAGAATAGAAAAAAAAGATTATATGTGAATCTGCAAATCTGTTATATACAACTTGCTATTCCTTTTAAATACATAATAAAGTTATCATGTAACTTCCTTTATTTTCTCTTTTTTCTTTCCTTCCCCCTGACCTAGAGATGGCTACCATTAGACACAAACGTGTACACACACATACCCACACATATATATGCACACATATATATTACGTAAAACCATTCTATGTATGCTTATTTTTATCAGTTCTTTCTCTGATACAGATAGCTTCTTCCTACATATGCTTTGTAGTTAATTTGGGTATTTATAATAGTCAAAAAGACCTTGTGGCTCAAAATTATCAACGTCCAGTAACAAGACAAAAGTCAAGACAACTAGCAATGGCCTGGGATGCAGTGGATGACCTTGTCATCTTCAATGTCTGACTACCTCTAAGCCCTTCATAGCACCTGCTGCAGTTGCCATAGGAACAAATTGTTCTCATTTACCCATTCCACTGGAGAAAGTATTCACATCGTTGGGGTAGACAAACCCATGGATGGGTTTAAGGCCTATTGGGTACATTAGAAGATACTGAAGAGAAAAAGGCTAGGTATTCGCAAGTGGAAAATTCAATTTTCTTTTACTAAACTTGTACAAGTTTAAAAATAGCTGTGTTGCTAAATTACTGTTTTAAACAAACTTTTTCTTTAGTCTTATCAATGGATGGATGAAGTAACCGCTTATTTGGTATGTTTCAGGAACATTTAAAAATGTTCTTCCTTCTTTCCTACCCTCCCAACGCTTTCCTGACCCTCTGGTTTATGCCTAGAATTATTTTAATTAAGGGCTGATATCTATTCAAACTCTGCTAGGAGGAGAAACAATTTAAAAAGTATTATCAGGCATTTGTTCCTCAATATAAATGAGTTTCAGATCCTTTCCTGAGATCAAGTTTGGTCAAGGTGAAGGATGGGGAGGGAAAGAAGGTCACAGGCACCTGACAGGGCATGGATACAGGGCTATGAAACAGCAAGAGTGGTAGGTCCTTAAGGACAGGTGTCACTTCACTGTTTGCCTAGGACTGACCTGGTTCTTTAAAATGGATTGTAGAAAATTGGGCCCCAAATAATCACACATTGTCCACATTTCAAAGATGAGCCCAGAGAAACCTAGGGCTGGGGGATGTTCTTCAACTCTATACTGGCCTGGAAAGAGGACATTCTGTCTCTTTGCCAGGTGTCTGACATCTATTGACTTGCCCCAAAGCTCTCTTTTAATTTTCTTTTTTATATTTGCTCAAAAGTAATTTTATATCCCCTTAGCATTTCTGTTTCTATAACATCTCCCTAAGGTTTTGATATCATGTGTATGTTTCAAAGGAGTCAGGCACTTCAAGTAGAGAGCGAATGAGAAAAAAAAAGAAGCTCTCTCTATGGGGTGTGCTAAAGGAATGACCATACCTGAGATGATAATCTTGAGAGGAATTTTTTTTGGGGGGGGAGAATGGGGCTGATCGAGTTTTAATACTTTTAAACGTGATGCTCTGAATTCTGCCTTATCACCTTGCTGGTGTTAGGTTACTCACGTACTAAACAGTTGTGTGTCATTCTTGTATCCTCCAGAGGGCGCCAAAGGGCATAGGGTTGATCATTATGGGCTGACATTGTAGGTATAATTTTTGCCTTAGAGTGTCAGATTGTACCCTGTGAACTACTCAGGACGGCAGTCGTCCTTGGTGCTATGCTCCAACCTGTAGTCAATAGGGATCTGTCTGTAGTCTGAGTGGGTCTTATTTTCAAATATTTCTAGTGTGTGTGTGTGTGTGTGTGTGTGTGTGTGTGTGTGTGTGTGTGTGTTCAGTCATATCTGACTCTGACTCTATTTGGGGTTTTCTTGGCAAAGATAATGGTGTGGTTTGCTATTTCCTTCTCCAGTCCATTTTACAGATGAGGAAACTGAGGCAAACAGTGTTGAGTAATTTGCCAAGGATCACACAACTAATAAGTATCTGAGGTTAGATTTGAATTTTGGAAAATGAGTCTTCCTGACTCCAGACCCAGCACCCTATTCACTGTACCAACTAACTGCCCCTACAAACACAGTTGATTTTCACAGTAACTCTGGGAGGTAGGTGCTATTATTATCTCCATTTTACAAATGAGGAAACTGAGGCAAACTGGGTTGAATGACTTTGCCCAGGCTAGATTTGAACTCAGGAAGATGAGTCTTCCTGACTCCAGGCTCAGCACTGTGCCAATTAGCTGCCCCATTTCTAAATGGTTCTGATTAAATTCAATTTGACAAATATTTATTAAATGCCTACTACGTGCCAGGCACCATGCATACAAAGGTGAAAAACAACACACCTTCCAAGGAATTAGAAAATCTAATGACACTGTTGGGGGTAGAAGGAATGTGATTAATTAATTAATGCAATTAAGTATGATACAAGTTACAAAAGATCAAAGGCAAAAGAGAGATCCAGTCAGAGTGATAGAAGGACATTTGAAAGATCATTTTAGCTGGAGGGATCAGGGGAGGCTTCACTGAAATTGCACCTGGCAGGAAGATTTCAGTAGGCAAAAATGAAATAAGGATATAGTCCAAATGTGGGGAACAGCCTCAGAGATGGGACATTACAGAATAAGACTGGGAGATCACTAGAGAGTGGATGAAGAGGAGAAATATGAAATAAGGCTGGAAAGAGAGGTTGGCACCACATGGCCAAGGTTCCTAAATTCCAGGCCAATGGTTTTCATTTTGTCCTGAAAACAAAGGGAGCCGCTAAGGAATTCTGAATAGTAGAGTGACGTCATGAGACCACTGACTTAGGAAGACCATTGATGATGTTGGCAATGGTGTGAACAATGAATTGGAGAAGGGAGGGAGACTGCTTGAACTAGTGAATGAGAAACAAATGGATGATGTAGGAGGTCAAGGTCCTGGCAAGATACTAAAGGGAAATAAAATGACTCTTTCATATCTCCCACAATTTATTGAAATTTCTAGGAGAAATATATGGTGAAATTGCAGCAGTTTGGGAGAAAGGCTAGAGGAGTTTGACATCATTATTTTATTGATTTATTTTGACAGAATAGATAAGTGGGTCTCAATTTATTTGGTCCCAGAATGCCTTTGTCATTCTTAAAAATTATTGAAGCCCATCAAAAGTTTCTGTTTATATAGATTATATCTATCAATATATATTGAAAACAAAAACAGTTTAGTATTTTTATGAAAATAGTTTTGATCTCCCTAACTCCTTGAAAGGGTCCTAGGGGTCACCAAACCACTTTGAGAGGTGCTTCGATAGAGGTTTCCAAAGAAATATTCAAACCCCATCATATACTCCTAGAAAACTGTTTTAGTTGATTAATAAAAAGGGAAGATGAGGCCTTTAATTTTGACTGCATTCAGCACCATTCTTATCCCTTCTTGGGGAGGTCTAGGAGATTCTGGGCCAGACCAAATGTTGAGCAGAAGGGTCCCTCGTGTCCTACAAAACTCCCATGTATTCCAGACTAAACTAAAGTGTAACTGGGAAATGTTTAATAGAATAAGTAAAAATACAATATAGATAATGTTAATTTGTGGTTTACTAAGTTGGTATTTTGGCAGGGATTCACTCATCTTTGAGTTAGACAACAATGCTTTAGCTTACTTTGGAGATATAGCTAGCAATATAATATGTATATTTATATATACACATATATATGTAAATGAGAGAGAGAGAGAGAGAGAGAGAGAGAGAGAGAGAGAGAGAGAGAG
>NW_027187340.1:8310613-8314359 GCF_028583685.1 Petaurus breviceps papuanus
GAGAGAGAGAGAGAGAGAGAGAGAGAGAGAGAGAGAGAGAGAGAGAGAGAGAGATACTCCACTTTGCATTTACTGTTCTGCCTGATTTCTACTCCACTGAACAGAATGCCCCCATATCAGGTACTTCTTTGATGTCCACCCCCTCCTTTCCTGCCTTCTTTTCTGTGTTGTTTTCCCTCATTAGATTGTAAGCTCCTTTAAGACACTTTCTTTTGTCCTAAGTGCATAAGCTCTTAAGAATATATATTTTATGATACAATAACACCATCAAGGCTTAGAGATCTCAGCAATCACAAGTCAACCTCTGTCTTATTGGCTGAAGGCTTTTGAGTGATTATGGCTATCATTTTAGAGGCTTCCATTAATTGTATCCCCAGAGTTTAGCACAATGCCTGGCATATAGTGGGTGCTTAATAAATGTTGATTGAATTGGAAAGTCTTTAAAAAATGAAAATATTGCTTTCCATGATTAGAGGAGAGGAATTGTCTCATTTGGTTAGAGGGTTTCTTTTCTCTAAAAAAAAGTGAAACTTTGGGCTTTTGAGCCTCTCCCTACCTTAATGCCATAAGACAGGGAAATAAACCTCTCTGATTGTTCTAAGTTGATTCAGTTACAGAAGCCTGAGCTTTTCTGAGCCACAAAAGGAGGTTTGAAAACATGGTCATATTTATCAAAATCAAATTGAGTAAAATGTATGTCCTTAAAATATTTAGGATTTTGCCTTGCAAAATTAATCTTATAAAGTCTGCTTATAAACTGATTTGACTAAAGGAAAGATGGCATTGTAATTATACCAGTCTAATGTCCAGTATAGCTTCATGTTTCTCATTCCCTGTTTTTCCCCCCAAAAAATGATTTGAAATATATTAGAAATATAAATCACTCTCTCTGATAATGCTATGCATCATGCCATGTAATAATATGTAAGAGCACTTTTTGTCTGAAGACTTTATAATGCTTTACAAGCATGTGGACCTTAAGACAGATGTTTTACTACATTTATAGACACCTTGTTCAGTGATCTTCTGCTCTTTGATCTCAAGCAAGATGTAAGACATAACGGACATGTGGGCTTGCCATGGCTGTTCACCACTATCACAGAGAAGTTTCAGTGCTGGGTACAAGTTGAAGAGGGCTTTCCTTTTAGATGGCCAAGCAATGCAGACACTTGTATTTGCAGATGACATTTTATTGATCGCCTCAAACTCTAGAACAATGCAAGACCTCTAAAATAACACCCACAGTCACTCAAAAGCATTCAGCCCATGAGACAGAGTTTGACTTGTGACTGCTGAGATCTCAAAGCCTTGATGGTGTTATTGGATTATTAAATAGATATTCTTAAAACTTATTCAATTAGTAATATTACTAACATTTATATGGCATTTACTCTGTATCAAATACATTCTCAGGTTGGAACTAGCTTATCTTGGGGGGATGGAGGGAGGATTATTAAACAGTGGGGAGAAGGGGGGGAAGAGAGTATTGATTCAAGTGAGTGTCCTTCCTTTCTTGACTTCTATAGGGAGGCCAAGAAAGCAGAATGCTAAAGAATAAAAATAAAATTTGACTGTTGCCATCAAGAAGGATTTGTGAAATTGTATAAGATGCTGGGTCCCATGTTATATAAAGAGTAGGCCTCTGAATTAGAGAGGCTTGCAATCTAAAGCAGACCCACTGGCACTGAACACCCTGTTTACAAACAAAGGATGGTGGAGATAATATTTCTTAGTCATGAGAAAAGGACCATTTTATAATCAGGAAAAGCTGGGTTCAAATACTGACAGAGACACAAAAGAGCCAGAGACAATGGACAAGTAATGACTCTTCAGTGTTCCAGGCCAGGGAGCTGCAGATGAATTATCAGTCTATATCAGTGGAAGGGCTCTCTGGAGCAGCAGGAATTCCATACGCTGATGAAATCACAGGAATAGCTTTTTTTTTTTTTTAAGTCATGGCAAAATACATTTGGGAGATTTGGAGTAAGGGGAAATTCAGACCAGACCCTAGACATAAGGTCAGGAAGACCTAGGTTCAAATCCTCCCTTGGATGCTTAGCCATGTGGCCATGGGCATGTCATTTAATTTCTCATTAGCCTCAGTTTTCTCATTTATGGACAGCTAGGTGGCGCCATAGTGGATAGAGTGCCAGGCCTGGAGTCAGGAAGACTCATCTTCCTGAGTTCAAATCTGACCTGAGATACTTACTAGCTGTGTTACCCTGGGAAAGTCACTTAACCCTGTTTGCCTCAGTTTCCTCATTTGTAAAATGAGCTGAAGAAGGAAATGGCAAAGCATTCCAGTATCCTTGCCAAAGAAAACCCCAGATAGGATCATGAATAGTCAGATATGACTAAAAAATGATTAAACTACCACAACTTTCTTGTTTATAAAATGGGGATAATATCCGAAGTACCTACAAGGGGTACCCATAAGGACAGATCACATGCTCCATTGGTAGTCATGCAATACCAGAAATCAAGAAGAATGAAGATCCTTCCATGGCCCAGCATGTTGAGTAGATGTCCCCTGAGTGATTGATGTGTCAGTATGTATAAGAATCAAATAGGATGAGAAGGCATGGATGAGGTTAGTTATAAGCTGCCCTGTTGGAGGGAGTGCCCACATTTGATCCATTCAAGCATCAAATGTTAGAGACATACCTCACATACTGCTCTTGCCTGTTCTCAAAGGACTTAAATTCTGCAGAGGAACTCACATTTTATTGAATTTTATAATGAATTGTATAATTAATACAGAAAAGAAATACAAACCTGATGTTTCCTTGAGAAATTCCTACTCAGGGGGAAAATGTAACTATCATCTTTGAGTCTAAAGGGACAGAAATCTCTCAGTCAATATGTGCTGAATATACCCCAATGGGATCAAAAAAAGAAAGGAAGAAGCCATAGATAATAAATGAAATGTGTTGCACACTTTAAAAAGCCAAATAAATGTCAGTTATGGCAGCTTGATGGCAATAGTGGATATAGTACTGGGCCTGGAGTCAGGAAGATCTGACTTCAAATTTAGCCCCCAAACACTTAGTAACTGTGTGACCCTGGGTAAGTCACTTAAAAGATTGTTTGCCTCAGTTTTTCCATCTGTAAAATGGGGATAATAATAGCGCTACCTCCTAGAGTTGTTATGAGGATCAAATGGGGGTAATTGTAATGCACTTAAAACAGTGACTGACACATAGCAAGTGCTACATAAATGTTAGGTATTATTATTATTAATATTTTAGGAGTATTTGCTAAATGTGCTTGGTATTTAATCTGTATGAATGTATGTTAAATTACCTATTTCTTTGTTTTGCTTCAGTGTCTTATGGCCTGTTTACCTTTCCAGTCTCACATCCTAATCAATTCCATTCTTATTTTCCAAGTCATTTTGTAGATAGTAGGAACTTCTGTGCATGGGCAATGATACTACATGACTCTTTTCCCTGGGTGTTCCTTTTCTTTTGGTGATTTCTCTCTACTTCCCCGAGGAAGATATGAAAACCACTTCACATCTGACCCAAAATGGATTGAGGTTTCCCATGGAGAACCTGAGAAGAGAAAAGGGAGCTTACAATTGGTCTAGATCAGAGGTTCCCAAAATTATTTGGCCTACCACTCTCTTAAAAAAATTAGTCAGAGCCCCCCTGGAAATCTACTTTAGTTTTTTAAAAAATGTGTCTTAAAAAAAAATACATATATATATATATATATATATATATATATATATATATATATATATA
>NW_027187340.1:8314369-8350876 GCF_028583685.1 Petaurus breviceps papuanus
ATATATATATATATATATATATATATATATATATATATATATATATATATCCCCTAGGATTTGTTCTGTGAAGTTTAGATTCAGTCAAAAGGGTCACACTCAAAGATCTAGAGGGCCACATGTGGCCTCAAGACTGCAGGTTCAGTACCCCTGGTATAGATCTTTCCCTTTATGGAGGGAACTGACCCCATAATGAAACTCTGGCACTATCAGATCCCATTTAAAATCAAAACAAAACAAAACAACTCCATACTCATCAAAATGATTTCCAAACTTCCTAAATGGCAGACAATGACTAGGCAGATTGGACTTCAAGAATCTGTCTCTCCTAAATTCCATCATTGCTTAAGAGCTGAGAACCCCTCTTCTCTGATATTCCTCCTGTGCTTGGAAGCAATGGCAGGAGTCAGGCAGCCTGTTTGGAAGTCAAAGGCAGAAAGGGAACTCCTGGTCACGATTGTCTGAGAGCTTCAGTCAACAGGAAATTAGTTTCTTATCTGCCAACACCTCTGAGGCCTTCCCCGTGTCAGTTCCACCTGCTTTGGGAGATCGAGTTGTGACATTCCAGCAGCTTTATTAGGTGCTACTGAACTCCCATTACCTCCCCTACATCCTCCCTCCTCACAAAGGACACTTGGCAGCTCCGGGGTATGGAGGAATTTTTAAAAAGTGCCTCCTCACTTTTGGCACTTGGATTCTCTTTTTAGCTTGCTAATATTTCAAGGGAGGAGTGCCATTAGCAGAATAATGGATATATATATTGCTTCATGAATGTAACTTATAATTATTACCTCTAATGCATGACTTCCTGGTGGTCTTCAGAAGATTCTATAATTCATTAATTCAGAAAGCATTTAAGTATTTACTCTGAGCCAGGCACTATGCTAGGCACTGGGGGTAGAAGACAAAATGAAATAACATCTCTTCTCAAGGAACTTAAATTATGTGGAAGAACTCACACTTTTTTTTTTGCAAGGAGGGGGGCGGGTTTCTGTAATGAATTCTATTGAATTTTAAATGAATATGGAAAAGAAAGACAAACCTGATGTTACCTTAAGAGATTCCAAGTCAGGGGGAAAATGTAACTATATTCTCTGAATCTACCGTCTTTTTCTTTTTTTCCTTTTTGGAGGGCAATTGGAGTTAAGTGACTTGCCCCCAAGGTCACACAGTAAGTAAGTATTAAGTGTCTGAGGCGGATTTGAACTCAGGTCCTTTTGACTTCAGGGATGTTACTCTATTAACTGCACCACCTAGCCACCCTTATCATCTCTGAATCTAAAGGAACAGAAACTCCTTGGTTAATAAATGCTCAATATTCTCCCAAGGAGGTTAAAAAAAAAGAGAAAGAGGTCAGAGCTAATAAAACATTCATAGCAGTATATTTTTTTGGTGGTAGCAAAACAAGAGATACATAGTGGTTCATGGATGAAATAGATTATTACTGTGCTGTAAGAGACAAATATAAAGAATTCAGAGAAACATGAGAAAACTTGTCTGAACAGTTATAGAGTGAAGAGAATAGAACCAGAAAAATGATAGTCACAATGACTACAACTTGGTTAATGAAAAGACAATAAAATGAACTTTAAAGGTTTTTAATAATAACAATTAGTCTTGACTTTGGAGAAGAAATAAGGAAATGCACCTCTCTCTTTTGTTGGAGGGAGGTTGAAGAATTACAGGGGTAGAATGTTACAAATAAAGCAGCTAGGTGGCGCCATAGTAGATAAAGTGCCAGACCTGGAGCCAGAAAGACTCATTTTCCTCAGTTCAAATCCAGACTCAGACACTTACTGATTCTGGGCAAGTCTTTTAATCTTGCTTGCCTCAGTTTACTCATCTATAAAATGAGCTGGAGAAGGAAATGTCAAATCATTCCAGTACCTCTGCCAAGAAAACCCTAAATGGGATTTGGAAGAGGCGGATATCACTGAAACAACTGAACAACAACAAAAATGTTGCAAATGCCGTCTTTAGCTTTTCTCTTTGTTACAAGGGAAGGTGCAGTGGGAGGAGGGGGAAGATTAGGCAAACTTCAAAAATGTGATGTAGAAAACAACAAGGATAAATGAATAAAACTTTTTCTAAGGAAGAAAAAACCTGATGATTGATAAAATATGGCAGAGTTTAGACAGAATTTAATAATTTTCCTCCTTTTTTTTTTTTTTTTTTTTTTGGCAATTGGGGTTAAGTAACTTGCCCAAGGTTACATGGCCAGGTTTTTTTTTGTGTGGGTGTTAAGTGTCTGAGGCCAGAACTGATTCATATCCTCCCAACTCTGGGGCCAGTGCTCTACTCACTACGCCACCTAGCTGCCCCCCCCTCCTCTTTTTAAAGGGGAAAGTTTAAAACTGATTGTTGATTTAAAATATATTTTGTTGACTTAAAATATGTTCTCTTCTTTAGATATTGGGAAGGAGGTTAGACTTAGTGTAAAACAGACCTTTTCACCTGCCCTTAGGAAATCTGTCAATCTGAGGAAACTATAGCATGGCAAAAGAATTAAGTTATTCATAAATAAAAATGTCAGATTTAATACACATTAATTATTTTCAGGGTAACTTACCATGTCTCACAAAAGTTCTCATTGGCTGTAAGGCACAGGAGAAAACTGAGATAGGCAAGTTAATTTCAGGTTAATGTGTATTTCAGATCATATACCCTACTCAGCTTGTGAGGTACTTTTGCTAAGTTCATTAAAAAAACAAACAAACAAACAAAAACACACACAAGGGAAAAACCAAATGTTTAAGAAGTGAATTGCTAATGATTCTTTATACTTGGACTATAAGAAAAATTACTGTGTGTGTGTGTGTGTGTTGTTTTAGAAAATTCCACCATTCATTTATTCAGTCATTCACCATACATTTATTAAGTACTTACTATGTACCAGGCATTCTGCTAGGTACTATGAGTACAAGACAAAACTAGAAATTCCACTCAGGCAACATAGTGTATCAAAAGAGACCCAGACTGGAAATTAAGAAGACCCTGGGTCTTTTTCCTTGGGGGGGAGGGGGAGGGTGGAAGGGGGGAAGATAAACCATGTGACTTTGGTAAAGCTATTCAATGCCTGTGGGCCTCACTTCCTCATTGGTAAGCTGCACTAAATCAAAAGTTCTTAACCAGGGGTCTATGAACATTTTTTAATATGTATTTTAGCATGTGTATTTCAATATAATTGGTTTCCAATTATAATCCAAGGTATTTTATTTTAGGCATTTAAAGACATTACTCTTGGGATGACTTTACCAGATTGCCTAAGGGATTCATGACACAAAAAGGACTAGGTGATCACTAAAGCTCCTTCTAGTTCTAAAATTTTACCAGCCTGGAAGAATAATGCCTTTCAAGACATTAGTGATTCATTTATTAAGCTCCAGTGAGCTTAATGGGAACCTACTAGCCTGGGAGAATTGAATGCTCTTTCCATATCACCCATTCTTAGACCCAGGCAGTTGAATATTCACCTGGCCAGTCCCCAGCTCAATATGAAATGCCTTACAAAGTTCTCAGTTGGTTCCAATCATATTCTTATTACTTAGCTCACGAACTTTCACCAATGGGCTAACAAATTATTTGGTATCATTTCATGAAGTCCATTTTGTCAGCTAGATGAGTGGTATAAGAAGATTTACTTGTAGGATTTCTTTTTTTCCCCCTAGTCAGAAGGTTAATAGTAAATCAAATTAAAATGCTCCCCAAGTCCCCATGACCATGGTGCTCAGTGACAACTTGGGAGATTTGTGGTGAAGGCAGTATAGAGACAATAATGTGATTAAATACAACAAGGCTTCATTTAGCCAAGATAACCTAGGTTCTCCCCTCACCCCCCCATCATGGAGAGGTTAAGCTCCTTAGGCTTGGGTCATTGATACTGGCTTAGCAAATGACACTGTTCTAGGTGGCTAGAGCTCTTCTCTAGAACAGATCTTTCCTCATCTACAAGAATTGAATACAGCTTGAAGCCATCCACTCAAATACAAGGCAAAGGAAATATAAGGAAAGAAGAACCCTATTGCCTTTGAATGTTTTAGAAAAAAATTGCATTATCATGACCTAGGAATATTTTATTTAACCAGAGGTCACTTACCTAGTAATCATTTCTATGTAGCATACAGCTGAGAACCAAGAAATGGGGTTTGGGGGGATGCCTCTGAATAGCCAAAATGAGTGCCATAAATCTATGTGTGAGAGCTTATATGCTTTGCTCCTAGAGCAAGTGCTGGAATGGACCTCAGAAGACTTCTAGTCTAAACCTCTTATTTTATGGATGAGGAAATTGAAGTTTAAAGTTTAGTGATTTATCTAAGGTCACACAAGGAGTAATTGTTAGAGGCTGGATTTGAATTCAGATCTTCAGAGCCAATTCTGCTACTCCCTCCCTCCCCCCACCATAATATCACCTTACCTATCAGGGTTTTTGCAACTCATGCCCTCATTCATAGACAATTTAATTTTGTTTTATATAAAGTACTAATCATTTCATCTGATTTCTCAATCCAAAACAAACTAAAAACAATAATTAGATGGTGGGAAAGAAGGATATTGGCAGAAGCAAGCACACTGATCATAACAAGATAGCTCATGGTTCAGGAGTAGAGCAAAACTATAATGAATAGACAGAATACCTTAAAAAGTAAAGCAGTCTGGGGCGGCCAGGTAGCACAGTGAGTAAGAGCACAGGCTCCAGTGTTGAGAAGACCCGGAGATCGAATCCCGGGCTCAGACACTTAGCACCCACCCAGAAACACCTGGCCATGTAACCTTGAGCAAGTTACTTAACCCCAATTACTTAGGGGCAGCCAGGTGGCTCAGCAAGTAAGAGCACAGGTTCCAGTGTTGGGATGACCTGGATCAAATCTGGGCTCAGATACTCACCACCACACCCAGAAATAACTGGCCTTGTAACCTTGAGCAAGTTACTTAACCCCGATTGCTTTAAAAAAAAAAAAGAAAGAAAAAAAAGTAAAGCAGTCTGGAGTCAGTAGGGTAGAAACAAACAGTCCTGTATATTTCAGTAGACCCTGAGGGCATTTGATTATGAGAGCCTTGTATAATGATGTATTTGTCATATCTTCATGCCTCTCTGGGTTCTACTCTTGACTCTTTGGACTTTCTCCACAGTGGCACAACAGTCTTCACTATGGACGTTAGTTCTACCCTGTAATCCCTTCACATTGGAAGGATACTCTACCCATGCAGCCCCTTCCTCTGATTGGTCACTTCCTCTCATGATCTCAATTTTTAAAAATATAAATAATATTTTATTTTTCCCTAGTTACATGTGAAGACAATTTTAAACATTAATTTAAAAAAAATTTTGAGTTCCTAATTTTCTCTATCCATTCCTCACACCCCCTCCTTGGGACAGTAAGCAATAAAGTTATACATGTTCAATGATACTAAACAAATTACCATATTAGTCATGTTGTGAAAGAAGACACAGACTTAAGGGGAAAAAATCATGAAAAAAATACAGAAAATGAAAAATAGTATGCTTAGATTTACATTCAGACTCCATCAGTTCTTTCTTTGGAGGTAGATAGCATTTTTCATCATGGTCCCTTGGGAATGTGAATTGTTTTGATCAGAGTAACTTTCACAGCTGATTATCCTTACAGTATTGCTGTTAACGTGTGCAATGATCTTTTGATTCTGCTCACTTCACTTTGCATCATTTCATTTAAGTCTTTCCAGGTTTTTCTGACATTATCTTGCTGCTCATTTCTTATGGTACAATAATATTCCATTACAATCATATACTACAACTTGTTCAGTCATTCCCTAATTTATGGGCATGCCCTCAATTTCAAATTCTCAGCCACTAGAAAAAGAGCTGCTATGAATATTTTTGTACAAACAGAATATTCCTTCTCCATTTAAAAAAAATCTTGGGATACAGATCTAGTAGTAGTATTGCTGGATCAAAAGGTATGCACAGTTTTATAGCCCTTTGGACATAGCTCTAAATTGCTTTCCAGGGTGGTTGGATCAGTTCACAACTCTACCAACAGTGAATTAGTGCTCCTGTGTTCCTATAGCTCCTCCAATATTTATCATTTTCCTTTTCTGTCATGATCTCAATTTTAAGAAGTATACCAAAGTTAGCCATACCTTTAGTCCTCTCCAGTCTCCACTCTGGTGTTCCCAAACTTTCTCCATCATGCCTCTACCTTCTTCCTCAACCCTTATGCTTTTAAGCATCTTTTTTATGTGTTGTTTTCTCCCATTAGAAAATAAGCTCCTTGAGAGCAGGAACTGTCATTCTGTATTTGTATTTCTAGTCTAATCAGAGTGCCTGACACATACTAAGTGCTAATAAATGTTTGTTAACTTGAATTGCTTTCCAAGGACCAGTTCTATAAGTAGAGAGAGCCTCATTACCAATAAGGTGAACACGTGGTGTTGAATTCTTTGGAAACCCATGAAACAAATAAAAATACAGCAGATATATATTTTTTGGTTTAGACCTGCTCAGCTCCATTTTGCTACTACAGAAATGGGGGTAGCTTGTATTAAGAATTATACAGTTTTTATTCTGCCTACAAACATTATTTAACTGTTGATACTCTAAATCTGAGATCTTTGACTAATGACAAAATAGCTGATTTGCTGCTGGAGGAACCAAACTATACTGTGTTATAATATCTTTCTGATTATTGATCTATTGTTCTCTAAATTTAAAGGTGAGATATACAAAAGTCATTTTGTGAGGGCATGGGAGAGTTTAATTTTTTTTTAATTTGGAGATTCAATTCAACAAACATTTTAAAATTCCTGTTATATTCAATATACCATTTTCTTTTAAATTTATAAACTACAAATGACCATTTTTTAAAGGTTGAAAATAAAGACACTGCGGGGCGGCTAGGTGGCACAGTGAGTAAAGCACTGGCCTGGAGTCAGGAGGACCTGAGTTCTGTTCTGGCCACCCAACACACAAAAAAACTAGCCATGTAACCTTGGGCAAGTTACTTAGCCCCAATTGCCCTCCAAAAGGCAAAAAAAAAGAAAAAGAAAATAAAGACACTGTATGAGCACAACCAGAAGAACTTCATGTCCAACAACAACAATATTATAAGATGAACAAATGTGAATGACTTAGTTATTCTCAGCAGTACCATGATCCAAGACAATCCCAAAGGACTCATGATGAAAAATGCTATCCATATCCGGAGAAAAAACTGATGGAGTCTGAATGCACACTGAAGTATATTATTTTTCACTTTATTTTTTCATTTAAAAAATTTTTGGTCTTTTTCTTCTTTCACAAAATGATTAATATAGAAATAAGTTTTACATGATTGTGCATATGTAATCTGTATCAAATTGATTACATCTTGGGGAAGGGGGAATTAAAGGAAGAAGGGAAACATTTTGGAACTAAAAAGCTGAATGTTAAAAAAATTGTCTTTACATGTAATTGGGAAAAATAAAATATTATTTAAAAACAGAAAATAAAAGACTTATTTCAAAACATTACTGACTCATTTTTAGTAGCTTTTTCACATGCTTCTCCATGTCCATGAAGCTACTACAAACATCAAGAGGAGGACTTCCAGTAGCCTGGAGGGCAATCCTCAGGGATTTTGTCAAGGGGATAATTGTCAGATATGGGGAGGACTAGATGACATCTAAGGTCCTTCCACCCCTGAGATTCTAGGATTTGAGAATGACATTCTTACTTAACTGAAAGCAGAAGAAAGAAGCTAAAGAGAAAGACAACTCACAGCTTATCCCTTGGAGAAACAAAAAAAAAAAAAAGAGTTGGCAGTGTTGGTTATATACTTCACCCAAAGGTGATAAGAATCTGATTGTGGAATTCTCTGTCTTCTCATCTTGCATTCCTCACAACGTTCACAAACAAAGAGACGGCCAGGAAGATAATAGCAGCTGATGTGCCAACATCTGTCATAAGGATGAATAAGTAGAGACATAACGACAAAGAACTTGATAAGCTCTTTCAAACCAAATCAACAAGTACCTTGATATTTGGTTGCTTCAATATGAAATATGAGGACAGAGTAAGATGACAAAAATCATGGTAGATTTGAATAATTTGGATATAATTTGAAATTAAGAAATACAAGAGACTGAAAGTTTGCAACCACTTAGCTGCTTTATGCCTTTGTATCACATATAGAGGCCTTTATATCATATATAGAGGCAACTACTTGAAGCAGGAGTTAGAGCGTTGTACCTTGAATCAAGAAGACTTGAGTTCAAGTTTGGCCTCCCTTACTAGCTATGTGACTCTTTCTTACATCTGTAAAACATGGATAATGATAGCATCTGCCTCCCAGAGTTGTTCTGAGTATTAAATGAGATAATTTTTGTAAAGTACTTTGCAAATCTTAAAATACTATGTAAGAATTAACTATTATTGCTAAAATGATTTTTTCCCCTAAGGAAAGAGTTGAAAAGTACTAGATGTTACAAACACCAAAAAATCATCTTAAAAGTAGAGATCAATTACAACATGATCAGATAATACCAGCAACTTAGAAGGAAGCTATTTCAAAATCATATGTCTGTATCTAACCAGATCATCGATGAGCTGAACCCAAAGTCAAAATCATCAAAGAAAGGAAAGAGATGAGAAGAAACCATGGCATGAAATCATAATAAATCAAACCTGAATTCTTCAAACAATTAAAAAATGGAAAATAGGGGTGGCTAGGTGGCTCAGTGAGTAAGAGCCCCGGCCCCAGAGTCGGGAGGACCTCAGATACTTAACACCCACACAAAAAAACTAGCTGTGTAACCTTGGGCAAGATACTTAACCCCAATTACTTTTTAAAAAATGGAAAATAAATGAAGATAAGTATGTTGACTTAAACTATCATTGTTTCTTATGGAAGTTATATTCATGAAATGCAGTCACCATAATGTATAGGCCAAAGCACCTTAGAAAACTGCCTCAGCCACAAACATCCTATTTCCTTTCCTAAGGGAGATATGCCAGGCAGGAAGTCTGGTTTGTTTAAGAACAAAACAAAACAAAACAAAAACTGTATTTTTATATGTACAACATTTCAGAGGAAAATGTCAAAAGTTTAGGAGCAGAGTCACTTCATAAAATAACAAAGCAGTGGAGAAGAAAACCAGTCTACAGAAAGTTTGGAAGGTGACACATTGATTTGTTGATGTTTCTACAATAATCTAATTTTACCATTGGTAACAGTAAAGCTACAACAGAGAGGCTTGAACACTTTTAATGTGCTTGTGTAACAATACGGAAACAACTTAAAAAGAAGTTAGGAATTGTATCAGGACCAGACCAAGCCCCTGTAGAAGAAATCTATGCAGGATCTGACATAATTTTGAAAATACAATTAGGAAAAAAAATCACAGATAATGTTATAAACCATGCAACAACAAAATACCAACAATGCAATAAAAAGGACATCAATAAGTACTAGTTGATAAGCTGATTTTTTTCATGCTGATAGATTCTCCATGAGAATGATCTACCTGAGTATTGGGGATTTCCTTAATGAAAATATGAGAATCCATTTCAAATCATCAAGAATATTTTTTATAAATTTTAAAATCTATTTTAAACTTAAATACAAAATGAGAAAAGAAAAAAAGCCACTCCCCTGAACACAGCAGAATATGAGAGGATTCAACATAAATACTATATTTTCATGTCAAGAAAACCTATATAATAAATGCTACATATTATTTTCAAAGCTGCCCAGTTTCTTTTTTTTTTTTTTTTGCTTCCTTATAGGTTTTCTTTAGTTTTCTGGTGTGACTTTAATTAATTTATTTTAATTAAAAAAATGTTTTTTAGTCAAGGCAGTTGGGGCTAAGTGACTTGTCCAACTAGTTAAGTGTCAAGTGTCTGAGGCCAAATTTGAACTCAGGTCCTCCTGACTCCAGGGTTGGTTCTCTGCTTACTGTGCTACCTACCTGCCCCTTCTACTGTGATTTTTTACTTTATTTTTTTCCTTGTCCCTTCCCTTCTCCTACCTTAAAGAAGGCTACAACTAAACATGGATATATACACATCTACATACATATCCATAAATATACACATATATACACATATACTCATACACATATATGTAAGACTGTGATATGCTTATTTCCACTTGTCATCTATTACTCTCGAGGTGGGTAGCATTTTCCTTTATCAGCCCAAATCTTTCCATCGTTTTCTAAATCAACTAGCTCATCATTTCCTACACCATAGCAATATTCCAATCCAATCACATCCTGAGGGATTGTCTATGAAAGTTTTTTCTCCAACTTTCTGCCTTCTATTCTTGACTACATAGGTTTTATTTATACAAGAAAATTTTAATTTAAAATAATTAAAATGATCAATTTTACACTTCAACAATTGTATCACCAAGGCAATATTCACAGCACTGATGGCAGCTATTAACATGCTGACATAGTTCCTAATTGCAAAATATAACCGACTCTCCATACAGAAGACAGAAGCAAAACATTTATTCAGACACCAGAAAGACAAATACCAACACCAGAAAACTGAATTCATCATAGCAACAAAGAAATCTATACACAATAACACTGTAGGGAGAACACCATCCCAAAGCCTTCCACCTGCTCAGGCCTTCCCACAAACAAACACTCACAAGCCTAGCCATCTCCTTGCCTGCATCTGCTCTCTTTCTCCACACTAACTGATCTAACTCCCACCTTCCTCTCAGCTCTGCTCCACCCTTCCTGCTCCACCTGTTTGGCAAACTCCTCCAACCACAGACTCCATGTCATTACATTCAGTCTATTAAGGGACAGGAAAGATCTTTAAATTTCCTTAGGCCTAACAAGGGTTAGGGAAGATCTTCAAATTCCCATTACCATTACAACAATGCTCTCACCTTATAGTTTAAGGTCTGATACTACTAAATCTGCTTCTTTTATGTGGTTTCCCCTGGTTTCTTTGAAATTCCTGACCTTTTGTTCTTCTAAATGAACTCTGTTGTTATTTTTTCCTACTTAGTAAATAATATTTTTAGTAATTTATTTGGGATGGCATTGAGTAAATAGATTAGTTAGATAAAATTATCATTTTAAAATTATATTGGCTTTACCTACCCATGAACAGCAAAAAATATTTGTTATTTAGATCTGACTTTATTTGTACAAAAAGTGTTTTGTTTATGTTCATGTTTGTTTTGGCAGGTATATTTTCAGGTATTTTATACCGTCTAGTTATTTTAAATTTAATAATATTACTGACACATAACATAATTTCTCTATTTTTCTCTTTTGATTTTATAAAAATCAAAATATATATTTTTATATATATTTTGATAAAGCTATTTTAGCTTTAACGTTGTCTGAGGTCATGATTGCTATCTCTGATTTTTTATATAATAAATTCTACTCCTGTTCTTTACTTTATCTTTGTGTATATCTTTCATCAAATTTTATAGTGTTTCCTGAAAGCAACGCATTGTTGAATTAAAATTTTTAATCTGCTATCCATTTCTTTTTTGTGAGTAAATTCATCCCATTCACATCCTAAGTTATAATTACTTGTGTATTTTCTTCCTTCTTATTTTTCCTCACAATCCTTCTCATCTTATTTACCTTATCCCTCATCACTTTTCTGCTTTAATTCTACCTTGCCCTCCTATTCCTTAACCTAACCACTCTTTCAAGAGTCCTTCCCTTATCCTCCCCACCAGTCCTATCCCCCTGCCCTCTTATTTTTTTCTGAATTTAGAAGACTTCTATAGCCTTCTAGATATATATGTTGTTCCCTCTTTTTTTTTTTTTTTGCTTTTTTGGAGGGCAATTGGGGTTAAGAGACTTACCCAAGGTCACACAGATAGTTTTTGGGTTAAGTATCTGAGGCTTGATCTGAACCCAGGTCCTCCTGACTCCAGGGCCAGTGCTCTATTCACTGTGCCACCTAGCTTCCCCAAAACCTATCATTTGTTTTTTGGAGGGGGGAGGGCAGGGGTTAAGTGACTTGCCCAAAGTCACATGACTAGTTTTTTGTGTTAAGTGTCTGAGGCCGATTTGAACTCAAGTTCTCCCGACTCCAGGGCTGGTGCTCTATTAACTGGGCCTCTAGCCACCCCCTGCTATTCCCGCTTTAACCCATCCCTAATGAGAATAAGATTCCAGCATTACCCACTTTTCCCCCTACTAGCTTCTTCTAAATCAATTTTTCCTATTATGTATGCCTCATGTGTATGAGATAATTACTCCTTTTTATCTCTCCCTACACAGTTTTATCTTTTTAGAATCACCCCCCATCATACTCAGTTCAACCCAAGTCTTTCTTTTAAACTACCCAAATAATGATAACAGTAATAAGAGTTCTGATAATATTTTCACATATAAGAAGTAATCAATTTGACCCTGAATTCCTTATAATTGGTCTTTAATGTTTAGCTTATATTTCTCCTGAATATCATATGTCAAATTTCCTCTTAAGTTCTGCTGTTTTTGTCACAGATACCCGAAAGTATTTCAGTTCATTAAGTGTGCTTTTTCCCCCCATTCAGGATTATACTTAACTTTGCTGCATAAGTTATTCTTGGTTTTAACCCCAGGTCTTTTGTTTTACAAAATACAGTATTCTAAGACCTTCAGTCCTTCAGCTTTGTAGTTGCTAGGCCTTGTGTAATCCTTATTGCAGCTCCATAATATTTAAATTGTTTTATATCTTTGTTGCTTCCAATATTTTCTCCTTAACCTGGGACTTTCTAACTTGGCTATATGCCTATAAGTTTCCCTCTTGGGATCTCTTTCAGGTGGTGATTAGTGGATTTTTTTCTATTTCTGTTTTGCCTTTTTGTTCTAGAAATTCAGGGCAATTTTCCTTGATAATTTCTTTTCTTTTTTTTTTTTTTTTTAAAGCAATCGGGGTTAAGTAACTTGCTCAAAGTTACACGGCCAGTTATTTCTGGGTGTGGTGTTGAGTAATTGAGCCCAGATTTGATCCCCAGGTCATCCCGACACTGGGGCCAGTGCTCTTACTTGCTGAGCCACCTGGCCACCCCTAAGCAATTGGGGTTAAGTAACTTGCTCAAGGTTACACAGCCTGGTGTTTCTGGGTGGGTGCTAAGTGTCTGTTGATAATTTCTTATAACATTGTATCAAGATTCTTTTTTTATCATAATTTTCAGGAAATCTAACTATTCTTGTTATTTCTCCTCAATCTGTTCAATCACTTGTTTTTTCTAATGAGATGTTTCATATTCTCTTCTAATTTTTCATTCTTTTGATTTTGTTTTATTATTTATTGATATCTTAGAATTCAGTAGCTTCCCCTTGCCCAATTCTGATTTTCAAGGAATTATTTTCTTCCTTAAATTTTTGATTCTCTATTTCAAGTTGGTTACATTTCTTTTTCATACTTATTTTGATTTTCTTGAATTGCTCTTAATTTTTTTCTAACTTCTCCTTGCTCTCTCTTATTTGATTTTTAAAGTCCCTTTTAAGTTCTTCCAAGAACTTTTTTTGTGCTTGAGACCATTTGATATTTCTCATTGAAAAAGGAGGGACTTTTCTTTTCCTCTGAATATGAACCAAATCTTCTTTATCCTTGTAGTAGCTATTTATGGTAGGATTCTTTTTCCTTTGCTTACTCATTCTTATTTTTTAAATTTAATTTTGTTTTTAGCAGTTATTAGTATAATCAAGTTCTATTTCCTAGGTATGATGCCCCAAGCCTCACGTCCTCCTTACTGTTTCTGAGGTCTGTCCCAGGGCCCAACCTGGGGCTCTCCTCTCCACTCCTAACCTCCACCATCCTTCAAATGATCTTCCTCCCTGCCATCCCTTAGTGACTGTAAACTACAGCTGTCCTCTCTGCCCTGGAATTGAAACCAGGGACTCTGCTGTCCAGCAAGTGCCCACAGCCAGCAGGGTCCCACCCCTCTGCTAGTACACTCACCAGGTGTATGCTAGCTCCTTCTCCCATTGCAGCTGCCTCTGGGTACTCTCTGGTCAGCACAGCTATGATTGGCATCCCTCAACAGTGGAAGTCCTTCAATCTCCTACTCAGCTGTCAAGCCCGCACACAGTCAGAGAGATGGAAGTTTCTAAGGCTAAGGCTGCCTCTCAACCCAGCTGCCTCCAGGGTTTGTTGTTAATTCTGCAGAGCAGAATCAGCCTAGAGGTGTTTGCACTTCATTCAGGCCAAACCTTGGTCCCTGGAGGTCAAATTTTTCCTGTGGTCTTCTCAAGTTGTCTTTGGAGGACAAGGGCTTTACCTCGACTTTTGTTTATTTCCTCTGCTCTAAATTCCCTCTGAGGAGATGTTCTGTTGTTTTTTGTGGAGGAAATTTGGAGAATGGAATCTGCCATCTTTCTAGAATCCTCCTTTCATCAAGCATTTATTAACCAGGCACTATACTAGGCAAATAAGTCCAATAGTGCACTGGACTGGGCATTCTAGGACTTGCTAGGGATATCCATTACCACTGGCCCTTCCCATTCCCCTCAGTCCCACTGAGGAACACCTAGTCCTTCCATGTTCTATGAAAGCCCATGTTTAAGCATAGTTAGTGACATTTTAACTATTTAAGAATAGTTAGTCTTAGGGGTGGCTAGGTGGTGCAGTGAGTATAGCGCCCAGCCCAGAGTCAGGAGGACCCGAGTTTGGTTCCAGCCTCAGATACTTAACAGCCACACACAAAAAAAATTATCTGTGTAACCTTGGACAAGTTACTTAACCCCAATTGCCCTCCAAAAGGCAAAAAAAAATATTCTTTAGCAGATGACTTTCTATAGCACTTTATAGTCATAAATGGCCTGACAGTTGTAGAGAATTCAAGATCCCACTGGGTTTATTGTTTGCTGATTTTTTAAAAAAGTAATTTGTCTTGATCTAAAATGCAACATTAAAGTCTTTACCAAGAAGGCAACCATAAAGCATACATAAAGATCACACACAATTCTGTAGAAATGATTTTATTCAACTGTGCTCTGACCATCAATATCAAATGAGATCTAAAATAAAGAGATTTATCTTTGCCATTGGAGTTTACTACTGATGTGCAGTATAGGGTCCAAATGGAAGAGGTCCTATGAACAGTGAGTTCCTCCAGATGTTCTTGTGTGCAGAAAACATTGCTTTACCTCAAACCCAAGACTATAAGGCCTTCTCAATGAGACTAACGGACACTCAAAGACGACCTAAGAATCCACAAAGGAAAAAAAAATGAAATGAATGAAAAATACCTATTGTCCAGACTATGGCACACAATTGGAAGGATATGACATCAGGATTAATCTATTTTTAGTATATATATTTGATAGAAAGTCCAGATGGACTTTGAGCAGAGTTAGAGCTGAATAGGGTGACAAAAGTGGTCTGGATTGCTATTAGAACTTGCTCAGTGTTTTCAATATAATATAATATAATATGATATGACATGATGCAGCACAAAACAATGTAATACATAATATAATATATCTCACAAATATTGCAAAGTCTTTTAAAGGATTTTTCCCAGAAAAAGGTAAGGTAGTATAAGCATTCATACTCTGATTTTGCAGACAAGGTAATTGAGGAACAGAAAGGTTGAGTGACTTGTCAAAGGTTAAACAAATGAGTTGTAAAAAGTTAGTATTCAAATTCAAATTAAGTTGCCTGAATCTAAGGCCTAGCCCTTTTTTCACACCACCTTGCTTACTCAGGACACTTCAGATCAGCTTCATCTTCTTTTCTTTCCCTTCCTCCCTTCCTCCCTTCCTCCCTTCCTCTCGCCTTCCTCTCTCTCTGTCTCTGTCTCTCTCTCTCCCCCAATGTATTTGTCTGTCTATCTACACCAGAATTCTTCCAGAGATTTCATATGGTTATAAACCATAACCTCTGAGGAACAAAAACTGTGTGTGACTCAAAGAGCACAGAGTGTGTAAGTTGTCTGTTGTTATTAATGATGATTTACACACCAAAAACTGGTGTGGGGTTATTATCCAGAAAATTTTTATTAGGAAAAGGAAGTGAGTAGGTCATATAATGAATCCAAGAGATAATGGACAGATAACTTGAGTGTCAGAATATGTGACATTTTAAAATAAATAAAGGAAGATTCTAGATTGTTGGGTGGTTCATCTATGGAGAATTTATGGATTAGAAAAGCCGTGGACAAGAGTGACGTAAGATATATGCCTGGAAATATGAGATCTGCACTGTTGGAGGTAATACCTACTCTGCTGAGATTACAGATCTATTGAAATGTTAAAGTATAATGATAGTGATATGGAATCATTAAGAAAAAGTTAGATTATTCTCAGTGGGCACTACTCGAGAAGGAAGGAATTTTTGTTTAGAGGACTTTTATTAAAAAAAATAGTGAAGTCCAAACAAATTTGTTAAATCTTTATTCTTTGTTATTGCTAGATAAATGAACAATCTTACTTAAACATCTTACTAGGCTAAATATATTAGAATCATTGGGTAGTCAGAGCCCTCAAGAGGGGCTTTCAGTGGAAAAAGCACAGGACTGGAAGTCAAAGAGATGAGTTAAAATCTTGACTCTGACATAAGCTAGCTGTAGGATCCTCAAAGAATAAATTGCATCATCTCTCTGAGTTTTTTTCCTCATTTGCAAAATAAGCTTGAGAACACTTATACCACCCATCTTATAGTTGCTTTATTTATTTATTTTTAAATTTTTCAAATGCTTTATTAACTTCTGATTTACATCATTCATTTCCGCCAGATTTTGAGTTACAAATTTTCTCCCCGTTTTTCCCCTACCCACCACCCCAGAATAGCAGTCCCATAGGATGTCCCCTCCTCCAATCTGCTCTCTCCCATATTTTCTCCCATACTACTTTCAACTTTTCCAGTGGATGTATATATTTGAGTATTTGATTTTAAAACTTTGAATTCCAGATTCATTCCCTTCCTCCCTTGTCACTCTTCCCCACTGGGAAGATAAGCAGTTCAGTATAGGTTGTACATGTGTGGCTAATGAAAAACAATAACATAGTAGATATATTGTAAAAGACTGACTATATTTCCCTCCTGTCCCACCTCCTACTTGTTCTATTCTCTACTTTGATCCCGTCCCTTTTCAAAAGTGGGTGCTTCCAACTTCCCTCCCTGCCCCCAGCCTGACCTCCCTTCCATCATCCCCCCTGTCATCCCCTTCCCCCCTACTCTCCTGTAGGGTGAGACACCCTATTTAGTGTGTATTTCATTCCCTCCCCAAACCAAATTCAATGAGAATAAGGTTGACCCATTCCCTTTTGCCTTTCTATTCTTCCCCTACATTGTAACCATTTTCCCTTGCCTCTTCTATATGAGATAGTTTACCCCATTCTGTCTCTCCCCATCTCCTCTCATTATATTCCTCTCTCACCTCTTAATTTCACCTTTTAAGTATCATCCCTTCTTGTTAAATTGGTCCTGTGCCCTCTATCTATGTATACCTGTAAACACATATACACACATTCACATATGTATTCATATGCCCATATGCCCTCATATATAGACATATATATTTCTATTCCCTTCAACTACTGAGAAAAGTTTTGTAAGTTACAATTATTGTTTTTCCATGTAGTAATGTTAATAATTCAACTTTGATAAGTTCCTTATGATTTCTTTTCCCTCTTTACCTTCTCATGCTTCTCTTGCTTCTTGTATCTGAATGTCAAATTTTCTATTCAACTATGGTTTTTTCAGCAAGAATGCTTGAAAGTCCTCTATTTTATTGAATGACCATATTTCCCCTTGAAACATGATACTCACTGTTGCTGGGTAGGTGATTCTTGGTTTTAATCCCAGCTTCTTTGACCTCCGGAATATCATATTCCAAGCCCTTCGATCCCTCAGTGTAGAAGCTGCCAGATCCTGGGTTATCCTGATTGCGTTTCCACAATATTCAAATTGTTTCTTCCTGGCTGCTTGTAATATTCTCTCCTTACTCTGGGAATTCCAGAACCTGGCTATAATATTCCTAGGAGTTTTCTTTTTGGGATCTTTTTCAGGAGGTGATCAGTGGATTCTTTCAAACTCTATTTTGCCCTCTGGTTCTAAAACATC
Organism: Petaurus breviceps papuanus; assembly: GCF_028583685.1. Lineage (NCBI taxonomy): Eukaryota > Metazoa > Chordata > Mammalia > Diprotodontia > Petauridae > Petaurus > Petaurus breviceps. The sequence goes on from NW_027187340.1 coordinate 8,332,374, forward strand.
AGGGCAGTTTTCTTTGAGAACTTCCTGGAGGATGATTTCTAGGTTCTTACTTTGATCATGGCTTTCAGGTAGTTCAACAATTTTTAAATTATCTCTCCTCGATCTATTTTCAGGTCAGTGTTTTTTCCCATGAGATATTTCACATTTCCTTCTATTCTTTCATTTGTTTGGATCTGTTTAATAGCATTTTGATTTCTCATAAAGTCTTCGATTTGCTCCAATCTAATTCTGAAGCAATGATTCTCTTCATTGAGCTTTTGAACTTCTTTTTCCATCTGGCAAATTCAGCTTTTAAGGCATTCTTCTCCTCATTGCCTTTTTGAGCCTCTTTTCACATTTAGTTAGTCTATTTTGTAAGGTGTTATTTTCCTCAGTCAGGCTGTTGACTCTCATTTCGTAATTTTCTGGCATTGTTCTCATTTCTATTCCCAATTTTTCCTCCACTTTTCTTATCTGCTTCTTAAGGTCCTCTATGGCCTGTAACCAGCTCGTATTTTCCTTTGAAGCTTTTGGTGCAGGTGTTCTGACTTCACTGTCTTCCTCCTGTTCCATGCTTTGCTCCTTTTTGTCCCCAAAATAGGAGTCTAATGTTGGAATCCTTGGTCTGCTTTGTTTCCTTTGCCTGGTCATGTTGCCCCTCAGTCACTTGACACCTCTGTTTTTTTTGCTACAATAGGACTCTGCCACCAGACAGGAGAGCTTTTGTCCCAAACGCTGGGGTTTTCTCAGCTGCCGGAGATATTAGATGGGTGCCCTCTGTGAGGTCTCCACATGCTCTGGCAAGCTGGATACACACCCCAGGACCTCCACCATAGACTGCAATCTAGATCCAAGCAGGTTAAAGCAAGAGCGATTATCCCTCAGACTGGTGCTTGATCCCCCTACACTCTGCAGGCCAGAAGCTGAAGCTGCCACATGGGGCTGGCTGGCAGTGCCGGCATCTTAGCAGCTTCTCCCCCTGGGGGGCAAAAGCCACGCACTCCCACCTCCTGGGTCCCAAAGTCCAGACTGCACTGACCTCTCACTTTGTCCTTTTGCATCTATGTGTTGATAAATCTGGAAACAGCCACAGCTGCTGCTGGTCAGGCCCACCCTGGGGCTAAAGCCTCAGGGCGTGGGCTGGGCTCAGCTCCTAGAGGCTGCACTGGCTGATTCCTGCAGGGCTGTCCTCAGTTGGAGGTTAGCTTCTCTGTGTCATTTTGTGGGTTCTGCAGCTCCAAAGTTTGTTTAGAGTCCTCTTTTTACATGGATTGGAGAAGGTGGAATCTGGAGCAGCAGGGAAGTCCTGCTTCTACTCTTCCCTCTTGACTCCGCCCCCCGTACAATTGTTTTAAGGAATCCTGAAAAGACATTATACCACATCTAAGGGGAACTTCTTGAGCATTCCAGGAATAGAAGAGAAGGTCTAAAACCTGAATTAAAATCCAGTCTCCGACACCTACCAGCTGTGTGTCCCTGGGCAAGTCATTTCATCTCTCTCAGCCTCAGTTCCTTAATCCATAAAAAAGGAACAATAATAACACCTACCTCCCATGATTGTTGTGAAGATCAAATAATATAATATTTGTAAAGTGTTTTGCAAACCTTAACATGCTATATAAATGCTAGTTTTTAGTAACTTTTCTTCCTTCCTTCCTCCCTCCCTCCCTCCCTCCCCCCCCTCCCCCCCCCTCCCTCTTCCCTTCCTTCCTTCCTTCCTTCCTTCCTTCCTTCCTTCCTTCCTTCCTTCTCTTTCTCCTCCTACTTCCCAGTAAGTGGGAGTAATAAATTCCCTTTTGTAAGATTTTCTCTCAAATATCAATTTTTTTTCCTTGGACTTTAGTATTTGAGGGAGATCATGTCATAAAAATTTTAGAAGAAAGTTTTCTACTAACCGTTATTACTATACAATCTTAGTATATATCCCTTTCTAAAAGCTGCTTAAGCTGACTAAATTGATTTTCCACTGGGGGTAGGGGGTGGGCATAGCAAGCACACCAATGAGGGCTAGAGCCAATGGCAGGGGTACCCTAAAAGGGTACTCTAGTATCCTGAGGAGGTGATAGAGCCAACCTAGCTCTGGAAACCATATTTATCTGTGGAAGTGAGAGTTGGAATTGGGATACTCAAAGCTTACACAGGCCACACATTTTTAAAAGAGCCTGCAATTAGGATCTATGGAATTCTTCACTCAACTATAGCTATAGTCAATGTGAGGCTTGAAGTAACAATTACCTTGGCCATTCTATGCCACATAATACTCTGTTCTTCAGTAAGGAAAATGAGATTCTCTTTCAATTTCTCAGTTGCATACTGAGGAAAATACTTCCCTTCTCATTTTCTATATCAGAAGTTCCTAACCTGGGATCTGTGAACTTGTTTTAAAAAATTAATAACTATGTTTCAATACAATATGTTTCCTTTGCAATCCTTATGTATTTTATTTTATGCATTTAAAAACATCATTCTGAGAAAAGGCCCATAGGCTTTACCAGTTTGCAAAGAGGGTCTACGACACTGAAAACGTTAACCTTTATTCTATACACAGCTGCCAAATTAATATTTTTAGAGCACTAACTCTAATATCACTCCTTGGTTCAAGACACTTCATTGGCTACCAACATCTAGGATAAAATATAAAAAAGCTTCTGTTTGTAGCTAGATGGTACCATGGATAGAATGTTGAATTCAGCATGAAGACCTGAATTAAAATCTTCCCTCAAATATTTATTACAGGGGTAAGGGACTTAACTTTTCTTAAGCTCAATTTCCTCATCTATAAAATAGAAACAATAGTAGTGAGGATCAAATGGGAGAATATATGTAAAACACTTTGCAAACCTTAACATATTATTTAAACACTAACTATCCTTTGATATTAGCTAGTTATTTGATTTACAATCCTTCATAATCAGGCTCCAATTTATGTCTCCAGTCTGAATTTTGCATTATTTCACCTTATATACTCTCTGTTCCAGCCAAACTGGTCAATTTGTTGTTTCTCATGGAGCTACATTCACTCTCTCACCTCTGTGGCTTTATACAGATTTTTTTTCCAGGTCTCCCTCATTCCCTCAATTACTTGGAAGCCCTGTCTCTCTTCAAGGCTCAACTCAAATACTTCCTCTCCTCTAGTAACCTTGGAAATTCATATTCTCTCTCTCTCTCTCTCTCTCTCTCTCTCTCTCTCTCTCTCTCTCTCTCTCTCTCTCTCTCTCTCTCTCTCTCTCTCTCTCTCCCTCTCTCTCTCTCTCTCTCTCTCTCTCTCTCTCTCTCTCTCTCTGTCTCTCTCTCTGTCTCTGTCTGTCTGTCTGTCTGTCTCTCTCCCTCTGTCTCTCTGTCTCTCTCTCTCTCTGTCTCTCTCTCTCTCTGTCTCTCTCTCTCTCTCTCTCTCTCTCTCTGTCTCTCTCTCTCTCTCCCTCCCTCCAGCCTCATTATTTTGATTTTACTTTGTATATATTGAATATTCACTTTATATCCATGTTTTCTCTCCTTGGTAGAATGTAAGTTCCTTGAGGACTGGTTCATTTTTGTCTGTATCACCAGTGACTAACTCAGTACCCAGCACATAGTAAGTTTTTAATAAATGTTTATTGAATTAAATTGAATTATTAGGGGAGCTCTTATCTTCTGAATATAAGTAACAGAGATTGCACATATGTCCCAGGTGTCTCCCTTGAAAACAAATCATCGTATTTAACCATTCAACATAGTGATTTCAAATGACAGCCATATTGCAAATTGTAAATGTTATGGTTAAATGCTAGCCTTTTGTTTTAATGGATTCATGAACTTTATAGCCAGCTGTCTGAAATGATATTGTACCTCGGGAGAGCTTTTCTCTGTGCTTCAGATAAACAGATAAATGACAAGGAGGATGCCACTGATCCTTGTCTTGGAGAGGTGAGATACAAAATGCAAAACACCAGCATCCTCTGGTCGGCTTCATGAAGGTGTATTTGTCATTCAAATGCTGCTTTTAATATTCAGTCCAATGTGATTAAATTTAGTAGAAAGTAAGTAGAACAAATGTTGATATCCAAATGGTATATTAGCACAGGGAAGGGTAAGATGGGGCCCAAGAAGGACCCTGTATCTGATGGCACATACCTTCTGGTTCCACATTTTAGGTTAGTGGGGGTGGGGAGAGGAAGGGGGAGCTCAGTGGTGTCACGTACTGACAGAGATTACACACTATTCCTTTCACCCTTTGATGCTTCCTCACTCAAAGCTTTGAGAACAATCAAACAGCTACATCCTTACTTCTGTTTTAGAAAGCATCTCACTTAGGAAAAGAGTCCAGTCCATCTCTTTCAGGGAAACATACCTGTGATGGGACTAGTGTTTCTCTGATGCAGCTTTTTTCCTCCCATCCATGACACAGGGATGCTTTACCTAAAAGAAGACAGAGCTGTCTCCAAGATCTAAAGTCTATGGGATTAGTCACAGCTTTCTTTCCCACCTCCCTACTCTTCACCCTCCAGTCGATATGGGGCAGGCCTAGGACTGAGATGTCCCTGGGAACTGTTTGCCCCTGGGTTCCCTATTGCAGCTTCCTGGTCATTGAAGGACATAACAAATCCCAGACATGTGAAAGCTAGTCTCCTAAGCCCATGTAAGTAATGTTGCCTTGCCCTGCTGGGAAGCTGGGTCTAGAGAAGCTCAGGGCCATTGTATCCTTGTATATTCTCACAGTGTTAAAGTCAATTTTGTTTTAGCAGTTGAATGACTTGCATGTGCCTCATTTTGTCCCAATATTGAACCTGAACTAAGTGAGTGCTCACATTAGAATTAACCTTTGGATTCAGCAGAAACTTATTTTTTTTTCCAAGCTAGTCCTGTATTCACTTGACTATAGCTAATACAGTATAATGAGCCAAAAAAGTACTTTCAATCAAGAGCAAAAGACTTGTATGTTTTTATCCCTATACTGCTGCTATACTTTCTAATGGCATATACTCTCCATTGTTTTTTAATCTGACCATCTAAATTCAGGTGTGTAGATATTCACTTATCCAGATCCCCCAGATTTGGCATTTGGTGTCAATAGAAATAAGAAGTAATTTCTCTGCTGATGGAGTGCCAGCAAAGTTTTAGGCACAGGAGAATGTTAGCAAGACCTTCTGAAGAACTAGGACCTACTTGTTCTAGGTCTTCTAGGCCTACTAGAACCCACTGGATGTAGAACTACTGAAATCAATTTTAAAACCACAACTGAATTTGTGGAAGCCTTTAGTATTTCCATGCATGTATGATTTTAATGATGCGGGCATTCCATTCACCAGGGCAGACTGTAACTCCATGCCTTCTTGTCTTGTGCAATTTTGCTCATTTCTCTTATGGTCCTTTGATCGATGATCCACCCAACATGTTAGAAGGTTTCTTCCAGGTTTTATTATATTTTCCTGGTCACGGGTGTAGACCTCTGGCTATTCAACAGTTACCTTTCATTCTTGCCACTTTATGTACTCACTCTGCTTTCTAATATATCTCCTGTGTAATATCCATTTATGCCACTTATACATTGGACATTATTTGAAATACCTCAAACCTATTTTCATGCACCATACATGTCTCCACTGGATTCTGGGTCACTTTCAATTTTAATTTAGTGATGGCAGAATTTTAAGCTTTGCAACCATGCAAAGTTAAGAGGAGAACATTTGTATTTAAAAAATGGACTCATTATAGGGAAAAATATGTGATCATTAAAAGCACTACACAATTTCCCTAAAGCAATCTTGCCTGGTTTCTTTCTTCCTATGAGTTTCTGGGTCCCAACTCATCCTCTATTTTCAATACCTTTCAAAGATTATAAGATGTCAGATACAATACTTGACTCCAGATAAACATCATGATGTCCTAATTCAATAGACAGATCTCCTACATTATAGTTTGGGCAACAGATAGTTTTCATCAGCTTACTTTTTCCTGTATGGGTTGTTAGGTCTTTCTCTTTTACATAATTGTGAATCTTTTTGATGAGGCCTTGTAATGTTCTATGCTTTGATGTAATAAAAAAAAATCATCTACAGACAACAGTTTTTGGAGGATCTCATCACCAAATGTAATTATTTTTCCATGACTGCTCTATGCAGGAAATTGTCTCTAATGGTAGAAAACACCTTTTGCGAGTGTATGTCTCACTTTAGGCCTTGCTTAATTTATAATCGGTGGTTCTTGAAGAGAATTATCTCAGCATTTATCAAGGATACTTTTATGATCCTAATATGATACTTGTATGATCCTAATATATTTTGTGAGATATTCCTTTTTGAAGGAGAGTATTTGAGGTGTTTTGCTTGGTTGACAAACATGCTTCTATTTTTTTGAGGAGAGGAGGATGATAAACACAGCAGCATCATGTCTTCTCTTCATCTTTGAGGCAATTACAAGACTATAACATTTGGTCATTATGGAAAATCATTTGCAAAGGCTTATGGTTACTTTGTCATATTTTCACTAAGATTACTATCTTATACATGTGTTGATCATTGTCATAAAGAATTTATGGGGAGGGGGGCAGAGTCAAGATGGTGGAGTAGAAGCAGGACCTCCCTGCTGCTCTGGCTTCCACCTTCCCCAATCCATGTAAAAAGGGGACGCTGAACAAGCTTTGGAGCTGCAGAGCCCACAGAATGACACAGGGAAGCTAACCTCCTGCTGGGGACAGCTCGGCAGGCCGGCAGGGATCGGCCAGTGCAGGGCTCTGGGAGCCGAGGCCAGCCCGCCAATGCTTTGGCCCCAGGGTGGGCCTGACCAGCCACCAGCAGGAGGGACTCCAGATCAGCAGCAGCTGTGGCCATTTCCAGATTTATCACTTCATAGATGCTAAGGACAAAGTGAGAGGTCAGTGTAGTCTGGACTATGGGACCCAGTAAGTGGGAGTGTGTGGCTTTTGCCCCTGGGGCAAGAAGCCCTGAGATGCTGGCACAGCCAGCCAGTGCCATGTGGCAGCTTCAGCTCCTGGCCTGCAGAGTGTAGGGAGACCAAGTGACCAGTCTGAGGGGTAATCGCTCTTGCTTTAACCTTCTTGGATCTGGATTGCAGTCTAGGGTGGAAGTCTTGGGGTGTGTGACCAGCTTGCCAGAGCATGTGGAGGCTTCAGGGAGGGCACCCAACTAATACCTCTGGTAGCTGAGAAAACCCCAGTGTTTGAGATGAAAGCTCCCCTGTCTGGTGGCAGAGTCCTACTGTGGCAAAAAGCCCAGGGGTCAATTGACTGAGGGGCAACATGACCAGGCAAAGGAAACAAAGCAGACAGAAGATTCCAACCTTAGACTCCTATTTTGGGGACAAAAAGGATTAAAGCATGGAACAGGAGGAAGACAATGAAGTCAGAATTCCTGCACCAAAAGTTTCAAAGGAAAATATGAGCTGGTTACAGGCCATAGAGGACCTTAGGAATCAGATAGGAGAGGTGGAGGAAAAATTGGGAGGAGAAATGAGAACATTGCAAGAAAATTATGAAATGAGAGTCAACAGCCTGACTGAGGAAAATACCACCTTAAAAAAATAGACTAACTCAAATGGCAAAAGAGGCTCAAAAAGGCAATGAGGAGAATACCTTAAAAAGCTGAATTTGCCAGATGGAAAAAAAATCTCAAAAACTCAATGAGGAGAATCATTGTTTCAGAATTAGATTGGAGCAAATGGAAGCTAACGACTTCATGAGAAATTGAGATGCTGTTGAACAGATCCAAACAAATGAAAGAATAGAAGGAAATGTAAAATATCTCTTGGGAAAAACCACTGAAATATATCCAGGAGAGATAATTTAAAAATTGTTGGACTACCTGAAAGCCATGATCAAAGTAAGAACCTAGAAATCATCCTCCAGGAAGTTCTCAAGAAAAACTACCCTGGCGTTTTAGAACCAGATGGCAAAGTAGAGGTTGAAGGAATCCATTTATCACCTCCTGAGGAAGATCCCAGGGGGAAAGCTCCTAGGAATGTTGTGGCCAGGTTCCAGAGTTCCTAGATTGGGGAGAGAATATTACAAACAGCCAGGAAGAAACAATTTGAATATTGTGGAAACACAATCGGGATGACCCAGGATCTGGCAGCTTCTACACTAAGGGACTGAAGGGCTTGGAATATGATATTCCGAAGGTCAAAGGAGCTGGGATTGGAACTGGGAGTCACCTACCCAGCAAAACTGAGTGTCATGTTTCAGGGGAAAATATGGTCATTCAGTGGAATAGAGGACTTTCAGGCATTCTTGCTGAAAAAAAAAAAAACAGAATTGAATAGAAAATTTGACATCCAGATACAAGAAGCAAGGGAAGCATGAGAAGGTAAACAGGAAAGGGAAATCATAAGGAACTTATTAAAGTTGAACTATTAACATTCCAAATGGAAAAACAGTGATTGTAACTTATGAAACTTTTCTCAGTAGTTGAAGGGAATAGAAATATATATGTCTATATATGAGGGTATATGGGCATATGAATACATATGTGAATGTGTGTATATATGTTTACAGGTATGCATAGGTAGAGGACACAAGACCAATTTAACAGGAAGGGATAATACTTAAAAGGTGAAATTGAGAGGTGAGAAAGAAAAAATGAGAGGCGATGGGAAGAGACAGAATGGGGTAAACTATCTCATATAGAAGAGGCAAGGGAAAATGGTCACAATGGAGGGGAAGAATAGGAAGGCAAAAGGGAATGGGTCAACCTTATTCCCATTGAATTTGGCTTGAGGAGGGAATGAAATACACACTAAATAGGGTATCTCACCCTCCAGAAGAGTAGGGGGGAAGGGGAGGGGGGATGATGGAAGGGAGGGCAGGCTGGGGGGGATGGAAGTCGGAAGCACCCACTTTTGAAAAGGGACGGGATCAAAGTAGAGAATAGAACAAGTGGGAGGTGGGATAGGAGGGAGGGAAATATAGTCAGTCTTTTACAATATATCTACTATGTTATTGTTTTGCATTAGCCACACATGTACAACCTATACTGAACTGCTTATCTTCCCAGTAAGGGTGGGTGACAAGGTAGGAAGGGAATGAATCTGGAATTGAAAGTTTTAAAATCCAATATTCAAATATATATATGTATATATACCATTATTAATACCATCTTAGATGTAATTGGGAAATAATATATACAGTTACTGAGGCATAGAGATCCACTGGAAAAGTCAAAAGGGGTATGGGAGAAAATATGGGAGAGAGCAGATTGGAGGAGGGGATATCCTGTGGGACTGCTATTTTGGGGCGGTGGGTAGGGGAAAAATGGGGAGAAAATTTGTAACTCAACATCTGGTGGAAACAAATGATGTAAATCAGAAGTTAAGAAAGCATTAAAAAAATAAATAAATATTTGCTAAAAAAGAAGTTAATAAAGCATTTGAAAAATAAAAAAGAATTTATGAAGATGGTAAATATGGAATAGGAATAGCTTATAGTGCTTTAAGTTTTACAAAGCAAAATATATATGAACAAATATACACAATACAATTATTTAAACCTCACAACAACCCTGGGAAGTAGGTGCTATTATTACCCCCATTCTACAGATAAGGAGGCTAGAATTTAAGAAGGTTAAGTGCCTTGTATAGTCATTCATAGCTAGTAGATGACTGAGGTAGGATTTGAACACAGAAATTCCTTACTCTGTGTTTGATATTTACCAATGGTCTCTCAAATGACTTTTGGAAATACTTGTTCAGTTATTCCCTAACTGATGGAATAAGGGTGAAGTTGAAACCACATCACCCTATTTTTTGCTCTGATACTTTAACCAGGTGAGAACATGTCTCAATCAATCAATCAATTAAAAACCTTTAGACTACATGCAAAAATGCCTTTGAATTAGAAAGAAGTTATACAAGAATAGTGTTTGGAGAGGCTGAGAACCACTTACCTGGGATTATCTACAATCTATCTAGTTAAATGCAGGATGCAATTCTGGAAATGGATGTGAGCATGGAGTTATAGATGAACTTTCTGAGAAGGGACTGCCTGGGTAATGGAAGAGGAATGGTGGCTTCTGTTTCATTGTTGACCAGATCTCCATTTCCCACCACCCTTTTGCCTGGAGAACAATCTTACCAACTTCAAAGAATCTGGAGGGTATGGGACCTCATCATCTTCAAGTTAGTCCATTGATTTATTAAGCTTCTATTATGTGCTAAACATTGTGCTAACCTTCTTATTGTTGTACTGTACCTCTAGGATGACATTGGCTCCCATCTTCCAATCAGTGTCCTAAATGCTGTCCCTGGATCAGCTCTTGGCAGTGTCTGCATGATCAGGAGCCAAGGATAAACTGCACTTATGATTCAACAAGGGGCCCAGTAAAGATACTTAAGGGGAAACTTATTGAATACATTACACATAAGAAAAAATAAGTTCTGACAATCTACGAATTACCCATTGTTCACATGGGCTAAACTTGAGTCAATTTTCCCTTTGACTATGTATGTACTTATATGAAAGTGTGTCACAGACCTTTGGGGGTGTTTATTTATTGTATTACTTTAGTGAATATTCTTGTCTAAAGACTACTTAAGGCTGAATACTGAGATGATTCTTAACTGGTAAACTAGAAGGGAAGCAAAGCAGTGGGTGCTCAAGTCAATGGCATTAGATAATCCCTCCTGACATCTAAGGGATATCTCTAGAATCTTGAAGAGAGATATAGATCACCAGCTCTGGGATGCTAACTTATTGGAGGGAGTGGGAGTTAAGAAATGGATCCCCTTATTTTATGTGTATGGTAGCTAGGTGGTTGTAATGGTAATGGGAATTTGAAGATCTTCCTGCTCCTTGTATTGGCAAGCTAACAGGTACTTAGCACTTAATTTCAAATTTATAATTGTGTTAAGCACTAAGATCAAGAACTTGTAAATCCCACAGTGGGATGGATTTGTTGATGAAACAAGAAGGGGAAGAGCAGGGAGGAGGTAATACCATATATAAGGAAAAGCCCAAGCTGAGAGAAGCCAGAACTTCTGGGAGCAAGCATCTGGAGGCTGGGCTTCTACTGCTGGAGAGAGAGAAGAGAACTGAGAACTGAGAAGAGAAATGAGAACTGAGGACTGAACTGAGAATTGAGAAGAACTGAGAAATGAGAAAGGACTGAACTGAGAATTGAGAAGAACTGAGAAATGAGAAGAGAGGAGAACTGGGAGGAGGCATGGCTATGGTGTCAGTACTTTGTTTTGGTGTTACTTTGTCAGATTTATCTGCTAATGGAGGACAGTGCTGTTGTTACAGAAGCCCTGGGACCTTCCTGCTGGTTCAGAAACCCTGAAAGAGGATTTTCTTGTACATTTACAGAAATCCTGGAGGAGGGTCTTGCTGACAGAGGTCCTGGGACTATACTGATGATTTGTGCTGATTCCTCAGACCTTGTTGTTGAGTCTATGTTGATTTCACAGGCAGAAAGTTGAATTGATGAGAATGCCAGCAATGTATATGAATGTTATCATGACTTTGTTAAGCTTTGTCTTTCAAGGAACAGAAACTGTGAAGGACTTGATGTGGACTAGACACTGTGAGCTTCAGTATGGAACAGGAACTGGACAAGGAGCTGGACAATAAGGATCTGGCAGGAGCTGGGACCATGGAAGGGGAACCATGGAAGCAGAGAGCCAGCCTGGAGTCAAGATGAAAAGACCTCTCCTTGGGTATTTAATGCAAACTGAGAAAATCTTGATTGAAGAGATTAAGACAATGTGACCTAGGGGTGGACTTTGTGATTGACTAAATGAATATACTTTGTTTAAAATTTTGTGACCACTTTGGTGAAAACTATGTGGCCATTTTAGTGATAGGTTGTTAAGTTATAACATTGTGAATACTGTACTTTGATTTCTGTGAATGTTTTATCTTAGTTTGTTACTGAATAGAGAGTTCACTATACTCTGTAATCAGAACCCTGAAAGCTGTTCACAGCAGCTTGTGCTTGGAAAGCTGCTTGTGCTTGGCTTTATAGTGGTGCAGTGGATAGAATGCTAGGTTTGTAGTCAGGAAGACTTATCTTTCTGAGTTCAAATCTAGCCTCTGATATTTTACTAGATGTGTGACCCTGGTGAAGTCATTTAACCCTGTTTGCCTCAATTTCCTCATCTGTAAAATGAACTGCAGAAGGAAATGGCAAACTACTCCAGTATCTTTGCCTAGAAAACTCTAAATGGGATAACAAAGAGTCAGACACAACTGAACAACAACAACAAAGTACATATGTATTATAATAGGCATTCATTTTGTTTACTGAAACCATTTTATTAAAAAAAAAAAGATTTGACCATAAGAAGGAATCAAGGTCTGTTGAACTGAACTAAATGTTAATGAATACAACTGAGTGACAAAGGCCCTATAATAATTATGTCAGGAATTCTAAAGTTCATTATATGCTATTACTTATGAACAATGCTTTTTTTTACTACTTTAATATATCAGGGATTTGCAATTTCATCCTCCATCAATGCAAATCATAACCCATTAGTGATTTACAAGGGTTTTCAAGAAATTCCATGGCTGAAAAACTTATCAATGTGGCTAACCTAGTAAGGAGACTCTTCACATTCAGTTAGACTTTCTCCAATGAGAGGCATATAATCTATTACCATACCTAAATTTGAAGCCTTTTCAGCTAAGTGTTTGTCATCTGAAGGTATAACCTTCAAGAACCCATGGTCTTTGATTAGCAGGAACCAAAGCAAATGAACATGGTAGCCAGTGTTTAATAAACACAAGAACACAAATTTATCAGTGGAAGAATTTCCTCTTTGACAAGAGTTATTTTGTCTTGGGAAAATTGTAAATTAGTTTTGCAGAAAACAGGCACAGATCAACACTTTATACCATATATCATAATAAGGTAAAAATGGATAAACATCTTAAATGTAAAAGGTTATATTCTTTAAAGTTAGAAAATAGAAGATATCTTTCAGAACAATTCTTAGAGGCAGAATTCATAACCCAGCAACTGGTAGAAGAAATCACAAAGGACAAAATAAACAACAATTTTGCTTACATAGAATTAAAAAAGCTTTTGCAATGATGAAATCAACACAAATAGAATAAGGAAAATTGTTGAATGGAAGAAAATACTTGTATTACTAACAAAAATCTGATATGTGAATAGTGAATGTATAAATAAATAAATATATGAATATGCAAACTCTAGAGTGTTTGGACTCAAGAAGTTGGCATAAGAAGGGAGTAAGGTTCCACAGAGCTGTGGCAGAGAAGGGAGATACTGAGGAGAATCCTTGGCTCTCTGGACATCATGGAGAAGAGGATGCAGACTGAGGAAAGTCTCAAAAAAAGGTTGACTCTTTCCCCAACTTTTCTCAATGTCTGTCTATCCACAGGCAGTATAATATAATTTTCTGTTTTGTTACCCAAATGTTTCCAGTAAATGGAATTTTGTATCAACCACAAAGACACCAGAACTAAACTAGAGTTAGATGTAAATGCAAGATGAGGAAGAAAATCCAACCTCTACCTGTGTTAGGAATTTTTCCCAACTGGGATTTCAGAGTGATTGTGAAAGAACTCAGAACTTTATCTAAAATAAAATCCCTAAAACCAAAGAGAAAGGAATCAAGGACACCTTCACGATCATTATTTTGTTTCTTACGCTTAAAACAAGCTCATTATTGTAACAGACTTTTACAGCAACATGAAGGGAAGATGGACTGAGTGTATCATGGTGGGTCTAGTGGTGCATAGATTTGGTGAACACTCACCAATTGGAAACCCAAGTCCTCAGGGCAGTAGTTAAAGTGTAATAGCATGGTAAGAAGAAGACCAGAGGAAAAAAAAAATAGTAAAATGAACTCATAGTGTCTCACTGAAGTCAAAAAGGCTAAATCAATGTTGTTTTTCAGTTGTGTCTGATTCTTCATGACTCCATATGGGTTTTCTTGGTAAAGATAATGCAGTGGTTTGCTATTTCTTCTCCAGTGGATTAAAGCAAACAGGGTCACACAACTGGTGAGTGTCTGATGTCAGATTTTAACTCACATCTTCAGGATTCCAGGCCCAGCACTTGATCTACTGCATCAGTCCACTGCCTCTGAATCAACCCTAGGCTGCTTCAAAAGAAGGATCATCCAGAATGAAGGAGGTGACCAGTCCACTGTAATTTTCACTTTTCTAGTTTTGTGTTCTGGTCTGGGTTCTCTATTTTGAGAAGGCTATTGACACTGTAGAGGATGTTTATAAGAGGGCAATCGGGATGGTAAGGAGACTGAGGACCAATTGAAGGAAGTGGAATGATGCAGCTCCCAGCTGTGTGCTGCCTAGGACCTTCAAGTTCTCAGAGCAAATGAGAAAAATATGCAAACTTCTACACAAACCCTAAAGCACTATGTAAATGCTCGATAATTGTTATTATCTAATTGAATACTCAGTTAACTACTACCTCCTAATTCAGTGAGGAACAGACTTTCACCTTTGTTTTCCTAAAGCCTATGATTATGTTACTCTCTCTTAGGTCATAAATCTCCTTTCTATCCTAGATGGATTTTACATATACACACATATATATACACATATGTCTATACACACACACGCACATATATATGTATATATATATGAACACAGAGAAAGAGGAGGGAGAGGGGGAGAAGGAGAGGGAGAGAGAGAGAAAGAGAGAGAGAGAGAGAGAGAGAGAGAGAGAGAGAGAGAGAGAGAGAGAGAGAGAGAGAGAGAACAGAGAAAGACACAAGAGAAAGACTTTCAGAGGGAATTCTTGTTCAGATAAAGGTTGAAATACATGACCCCACAGGCTTATCACCCTTACAAACTGTGAGATTCTATGAGCTTCCATACATTGAATTTCTTTCTTGGTTTAAGTTACACATGGTAAATCCTGTAAAATGAGTTGTTTGCTAATTACAACGTATTCATTCTCACATAAGGATTTGTCTCAGTGCCAATGTTTGGAAGCTTCTTTTTATTTATGGAGGGCTCTTGTATTGCTTCCTTTCAGATATATAATCCCCTCAGTTAGGCTCTAGACATTTTAGCCAAGGACAATCTAGACAATTCCTTTCTGCAGAAAATCCATACCTGCAGAAAAGCCTGCACTGTCAGGTCTCTGATGAAATCCCCAACACAGCTAATTACCTGGTAGAAAGGAAAGAGACCAAGATGAGCTACCCCAGTGGAATTTGATCTTGTAGTTACAGTATTGGGAGTCTCAGTGTTATGAAGTGGATACTCAGAACACTAAATCAGCCATCTGGCACGAGGAGCTGATTTTTTCCCAAATAGCATACGTGTCTCTTTCATAATTAATTGACTGCCGTCATGTTAACAAAATCATATACCTATCAGAAACGGACCACAGCTGCTTTGTAGGTTTGGACAGTATTCGCTTTACAGAGGCAGATCCACCCCATTTGGGTTCTTGACAGATGTATTTACTTAAGAAAGGAACATGTGTACAAACTCTTCAAGATTATTAAGCCACTGCAGGTGTCCAAATCCCTACGGCACAGTACACAGAAAGCAAGATTTGGGGTCAAGAAGGTCTGAGTTTAAATCCTAAATTAGTCCTGTAATAGCTGTGTGATCCCAAGCAAGGCACCTAATGGATTTATACCTCACTTTTCTCTTTTGTAAAATAGGAATACTAGCACCAGTATTACAGAGTTGTCGTCAGGTCCACATGAGATATTGGGGCAGCTAGGGGGCGCGGTGAATAGAGCACCGGCCCTGGAGTCAGGAGGATCTGAGTTCAAATTCGGCCTCAGACACTTAACACAAAAACTAGCCATGTGACCTTGGGCAAGTCACAACCCCAATTGCCCTCCAAAAAGCAAAATAATAATAATGATAAATAATAAAATAAAAATAAATTAAATAACAAAAATAATAAATCCATTAGGTGCCTTTTTTTTTGAGGGCAATTGGGGTTGTGACTTGCCCAAGGTCCCAGGACTAGTTTTTGTGTTAAGTGTCTCAGGCTGTATCTGAATTGAGGTCCTGACTCCAGGGCCGGTGCTCTATTCACTGCTGCCACCTAGCTGCCCCCCAAAACAACCAACCAATCAAGTATTTTTTAATCACCTACTGTGTACTAGGAACTATGTTGGTACTAGGGATAAAAAGACAAAAATTATGTAATCCTTTGCCCTTAAAGGGCTTAAAGTCTTCATTTACTTATATCTTAGCATGTTACATATGTGAAAACTAATATAATTATTTATGACAAAACTAATTTTGTATCACTTTTTTTTTTGTATTAATAGTGAATCTCCAACTCAGGTCCCATAAATGAATCTCTTGGGAAGTTTAACTTCACATTTAACTTTTAAGAATTCTTACCTTCTCAGACAGAATCTCATTAAGAGATTACTTTTCCCCTAGTAGAATTTTCCCTAGGTGTTTCCTTCTTGATTATCATAAAAGTGCCTTTATTATCACAAAGATAGAGAGACAGACAGACACACACACAGAGATGAACAGACAGGGACAGAGAGAGACATTCGTGGAGAATGCATTTCACAAACCTTAGAGACTTTATGAATGTCAGTCATTATTTTAACTAGATCTTATGCTTTTCTTTTGCAGGCTGAGAGATGGTAGGGAAGAATTCAGTTTCGTCACTTCCGTTTCCACACTTGAGATTTTGAGAACCATAGATTTAGTGCTGATAGGGCCCTCAGAGATATGTAATCCAAACTGTACAAACAGTTAAAGAACTGAGGCCCAAGGGCTTGCTTAAAGTTAAACAGGTAGTGCGCATCAAAAGTAGAATTTGAACAGGCCCTGATTCTAAAGTCAAGGTTTTTCTACTAAACCATAATACTTCCTATTAGAACTTCCTCAGATGAAGGAGAAATATGCATTCAAAGAATGTTTTGTTGTGATGCATTCTACAACATTTATTCTGGTAATTATTATTTTGCACAATATCTCTTAGTGTTGTTTTCCATTTAAGATGCATACATGTTATCTCCTCTATTCATTCCTCTTTTTTCTTCCTTTCCTTTCCTAATTTTTTTTAACATATCGCAACAGCCCTACTCTATTGATATACTTTGTACAAAATAGTTGTTAGGTATCCTACAGGATACAAACACATTCTCTTCTTAGGACTCATAGGACTGAAATTCAGTTGGGGCAGCTTCTCTGTGGACAATTTTGATTCCATGGTGAGCAGACCAATAGGTGCTTTTTCAACTTGCAGAGATTCTCAACCTGAGAAAGTTTGTAAATTAAAAAAATATATTTTGATAATTATTTCAATAGAGTTGGTTTCTTTTGAAATTCTACATAATTTATGTTATGCATTTAGAAACATTATTTTGAGAAGAGCCTTCATCAGACTGTGAAAGGGATCCGTGACACAAATAGTTAAGAATCCCTGTGGGGGGTGGGAAGAGTGGGAGGGAAGGAGGGGAAGAGAAATAGAGAGAGAGAGAAGGGGAAAGAAAATCATAGTGACCCTTGGCTCAAAGAAATTGTCTAGAGGCCTTTCTTTGTAAGCTATCCTGGCAGAGTCCTTATTTGGATTATTCTGTCTAGCCTAGTCCTGTTAGGCATAGTGCAAGATGTATTTTTTCAATAAGTCTTCTATTGATTATAATAAGACTATGATTACTGCTTCTGTTGTAGGTATCTTAATTAATAGCTATCCTTTTGTACTTGCTCCCTGAAGTGATTTTATCAGGATGCTATAAATCAGATCCGAGAATAAAAGCTCCTTCAATCTGTTTAACTGTAGTCTCAGGACATTTTTCAGGTGGGAGGGGTGCAGTACAATGAGTTCCTTTAATGCTAGGTGGGATGATGCAAGATCAAGAAAAAGATGTTTGTCCTTGGAGGCTAGGAAAACCTCCTCAGCTCAGCCACACAGTGAAGCTGAAGGAGGAGTCCCTCCTAGCCAGGTCTTTATAATACACCTGACTGTGCAACCACAGACTAATGGAGAGAATGTAGTATGTAGGCAGTAGTGTTGATTGATCAAATAAGTAATATTCAATTTCAAATACTGAATGCTGGGCAGGAACCTAATCAGATCTTCAAATCACCAATGACAAACTACATAGCGTGACATTATATAGAAGTAACAAAGGGTGCTGAACCAGGAACCAGAGGATGTGAGCTCTAGATCCATTGTACCATAAGTCATTTAATCTTCCTCTTCTAGTTTTCTTCACCAGTGAAATTGGGATGTTAAGATCTGGGTTAGTTTCCTCACTATACTACTGTAAGGATCACATGAGATAATGTCAGCTAAGATTTGAAAACCACAAATACAGTTTAATGTACTTGTTTATAAAGGAAGCCCTTCTCAATGTATCTGAGCTGCCTTTCAAGTAACTTGTCTTATGTTATCTTTGTTGTTTGTCAATTGTGTCTACTCTTTGTGACTCCGTTTGGGGTTTTCTTGGTAAAGATACTGGAGTGGTTTGACAGTTCCTCTCCGGCTCATCATCCATCATCATCATCATCGTCATCATCGTTGTCGTCTTCTTCTTCTTCTTCTTCTTCTTCCTTCTTTCTTCTTCTTCTTCTTCTTCCTTCTTCTTCTTCTTCTTCTTCTTCT
>NW_027187340.1:8350886-8362320 GCF_028583685.1 Petaurus breviceps papuanus
CTTCTTCTTCTTCTTCTTCTTCCTTCTTCTTCTTCTTCTTCTTCTTCCTTCTTCTTCTTCCTTCTTCTTCTTCTTCTTCTTCTTCTTCTTCTTCTTCTTCTTCTTCTTCTTCTTCTTCTTCTTCTTCTTCTTCTCCTTCTCCTTCTCCTTCTCCTTCATTAATTTGTTTGTTTCCTTTTAGTTTACAGGATTCAATTCCACAATTCCTTGAGTTTCACATTTTGCCCCCACCCACCCATGGCGGCATATAGTCAAGTATAGGATCTGTAAATACTTTCACATTATACATTAGTCAGGTTATAAAGATGGATTGTATCAGCTGGAATGAAAAAATGGTAAAGAGGACATAAAACCAAACAAGAGAAGGAAAAAGATCAGGTATTTTGCTTCCATCTGGATATAAACTCAGTTCTTTCTAGTTCTTTCTCCAGATGTACACATTTCTCTCCATCATGAGTCTTTTGGGATTGACTTATATCACTGCATTGCTGAGAAGAGTCCAGTCTATCAAAGCTGGTCATCACACATACGTTGTGTCTGTAATTGTGTACAAATTTCTCCTGGTTCTACTCTTCTCACTCAGCATCAGTTTGTATAAACCTCTCCAGGCAAATATGAAGTCCATCTGCTCCTCGTTTGTTATAGCACAATAGTATTCCATAACATGCATATACCACAACTTGTTCAGCCATTCCCCAATTGATGGGCACCCCCTTAATTTCCAATTCTTTGCCACCACAAAAAGAGCTGCTATAAACATTTTTGTACATATGTGTCTTCCTCCCACTTCTATGATCTCTTTGGGATATAACCCTAGGAGTGGTATTGCTGGGTCAAAGGATATGAAATTATTTATAGCCCTTTGGGCATAATTCCAGATTGCTCTCCAGAAAGGCTGGATCAGTTCACAACTCCACCAGCAATGCATTAGTGTTCCAATTTGCTCACATCCTCTCCAGCATTTGCCATTTTCCTGTTTTGACTCCAGCTCATTTTACAGATGAAGAAACTGAGTCAAACAGGGTTAAGTGACTTGCCCAGGGTCACATTTGAACTCATCAAGATGAGTCTTCCACTCCAGGCCCACCACTCTATCCACTGAGCCACCTGGCTGCCCCTAAGTTATCTTACCCCCTTTTTATTTTTCTTCTCAAACTGATTGTGGTCAAGATTAATGATGGGGAGGAAAATGGTTCTCTCTTTTCTACGTCCTTCACTCCCTTGACTTCCTTGAGGCTCAGGGTGCAGAAATAAATATTTACCTTGTGGGGAAGATATGATGCTCATGGATTAATATGCAGCCAAAAGAAAAAGGCAAAATAAATGTTCAATGAAAAGACACAATCTTTGTACCTGCTAAAGGCTTTTTGTTAGGTGATTTTAAGTCAGAAGCATCTCGGGGGCAGGGGAAATAAATGCCAAACAACACCGATCTCTATTTTTTCCATACTCTTTTATTGCAAAGGTACATTTAAAAAAATACACAGACATTTTACCATTTACAGATTGCAGATACAGATGTTCTAAAAGATTTAATTCTATTTTGTTGCTTTTATTATACCTGTCACCCCTGATATCACAAGTAGTTCACTCATACTGATATCAACTTAAAAAAAAGAGGGACAGGGAGGCAGAACCTGCAATATATTCAATCAACAGAAAAGACTAGTTGTTTAATTATAAATATTTTATATTCTGTACATTATTGCATTAGGGAGCCACAAAATTATGTAGCATCATTACAAATGAAAACAGGTTAGAAATGGAGGAGAAATTATTTACGTATAAATACATGGATTCATTGTCTTCTTGCAGAACACACATGAGCTGAGATAATGTGCATTTAGGAAGCTCGGGCGGGTATTTTTGTTATTGTTTGTACATTGCTTAGCAACTTAAACTAGTGGGGAAGCGACAAAATAAGTTAAACAAATAGCAAACAGGTAGTAATCATAACTATATTATATGGCTTTCTATTTCTTAAAAATATTTCTAAATAAAACATGAAATAAGAGAAATATTTCATTATCTTGTTTTTCTTTTAAAAAAATAAAAAAAAATACCTCAAAGCTGCGTTGCTTCCTAACATTTACACAGCAACTAAAATGTTTAATTCAGACAGGAGATACAGTTCTAGTACTACACAAGGTACAACAGGACTTGGGTCTAAAACGGTACACGATCCCTGTCAACAACAGTACACGGGAAAGAAAACATTGTAATCCATTAATAGGATGTTATCCACAATTAAGCACTTTTGTTCATCTATTTTTTTCCCCAAACGAATATGCCCAGTTGGATTCCAAAGATTTATTTACAGAAGCAAGAGGAAGACCCTAGTTTTCAAGTCTGTCAGGAAAATAATCCATATTGTTTTCTAGTAAGCTCACACCCATGGAAATATAATCAGAGAATTTGGATGATAGAACTTTTCTGACCAACTCATTTTCAGGAAACCAAATGTCTCGGACATAGAATTTAACCCGAGTTGGAGGGGAGGAGGAGAGCTGGACCAGACCTGAAGAGGTACAGACTCCTAAATGACAGTCGTTGTCCAGGAGTATCCTTGGAGTGCATCTGAGGATGAGGGGGAGTGGAGAGGGTGGAGCAGGTTTTACTGCATTCTGAGGGATGCCTTTCTAAATAAAATGGTTCAATTATCCAAACCCATTTTTTTTTTTGCTTCTTTTCTTAACTTTCCTACAGGCCACAACAACCTTACCATTTTTAAGCATTAGTATGGAGCAAATAGAATTGATGCAGGAGTGGCTCGGATGGGCCCGTGGCCTGCCCTCAGGAGAGCTGGTGGTATGGCGGGAGCCTGGAATAGTGATGTAGATGGCCGGGGAGGCAGGGACAGGGCAGATGAGACAGCTGCTGCTGCGGCCAGAGGAGAGGAGAGGAAAGCCGGTGCCAGAGGCTTAATCATATCTTTCTGGAATGCAAGTTTTGCCTGTGTAGGAAGGAAAAAAAAAGAGGTGGGGGGTGGCAGTGTTAAGGAAGAAGAGAATGTTGCTTTAAAATGACAGCAATATTGACAAAAATATATTTTCACAAGTAATACATTAATAGTAGAAAGCTTTAAGCTGTTAAAATCTTAACTCCAGACTCAAATTTCCAGAAATGATGATGTTTCATGTGCTTGGCAGTGTGGTTCTCGGCATAGCTTCACTTTACTTTGTGTCTATTTCACCTCTTTCTTGGTGGTCTTTGCCTCTGGGCACTAGAGCATAGGAAAGTCTCCTCTGAACAGTAGGAGATACTCAAATTTACTCAAGCTATTTTATGGTGCTGCTTAGCAAGAAAAAAATAAAACACTATCTTTCCACACAGAAGATTCTTTGCTTAGACTTCAGAGCTCAATTCAAACTCCCAGGAGTCTTCTTGACCCACAATGCAACTCACTGAAACTTTCTGCATTATCAGAGTGACATTCTACCCACCTGCCTAAGTAAAAAGTTTCAACAGATGGGAATTTTATTGGCATTAAAAAGTGTGACCTATGACACTGGTGAGCAGAAGAGATTTATGATAGGTTAAGTCAGTTTAAAGGTATTTCAATTGGGAAGAAACTGCATACTCCTTAAAATTGGATACAAATAGAAATTAAGTTCAAACTCTTTCCTAATTAATGTATTATCTTGTAAAATCTGTATTTTCATGCATCAGTTTTGCTCAATGCTGTATACATTATCAGAAAGAGGGCAGATTTGCAGGCAATAGACCTTTTACCACCAAATAGGCAAATCACCTGTAGGGAGAACTTGGGAGGCTGGGAAATCCATCTACCTATGTATTTATATGGCACCTAATTTCTGGGGGGCTTGGGCACTTTTGCAAAATAACTAAGAACCTAACATTTTGAGAGGAGGTTAGAAAAGCTGAATATCCATATGCATACTAGATGCTGACAGTGAGAGACAAACACCCACCTCATCACACACAAAACAAGGTGAAGAGCCAGAAAGGGAGGTGAGGGGAGACAATAAAAAAAGGGTAGATTTCTGTTTGCATTCCATTAGATTTAGCACACTCTAGGGTTCCCAAGGCATCACTTGCCCTAGCTCAGTAGACATTACTTCTCCTCTTTATATGTTAATGAGTAGTATAGCTCCAGGTTCTGGAAGAGGTTGGGGTAAAGGTCAGGGATGAGAGTCCTCAGAGAATTTTGTCTGCTCTAACCCTCTGGTAAAAGCTTCTCTCTAGAAGATCAGGAATCGAGCAATCACCCCCTTGGGTGACAGCTTTTCTAGCTCTTTGTTTTTAAGTATGGACTGAACTGTCCACATGTGATCCCTCTGATGCTGCCATATCCATCCCCGTCCCCGTCTCCCCAGCAAGGCTGCAGAGCTCGGTGATACTCACGGCTAGAATACTCGGACTTCGCTGCAGTTTGTTGTAAGGGCTGTACTTCGGTTTCATGGGCTTCCCTGCTACTCTGTCCTTGTGCCTTCTGCTAGAAATGTGCTGAAAGGAAATTCAGATAGATGCCTTAGCTGTTATTTTGGCTTCCTCCTTGGGGACAGATGAGGACTCACATTCAATTCTCCTGTGGTGGCTTAGGTGAAGTCAGCCCCAGCCCCCCAAAATCTGAAAATTCAGAATTTTCTCTCAGGCCACAATTATCAGTCAGGAGTATGTGTTACAAGAGAACCAAGACTCAAGACACGCCTTAGAAAATGCAGAGGTAAGTAGAGGCCAAATACATTGCAGGCTGAGACCAAACAGAGTGCCTGAATGGACGTGGGAGGATAATTCAGTCCAAACCCCTCATTCTACAGATGGAGAAACTTTCATTCAGAAAAAGGAGTGACTCGGTCAAACTGACCGAGTCATTCAGGGCACTTTACCTGCTTAAGTTGAATTTCCGAATTCACGTGAACATCACAGATTTCACAATGAAATGTTTTGTTCTGCAATCCTGAACCCTTGTTGCCATTCTGAATCTTTAACCTGGATCCAGGTCTTGGGTAGGACTTAATTGGACCAGCCCCATTTCGAGCTTCAACCATTGTCTTGTGTTTGGATCCTAAAGGGCCACAAAATGTACATGTGTTACCATTTTTAATTAGCACAGTGAAGTTGACCTTACATTTATTTTCGGGTTAGAAAATTCCCCATCTGAAATCACATTAACTAGGGCAGCTTGATCAATGGGCGTCCTCTGCTTTGTTGTCACATTTTCCCTAAAAGAGCTGACTCCTTTACACCAGAAAGCCGGAATGTTTCTAACGTCTAAGCAATGACAGACAATCAGGAGCTTTAGCGGAAAAAATGTTTGCAGTTGTCATAAGCATAATTTAAATTCAAGAGACAGATGCTAACCTGTGTTATGGGCCTCTAGCTGTGACAGAGAGTTCACAGCCACTTTGCATAGAGAACAGTAAAGTAGTTTTTTGGCTTTTTCCTCTTCCGATTCAGACACGGCACTGGGAGCTCCATTTGTGCTCTTGGAGGGCGAGGTCACTGCTCCCAGGGGCAAAAGGGTTGTAGCTCCAGGTTTGGGTAGAAATAAACCTCCATCAGTGCTTGAAGGTTGAACGGAACTATTGGCTTTCAACTTCCCTTTATCTTCTACTAAAAGAAATGCAGATTTGTGTCATTACAGTCATGGAAGAAAATGCAAATGTATTTGAATCACATCCAAGGAATTTTAAATGGAATTAAAAAAATTATTTGTACTTAACCACTGAATTTTGGTTCATGTAACTTTAATGGGACTGAAAACAAGCTATCTTACATTTTAAAATAAGAACTCCATGTCATCAAGTTCTAAATTAATGCAGAGTAAGACCAAGGTTTTTTGTTGGGTTTTTTTATTTTGGTGGAAAGGGGTGGTGGCGGTGGTTAATGACCTTGTTCTTCCACTTGCTGTGGAAACTTTTTGTTTGATACCACAAAGCTATAAGCTCTAGTCCACTGTGTTCCTAACTAGAAATGAAAACCATTATCAACCCAACCCAATTTTCTTCACAGGGCTTTGGTATCTGTCCCCTTATATGTGATAACAACATCAAACAGGGTCATTAGGCAATGCTAGTTCCATTTGACTACTTGCGTTTTAATTAACAGATGAATATAAAGTTAAAACCTCAATTTTGACACCATGTTAAAATTCCAGTTTTTGTAGGGTTGGGAGAAAGGGGCAGGCATCATTAACTTTGGCTGTGATTAGTTAAATTTTCACTGCTGTCTGAAGGACAACAGAATTTATCCCAAAATGCAAAAGGCAAGGACTCCATTCACCCTCTTTATTAATTACTGCCAATCTAAATATAAGTATCCAGTAACCATGGACCATAAGCAAAAGGCTGAGGATTAGCCAAACCATTCACAAGCATCTTGGCATTTTGATTGTGTAACTTTTAGAAGCTCATAATCCTCAACCTACAAGTGATAGCTGCGTGAGAGGTCAGAGTGACTTTTACAGAATCTGCCTCCAACCAGGCTCAATTGTGATTAAAGGTGGGCTCTATTCATTGGCTCCTTCAGTACACAAACTGGAGCCTCTGCCACCCAGCAGCAAAATCCAGTCATGTGGCCACATCCAACTGAGCCAGTGCTTCTGGAAAACATCGATGGAAATGCCGATAACAGTTCATTAAGCAGAAGAGGGGGCATTAGAGTTCAATTCGAATATTTCAGCAGCAACAGCTACATCTGATCTGAGCACCAAAGAGCGATGGAGTAACTAGGGTAACGAAGGTGACTTTTGGCAGGGTGTGTATTTGGGAAGGCTCCACAACGTGGCAAACCTAGAATTGAGACAGTGGGAGAGATTTCAACTAAAATCTGAAGGAACACCAAACAGATGGAGACCTGAGGTTTTTCCCCAAGGCTGGCTCCCACAACCTGATTATCAAGCAGTGAGAGGAAACAAGCAATTCCCTTCACACAGGTGCCTTCATTCTTTCAAGATGCCATGCAGCACCCAGGGTAAGGTCACAGGACACAAGTGTAAAAAGATAGTATACTTTTTGTTAACAATAGCATCTCTATCTATTAGTTCATCCTAACCTATATGGTGAGATAAGGCAGACTCTGTTGGACCACAAACCTCTTGGGGTCTGATTCTCTCCTTCCCACAAGTTTCCCATATAAGAATTTCAACCTTATGGAACTAACACAGCAGGAAGTGTACTCAGTGATATCGTCTCTTCACATTTGTAGTTAGGGAACTGGGGTTCCCCATTCTTAAGTCTTAGTGTTGCTGCCGATGGAATCTTTTTTTTTCTGTCCTGATTCCTGTCCCTTTCTCCACCCACCCCCAACAGATGGCTCAGACTTGCTTTTGTCCCACTCCCTTCCTCTTCTCTTAGCAGTACTTGTGGATGCTGTTTAACATGGATGGCTTTCTTTTCAATATGGAGTTTATTGAAAAAGGAAATTCACTATCAATTTCCCCCCTACAATTCAACAAATATTCATTTGTATTCCCATTAAGTGCAAGGTACCATGCTCTGTGGTCAAGGACACCTGTTGTGTGACTTGAACAGGTCACAACCTCACTGTTCCTTAAGCTGTTCTTCACTGTAAGATAAGGAGATGAACTAAATTATTTCCAAAGTCTTTTCTGTCTCTAGAATTTTGATTATCTATAGTTCCTACAATTTTCTGGGAACTACCCAGCCCTACACCTCCCAGTCCCCAGCCTTCCTTTTTTTCCCTTTTCCCTATGCCTTTGGAACCCTCTTTCTACCATTAACAAACTCCTCTTAATCCTAGGATCCTCTCACACTTCACAAATTTCCTAAACTCACTAAAACCTAAAATGTCCCAGATCACTCAATATTGTTGGCAGTCTTCTCTGATGCTAGCTGTTCATTTTTTCTTCTCTTAAGAGTTAACTAATTATTTTTAGTCTTTTGCTTCGGCACCATCATTCGATAATTTGTCTTCCTTTGAAGTTAATATACCCAACTCCAAATCTTTATCATTGTCATGTACCAAGTTTTCTTACTAACTTCAGCACCTGGTTGTCTTCTCTATCCTTTCCTCAGACATCATCTTTGAAAAGTTCAATGTCTACAAGGATGATTCTTCTCTTATCATGACCTCACAGCTAAGTGAACTCCTTGCCTCCCGGCACCTTGATCCTCTATGCTTCAGAAACCATCTTGGGTGATCATGTTTTAGATTTCACTACTCATCCCAAAATGATGATTTCTGAGATCCTTCACTCTGCTTTCAGACTCTTGGAAAAGCTTACCCCAAATCAGAGGTATTTAAAAGTAGAATGGAATAACTTGGAAGGTAGTGAGTTCCCCGTCGTTGGAGTCTTCAAGCCAAGGATGACTATCTGTGGTATATATTACAAAGGAATCTTGTTCAGAATTAAAAGTGCTCTGAGGTCCCTTGATGTAGCTAGGTGAGAGCTTCAGGCCTAGAGTCAGGAAGACCTGAGTTCAAATGTGCCCTCTGACACTAGCTGAGTGACCCTGGACAAATTACTTAATCTTGTTTGTCTCGGTCCTCATCTGTAAAATGAACTGGAGAAGGAACGGCAAACCACTTCTGCATCTTTGCCAAGAAAATCCCAAATGGGGTCATGAAGAATAGGACATGACTGAACAATGAGTTCCCTCCAAACTCAAGAGCTTCTTGGAAACTATTCTCCTTGAAACAGCCAGCAGGCATTTCAACAGTCCTGATCCTTCTCTCTTGATTCCTTACTGTCTGGACCTGCCAACTCTTCCCTGATAATTATTTCCCAAACCTAGGTAAACTCTGTCTCTTCTTCTTTCTCTTCTCTTCTGACTTCCTTGAATTTGAAAGCTGCTGGATCAAGCAATGAAAAGTGATGACTGTAGCCAGGACCAGTCTCGCCGAGGCCCTCAGCTAAATGGCAGTCCTTTCATCTATCCATTTGACCTTCTATTTGCCTTCCACATCTTCTCTTCACTAACTCCAACCAATCCCATCTCTTATACTCAGGGCTTGAAGTCACCTCCTTCTTCTGACTCAGACTCCATCAATCCTCATCCTCCATGCATCCGTATCTTTCTGTGCACACCTCTGTCCACTCTTCAGCTTCTAAGTAGCACTTCTAACTCCATCTGTGCTCCTGCTTCTAACACCTCCTAACTTGCTTTCAGAACAGGAGTTCTCAATCTTTTTGGTATCATGGAGCCCTTTGGTATTCCGGTAAACCCTACAGATTCCTTGTCAGAGTAATGTTGTATAAAATATATGGAATAACAAAGGAAATCAATTAGATTTAAATTCAGTTACTAATTTAAAAAAATTATTGGGCCTTAGATTAAGAACCCCTATTTTCAACCTTGCTGTAGCAGACAGTCCCCATGTCTTAAGCATATTTAATTGCTACTACTTAACCCCTCAGTCTATAAACTTGCTTAGTTTTCTTCTATCCTAAGAAGAACCCTAAAAGAAAATGACAAATACTGTTCTCTTGACTCTGCCAACTTCTTAGAATATGGAGTTCTCTATTCACCTCTTCATCAGCAATCTTGGAGAGAAATAATCTACATTTGTTGCCTCTACTACATATTCTTAGAATTTCATCCTGGTATCTGTTACTACTAAAACTGTTTTCTCCAAGATCCCTCGTAAGTTTCCTGTCCCTAAATTTATTGGGGTTTCCCCAGTCTTTACCCGTCTTTGACATTTCTACGCCCTTTCTTGACGGGCTTTCTTTTCTTGGCTTCCATGATGCCACGTTCTTCTGGTTCTCTGACTCTTCTCATCATTCTTCTTCTTTTTTGCAAGCTTATCTTTCTTCTGCTCTTAAACACGGATGTCCCACAAGGTTATGCCTTTATTCTCTTCTCTCTTTAGATTCTATACCTTGGTCATCCTATCCACTCCCCAAGATTTCAATTAGTAACACTATGCAGATGACTCAAATGTCTTATTTCCATTTCTATCCTCCTTCCAGAGCTCTAGGCCCATGGCTCCAAGAGCCGATGGATATCCTCACCTAGATGTCCTGCTGCATACTCAAACTCAATATCCTTGAAACTAAACTCATCATCTTCCTCCCCAAACCTCTACCTCCTTTTAACATCTCTGTTTCTAATGACTACCCTACTATCTTCTATGTCGACCAGGTCTGAAATCGCAGCATTCTCTCTGATTCTCCCATCTCTTTATGTTGTAAAATTCTGTTAATTCTCCCTGCACAATCTTGTTCACCTCCATTCCTTCCTTTCTGTTCCATCCCTGCAACCATCCAATTTCAGGTCCTCATTACTTCTAGGATGTACTAATCTTCCAAGTGGTCTTCCTCATTTCATTCTATCCCCTCTCCAGTCCATCAATGGCACTACTTCTAAGATAATCTTCCTCATGTAATGCAGAGATAATGTCACTTTTATGCTTGAAAGCCTTCAGTGATCATTGCTCATACTCTAGGGAAATAGAGGGAAGGTTTTGGATATTAATGGGAAAGTGAAATGAGATATGGATATCATTAGATAAATTGATTTTATCTTATCAATATCTATCAAATACCTACTATGTGTCAAGAACTGTGCTAAGCGCTAAGGATACAAAAAGAGGTAAAAAAAAGTCCCTGCCCTCAAGGAGCTTACCATCTGACAGAGGAGATAACATGCAGACAAAAATATAGAAAGCAAGCTACATACAAGATAAATAGAAAACAAAATAAGAGATAGAAGGTACTAGAATTGAGAGGGATTAGGGAAGGCTTCCAGTACAAGACAGAATTTTAGTTGGGACTTTAAGGAAACCAGGGAGGTCATAGTCAGAATGGAGGAGAGAGAGCATTTCAGGCATGGGGGACATGCCCAGAGTCAAGAGAAATGGAGGGTCTTGTTCATGGAATAGCCAGGAGTCCAGTGTCATGGGACTGGAGAGTATGTATTGGGGAGTAAGGTTTAAGAAGACTGGGAAGGTAGGAGGGGGCTAGGTTATGAAGACCTTTGAATGCTAAACAGAGAATTTTCTATTTGCTCCTGGAGGCAACAGGGGGTCACTGGGGTTTATTTAGTCAGAGTGGGGTGGGGAGGAAGGAATGTTGTGTGTGAAATGATCAGACCCAAGCTGTAAGAGAATCACTTGAGTGGCTATTACTGCCAATTCAGGTCAGCAACTTCTGTGCAATTCACAGTCTTTCAGAGTTTTCCATAGTCTAAAACACTGAGGAGCTCAGTGACTTGCCAAAGGCCATATGGTCAGAATATGTCTGATACAGACCTTGAAGGCAGTTCTTCCTGGCTCTAAGGCTAACTCTCTGTCCACTGTGTAGTGTTTGCTCTAAATTCAGATGACTAAGGTGAAATGAGGATTTATATATGACAAGAGTGGCAGCTACAGAGTAAGAAGAAGGTACCAGAAATTCACAGGAATCAATAACCAAAGAGAGAGAAAGAGAAAGAGAGAGAGAGAGAGAGAGAGAGAGAGAGAGAGAGAGAGAGAGAGAGAGAGAGAGAGAGAGAGAGAGAGAGAGAGA
>NW_027187340.1:8362330-8412926 GCF_028583685.1 Petaurus breviceps papuanus
AGAGAGAGAGAGAGAGAGAGAGAGAGAGAGAGAGAGAGAGAGAGAGAACAATAAAGTCCATGCTCTTGGAAGACTATATGCAAATGCACAAAGTATGGTTAGCAAACAAGGTGAACTAGAGATCCTAGCACAAAAAGAAGCTTTTGAGCTTATATTACCATTAATGAAATAGTATGGCTGGAAAGCCATAGGAATAAGAAATAGGATAGACTGGAATCTGGCTTCAGAAATGCATATTTCACCTCAATTAAAAAGGTAGATTATGATTTTATACTAAAAATGTTAATAAAACATAAAGTTTAAGTAAAAACATTTCTATAGAAATGGTGGGAAAAGACTCCAAAATATAATAATTTGAGGAGATCCAGAATGCTGAAGGAAAGAAAAACCTATCAGAGAACAGCTGGGTAAGAATCAAAATAGGTAGAAACTGAAGTGATTTCTCCCCCCCTTTTCACCCCCACCACTTAGAGGTGTGTGTGCATCTACAGACCACCCAAACAGAAGGAAAACCTAGATGACTTTATGAAACATGGTGTAAGTACAGCACAAAATGTTGAGAGATTATAAATATCTTAGCATCCACTTGAACTCTTTTTTTCTTCCCAAAGCAAAAAGTAAAAAAAAAATCCATGATTTACCTGAGCAAAAATTTTAGACTTCAAAAGGCAAAAGAAACATCAAGAAGGACTACAAGTCACAACCTATTTCTAATCTATAAGGAGGAATTTATTGTTGAAGTAGAAATAATAAGAACCTTGGAGTGTGTGGCGGAAGGAGGGAAAGGGACCAGGAACATAAGTGACCACTTTATCAATGAGTTTGTTTTTTTAAAGGAGAAAGAGTGCCTAGTTTAGGGGATTTGAAATGGTTCAAAGAAAGTATGGATAAAATCCAATGTCCTCATATTTCAAAAGGCAAGTTCTCAAGATGAAATTCTAAACACAAAAGCCAAAATAACTAGGGTAAGGATGAAAAGGAGAACCAATAAAAAAGCCCAGTAGGGATGCACAGAAAACTCACCTGACACAGAAGTGGCAGAGGTGGCCTATGGAAAGGATGCTGGATTTGGAGTCAAGAGGGTCAGGGTTCAAATCCTGGTTCTGCTACTGGTATGACTTTTGAACCAATCAACAATTTGCTAGGCTCTTTCTATATGTGCTAGAGGCTGGGGCCCACGAAGACAAAAAGAAAGGGTACATGCCTCAAGGAGCTTACATTCTATCAGGGGAGAGAACATAGAATAATGAAAACAGTAACTAGCATTTATATAGTGCTTTATATATACAGGTGTTCCAAAAGTCTTAGTGCAGGTTTAGCTTAAAACTACATTACTGGTATTATCTCAATTGCTATTGTCTTCACAATATATACAACATAAATGCATAAAAAGAGATGGCCAGGGGGAAGGTCCTAGAAGCTATGGGTATCAGGAAAGGCTTGATGCTGCTTGAGTAGAGCTGTGAAGGAAGCCAGACATTCTAAGAGATGGAGGTAAGGAGAGAGTGCATCACAGGCCCGAGGATAGATGGCACATTGTGTGGGAGGAAACAATGAGAAGGACAATTTGGGTAAATTATGAATCCCTGCCTTGGCACCTGCTCTTCAGACTGGTGAGTGCCTAACTTGGATCATTCTACATTTTAGTTCAGACTGGATGACATATTTTTCTCTAGCTTCATTCCTTCCGGGAGGATTTTAATGATTTTTCTTTACAAGAACTTCTGTGTTTCTTCATTATCTTATAAAGAGGTCAAATTGCTGGATAATATCGGTCACTCTTCATCTTTGGAATTAAGTACAAAGACACATTGGCCATATTTAATGCTATGGCTCACCTAGACACATACTTCACAGTATTTTCACATCATTTTCTAAATAAGTATTTGCTTAATGTTTACACAATCTAGAATGCAATTTAATTCAATTCAGGACTTATTAAGGGTCTATACTATGCAAGGCACTGGGCTGAAACAAAAATGAATGAAAATAAAAAATAAAAATGATAAAAACAAAATAGTTTCTGCCTTAGAGGCTCTTATATACCCAGTTTTAACTATTTTTTTTTCTAGTTGAACACGAATTATTTTCTATTTTTGTTGTCTTGCTTATAAACATAGCATTGCTGAGGTAAATTCTAAGTTTGGAAATGTGCTAATGAATCCCAGCTAATTTAGGAGAGCTACTTTTTGACAACAATTGACCAACAGAAACTAGGGACTAGAACTTTCACATATGTCACCTACCCTACTAAGTTACTCGGAATGCTTGAGTTTTGAGTGATTTTTTTTTCCTAACGGCATAATAAACCTTCATGCTTCTTCCCAGCTCTATCTGTTGTATAATTTCTAATCTCAACTCTTTATGATTCACGTAAAAATCTATTGTCTTGCTTCTCTTTCCTCATTGACATTTACAACAACTCTTTATTTTACTGTATTTCAAAATGTAATTAAGATACAGTTTACTTCAGTTTCCTTTAATAAAGATGCTTGTCATCAGGATCTTCTGATTAACACATACTCCATTTCCCCCCCAAGTATTCTCTGACCTACTTTTAACTAGCAGGCCCTTCTGCATGCCTTAATCATTTCCTGATTGTTAGAACATCTGTATTTTATGTTTTGTCTTCTAGGCTTTGTTAGGCAAAATTTGCTTAGCCACCTCAGAATTGCCTTTAATTTCACCTTCTTCCTCATTTACAAGGTAAAGTAAGAAGGCTAATTAAAAAAAAAACACATCAGAACTCAGACACACAAAAAGTGCTGTTCCCCTTCAAAAATATCCAATTCAAAAGGTTTCAGCCTTCTATTTTATTGATGCCACCCACTATTACTCAAAACATTTTGGGAACTACCTTCAGAGCTGGACTGGGGTCATATGTCTGGGTGAGTGTGAATACCCATGCATATGAAAATGGTTCCCATTACTCAGGGTCACCCATCACTCCTAAATCAGAGGGGGGCATCACAGTTGAACACCTCACCTTACTTGGCTCCAAATGACTCTAACCCATCCTTAAATCTTTGTACCCAGTAAAGAGATTCAAAGAAATCTGTTGTGTACTCCAAAGACGGTTTTTAGAGGACTATTCATACCATTAATTGGGTCAGACGCATCTTCATCTATTTTTAATTAATATATTTATAAATATATACATAATTTAATTAATATAAAAATTATCTTTAATTACAATACTTTGGGAGCAACACAAACTTCCCTCTGTTTCCACTGTCAAGTGCTCAATCACCAAATGACTCCTTGGGTGCTCACAAGAGCAATTTAAGACCATCAAATGCTTGTGGTTCCAGTGTACACTTCCACCCACCGGATTTGCCCTTGAATTGGACAACATTCAACAAACTGTGTCTTTTCAGTCCAGGACTGACATTTTCAAGAAGAATTCCCATCGATTTTGAAGGGGACATAACTCCAGAGAGAAGGTGCCTTTGTTCTTGGAGGTTTGTGATTTTTTTGTTCTTCTAAGGCTACTACACTAAATTAGCTTAATGCCTACAATAAAAATAAATCCGCTTCTATTATGGACTGGTTATGTCAGCTGGTGCTAAGGATTCCAAGTTCATGAGTTCAAGCTCCACAGGGCTTACAGAGAATAAACCACCTGTTCATTAGTCACAGGCTGTCTATACCCCTGGCTCTAACAAGCAAGCAGTCACAAGAAAGAATATGAATGACTCGTGCTGAGGGGAGGCCTCCTGAAAAGCGCTCATCTTGTGGGTGACGGGGGAACAGTATCTTAAGTAGCTTACTCATAATGACACTTTGCCTCCTCTCTAGGCCAGTTTGTAGTTATTCTACATTTGAGATATTTATGTTTAATAATCAAAAGGAAGGCAGATAGATTTGAAACTATCCATGGCAGAGCATGGCAGTCATTTATCTTTATTTGGATCATTTGTGAACCTGTCATAAATTATGGTCCAGATTTCTTTAGGACTTAATGAGATTTTAGGAGGAAAATTTTTATTTTAAAAATTTATGATTTATTTTCTTCTAACTAAAGTTTTCCTCTCTTTGACACGAAGATAGCTTTGGGTTTTGTTTTGTTTTTAAGCCATGCTGGTCAACATAGGCCTACCAATCTGGGAAAACTTTGAATAGAAGCCCTATGCATAGGCTGTGTGCCTGTTATTTGAGCAATTTTTGTTATGTATGTATGGAGGCACATCAGTTGTCTAACTTATAATGAAACTGTTACCTGCGTCGGTGGAAGCACATGCAGTGACAAAATTACAGTTATTTGAATTACTGAAGAGGGTGGAGTTTTGTTTCACTTGTGGATTTTTAAGCACTCTCTTGAAATCAAGCAGAAGGAGAAGGAACTCATGAGAAGGTGAAAGACTGGGGGGGGCAGAGATCAGAAGGATAAGGAGAACTTAAGCTTCTACTCAAAGTAAAAGGAAGAGGAGAAGGTAGTTGATAAAGCAAGGTAAGACAAGGTCTGACCATTAAGTGATATCAACAAGTCAAAAAGCATTTAGTAACAAGTTTCTATGGGCCAGGTACTGTGCTAAACACTGGGCATAAAACACAAGCTGAAAGAAAGACAGTTTAATCCCCAAGGCTTTTCTCCCTTACATTCTGATGGAGGAGGACAGCACATAAAAGGAAGGTGAAATGGGGTGGAGGTGGGGGGGAAGAGGAGCAGGGTTAGGGTGGGTGTCCTAGAATGGGGGTACCTTAGAGAAAATCTGGAGAGGAATGAAGATGGGGCTGGCCTGGGCCAGGATCCTCAAGGTGAAGGCTGCAGGAGGAATCAGAGGAAGAAGCCTCAGGAAAAGGGGTACTTTCCATGTGCGAAGTCCAGGAGGGGACTGAGGGAGCCTGGAGAGGCATGAAGGACTGGAACAAAGAATCAAGGCAAGACAAAGGAAGCTGGGAATGGCCGTGTAGATGCTGGTGAGGTAAGAAGAAAGCTCACTCCAGGAGCCAAGTGAAGCATCTGTAATTGAAGGCTCCCACAAAGAGTTTGCCAAAGTAGCTCTTCAGGGAAGTGTCCTTCCAAGAAAGGAAGGCTGAGAGTTTCAAGGAAAGATTCTTCACTCTCCAGGTTATCAGGGACAATGAATGACATGTTTCTTTAAAAAAGAAGTTTCGATGTCAAAACAAAGAAGAAAAAGAATGCCACATGGAGAAGAAAGGGAAGAAGCAGGTGCTTGTCTCTTATGGAATAATGCTGTGGACACACAGGTACTACCAAGAGTAAGATCATTCAGTAAGGGTCCAAAGAAAAAGAGATGAATAGTGGCTCTCTATGTGGGATATTGAGGTAGCTATTTTTTGATCTGATGGGAAGGAAAGATCTAAGTATGGCAGAGAACATTCTTGGTTGATCAAACCAGTTTGACTATTGGCCACTTCTCATGATTCATGTGGGCATGAATACCACCAAAAACAATCTTGAAAGGCATTTTTGAAGGTTACAGAATCTCACACCAAAAAACCCAAATACTTTAGGTGAAGAAGTGGTGTGTTCATTACCACTGCCAAATGAAGACAAGGGATTCTCAAGAGAAAGGCAGACAAGTGAGGAGCTGCTTGAAAATGGGATATCTGAGAATGAGATTCAGAGCTTTAGACTGTAGCTTAAAATATAACAACAACCAGCTTCCAGCCAGGTGTGAAGAAAACCTGAACAGTTTTAAAATGTTTTGCTGGGAGCCTTGCAATTCTAATTTAGAGGGCTTAGCAAGTGAAGATGATGGAGGAATTAGAAACTAACTCTATATGTATGTTCACTAATCAGCTAGTATAGAGAGCAGCTTTGTTGTGGTTCAGTCACTCAGTTGTGTCTGAATCTTCATGATCACCCATGGACTATACTAGCTATGTGAGTTCCTTTGCAAAGATACTGGAGTCGTTACCAAATACCAAAGAAGATGCCTAGAAATCTAGATAAAATCTAAGAAAGAAGCCAGCAACAAAACCCATGGCTTTAGATTATATGCAATTGCAAAAAACAAATAACACACTCACACTCACACTCTAACACACACACATACACACAAAATGTGTGTGTTAACTTGAGTTCCTAAAGCTAGGAAGCAAGTTCGCTCTTTTGGGGTATCACTGACATTTGGTACACGATACCTAAGATCGAAACATGGCTCTATAGGGTCTATCTTACTCAAAAGAAACAAGATAACTAAAAAGGGGGGTGTAATAGCATTGTCTCTTAAGAAAATATATTCATTAAATATATTCACGTAAACCAAAGATGGGGGAGCTGGGTAAGAAAGTATTTGAGGAGATATCCATAGAGGCAAGAATAGTAGTGATACATTCATGGAGATACACTACAAGCACATAGACAGAAAGTTGAAATAAAGGAGGAGTTCAGGAAATGGATCACAAGCCTGACATAGAGGCAGGATAAAAGAGGTAATAGAAAACTTCAATTATTAGCAGCAGAGCAGCTAATAATCTTTGAAGCTGCTCTTAATAAAAATTTATACAAGACATATTATAAAGAAAAAAAATTTGAAAGACTTTAGGACTCTGGCCAATGCAAAGGTAACCACGAGTCAAACAAGCGTGGTGAGGCATGCCTGTAAACACAGCTCCTAGGAGGCTGAGATGGGAAGTTCTGAGTTAGCTGGGCTAAACCAATCTGGTGTTTGCAATTTTAGCATTAACATGGTGAGGGGGTGGGGTGGTTAAGGCAGAATCCCAGGTAACCTGAGGAAGACCATACCAGCTCAGTTTGGAAATAAAGGACTTTATACTGACCAGAATGAGACCAGGCCTGTCAGTAACACCTTCACTTCCAGCCTAAGCAAGATAGGGAGCATTCCCCTTAACACAACAATAATTAAAAAAATGATAGGTAAGGCTAGATAACAAACCATTCACCACCTTCTGATAGAGGAGGGATGGACATAAAATTCAGAACAAGGCATGTATTTGTGGACGTGGCTAATGTGGGAATTTGTTTATCTGGACTAGGAATATTTGTTAGAAGGGCGTTATTTTTCAGTTTCATTTATTTATTTATTTATTTTCCTGCGGTGCAGCTGGAGGGGTAGCATGAGGAGACAATAAACGCCTGTAAAGATAAGTAAAAAAAAAAAAAAACAATGAAAAAATACTGAAATGCAATTATCAAAATTTAAAAAACAAACAACACATGTTCACAAACCCCAGGTTAAGAACCCATGAGTTAGAATTATTCAGTGAAAGTGGAAATGTTTGTTCCTTCCCAGCAAAAGCTGGATCACCACTTATGTTGGAGAGAGGGCTCTTGTCCCTATAGGGGTAAGAGTTGATGACTTCTGAGATCACTTCTATTACCGTCATCAAAAAAATTATTTGGGGTAGTCCCTTGCTTTCAAGAGGGTTAACATCTAAATTAGAGTTTTCCAAACCTATCTGGTTACCAAACACTTCTGGTCTTGAAACGTAATCTGATGAAGCCCAGCAACCCAAGTATATGAAAAATCTATGCAATAATGACGATTTGGGGGATTTGGAAGTCAAAATGGAGGAAATTAACCCCGTTTCATACTAAAGAATTTCTGGGTGAAGCAAAACTTGCTAATAAACTAAGAAAGCTTCCCAACTATTTGTTTCAAGAATGGAATTTTAGAAAATTGATGGAAAACAACTAATAATAGAAGGCTTCTAAAATGCTGTAGTCAGGAATTGTACTTAGATACCATCTTATCTGAGTTCATACTTTTTAGACTGATTTTCCAACTGTGTTCCTGGGACCCCAAGCTCACCCAAAGCCCTCATGAATTAAATCTAATTGTATGATAAAACTTCCCTTGGATTCAATGGTTTTGTGTTGGATATCATGTTTTGAAAAATAAAGACTTCCAGGGATTAATAAAGAAACAGTATGCGACACAATGGGTAGAGTACTGGGTCTGGAGTCAGGAAGACTCATGTTCTTGAGTTCACATCTGGCATCAGACACGCACTGTGTTACTGTGGGCAAGTCACTTTACTCTGCCTCAGTTTCCTCATCTGTAAAATGAGCTGGAGAAGGAAATGGCAAACCACTTTGCCAAGAAAACCCCAAATGGGGTTACAAAGAGTCAGACAAGACTAAAAACAACTGAACAACAACAAAACATAGAAACAGTCGGGAATGATATGACTGTTTTGAACAAGACTTTCATGTGGAGAAACAGTATGGAACCTTGGGGGAAAAGCACAGCATTCGGAGGCAGAGGGCCTGAGGCTGAATTCAGTCTTTGTTGCTTCCTACCTGGGTTACCTTGGGCCAATCCCTCTGAGCTTCAGTTTTTTAATTTGTAAAATGAAAAGTTCAACAAGATGATTCCTATGGGCCATTCTGCCTCAGAGTCCCATGGTCCTAGGATTCTTATGAATTTTCTTCTGGGCAGCACCAAATAATGTCTTGTTTATGCTAGTCACTAAATGTTCTTGAATCGATGAACACTGAAACCAAGTCAACAAGTCTTTATTAAGTATCTGCTCTGAATCAGAGACTGGGCTAAAAGCTCATCCATCAAGTTAAAGTCCATTTATGTTAATGAAAATAAATAAAAACCCAAAAGAAGATTCCAGATTGCATGAAAAAGAAAGGGAAAGACTGTTCAAAGGGGGAAAGTTGCATTTATTGGAGGCAGTGTACTGTAGCAGATAAAGCAGTCAGTTTGGAGTTAAAGCACCTGGGTTCGAATGCGGGATTTATCACTTACTACACATGTGATCTTGGGGAAATCATATAACTTCGGTGAGATTTCTTTTTCTTTTTTCCTTTGGAAAATAAGAGGATTAGACTAAATGGTTTCTTCCAAAATACTTTTCAGTTCTAAATCTATAATGTTATATGTATGTCTGAAGGCACGTGGAGCATCTAAAGTTGGTTGAATTGAGACACATTTTTTTAAGGGACATTCAAAAAAATTATCCAACTTTACTGTTGAGAGGCAAAAGTGGAATCTTTTTGCATGTGAAAGGAAGTGCATAATTTTCAAGACTTCAACAACTATCATTATTACAAAAGATATAATTTAGGCTGTGGTTTTCTGAGAGTGTCTCTTCACTTTAATGAAAAAAAAAAGTAATAGACCTTCCCATCTACAGTACAGATTATACTTCATATGTTGTTGTTGAGTTGTTTCAGTCACATTCAACTCTTCATGACCCCACTTTGGGTTTTCTTGGCAAGGATTCTGGGGCGGTTTGCCATCTCCTTCTCCAGATCATCTTACAGATGAGGAAACTGAGGCAAACAGCGTTGCATGCTTTCCCCTGGGTCACACGGCTAGTAAGCATCTGAGGTCACATTTGGATTTGGGAAGATGAGAGTTCCTGACTTCAGGCCCAACATTCAATCTGCTGAGCCACCTTAGCTGTCCTAGCTGTATTTCATCTACCATTTGTTAAAAATGAGTCATTGTAAAAGCAATATGCCAGTTGGCCAATATTCCCTAAAATCACAGACCACAGTCAATGTTATTTTCTTGCAGATATGTCCTGAATAGCAAAAGAACTTTCAGCCACTACAGAAAACTCATTAGGAAATCAAGACTGAGATTTCAATGGAAAATCTTTCCTTCTTCTAGCTGAGATTAAAAGGGCTCTACTCATCAATTTTTACAATTAATTTTTCTTTTTGTACTTAATATATGCCAAAAGGAATTAAGCAATTAAGTGACTAGTGGTCATATTCTTTACTGCATCCATAAGCACCTTGTCTAATGTTCTCGTTCTCATTCTAAAAAACAAAGCACTGCCATATTATTTCTTCATACTCATTAAATCAAGTTAGCCAACCTTGATAAGGGATTCAGACAGATTTCATTGCTGCTTTATTTCCCTACTTTCTGAATAATGAGAAATTAATGGGTGTCAGTCAGAAAACCTACTTCCTAACCAATTGTGCAGTCTAGTGAGAAATGAGGATGAAAAACCCAGGAGACCCAATACCAGGCAAAAAATAAAATAAAATAAAACAAATCCAAAATTGCAAGCCTGTATGTATGTAAATCGTGTGCTGCAAGAGACTGGTTAACGCTTTTCTTTACATGAGTTTCCTATGTTCTTTCTACTTATGACAGTACAAAAGAGAGAACACTACTGATAAGAGATTTGAAAATTGAAATTAGTGTACCAGAAAGAAGTTTGAAAGCTTTGCAAAAGAGGTAGAGGCTATGAAGATATGCAAAATACTTTCTTTCTTGTAAGGAGGAAGTATTTTGAAAATCGACATCAAAACGATGCTTTAACATCTGATAATTATTTGGTGTTAGGCAGTTTGGTACGGTAAAAAAATTTCTTGGACAGAGGACCTGGGTTCATATGTCCACCACCTGTAAAACATTGGGCAAATCTATTAACCTCCTTGGGCCTCAGTTTCCTTGTCTGTAAAACAGGGAGATTGAATTAAATGGCCTCTAAAGTCCCTCTAAAGAGTCATCCAAATATTATAGACCAGTATTATGAATATTATGGAAAGTATCTTTTTCCAAGAAAACTCCAAAAATGCGGTCATGAGGCATTGGACATGACTGAACAACAAAATTATATCCCCAGTGCTTAGCACAGTGCCTAGCTCTTAGTAAACACTTAAAAAAAGCTTGTTGACTTAACAGCTCAGGGAATATACATTCTAATATTGTTAATACCATAGGGAATCGTTGTAGCTATGTAAAAATAATAATAATAATAAAAAGACACCTAGAAATTCACTGGATATAGTATAAAATCCACAAAAAGAGCCCCCAGCGAAATCCATGGCCTCAAGTATCTT
This sequence comes from Petaurus breviceps papuanus, assembly GCF_028583685.1. Taxonomy (NCBI): domain Eukaryota; kingdom Metazoa; phylum Chordata; class Mammalia; order Diprotodontia; family Petauridae; genus Petaurus; species Petaurus breviceps. Next base: position 8,373,078 of record NW_027187340.1, read on the forward strand.
TTATGCAGATGTTGAAACATGTCAAACCACATAAGGAGGCAAGTCTGACTTCATAGGGATCCCAGGGCTCTGCATGGGCATGTCTTATCCAAAAAGGTCTAGGAAAGGTAAAAGGGAGATGGCATAGAAGAAATGTTTATTTACAAGATAGGTTCATGTGAAGAAATTCAAAACCCTGAAGGAAGAAACATGATGGAGAGAACAGAGTGACAATCATTGGTTAGAGAAACTCAAGTTTCCTCACCATTGTGGCATTTAAAAAGTTCTGAGAGACATGGTTTTAGAGTAATTATTTTATTAATAAATCTAGCATATTATCAATAAAATGGGTCAGTGACACTCTCAAATGGGAAAGACCAACTATGGTAGAGGGCTCACAGTTTATACGCCCTTGGAAGAATAAATATTACAATGAGAGGTGGGTTTATTCTAATGAGGGGCTGGGGGAATGTAACTTTGATTATATCATTTACCTCTAAATTATTCCCAGCCTTGACCAATCTAAATAATTTATCTCCATCCAAACCTGTGTAGAGGAGAATGGGCTTCCCCACCTGGGTGGGACCTAAACAAGATTGAGGAGAAAGTTAATTCAGTCTCATTATCAGTAATGTCCTTCTAAGATCCGAGCCTTGAAATGAGGACTCTGGGGACAAAAGGGGGAATTTTGGATCTCCTCAAATCATTTGTTATTAATAACCATTTTTCTCAAAATAGATCAGAAGTTTGGGAACCAGATCAGAGACCTGACACAGAGCATAACATCATAGATATGGGAATGTCAATTATCCAAACATCTGCTGGGGCTCTACTGCCTAAGGCAGAGCAGCAGCTCAGGATTCCACAGACTGCCTTAATGATGATTTTATTTTTCAAAAGACAGAGGATGCAAAGAAGATACAACTACTGCTACTGGACTTGACTCTGACTAAAAGCAGGAGTATGTTTCAGCAGTAGAAATGATGGGAATCTTGGCGAGAAAGTGACTCCGCCATCTTAGAATTTGTGATAGAGAAATAAAGGGAAGTTTTGTAGTCGAGAACACACGAGATTTCAATAGAGATTCAGGGGGATCAGAGAAATGTTCAGTAGGATCCAGGGCCTAATATTTTGAAGGGAAATTTGGTCCCAAAGGGATGGAAAGTGTATGAGAATGAAATCCTGAAGATTCAAGCAGAAATTATTCCACTAAACAGAAAAAAGGGGAGCCAACTAGACAGTCCAAGGTAGAGACAGAGGCATTTCATCAACAAATTCAGATTTTACAAAAGACTTCTAGGGAAGATGTATGAAACCCAAGCAACTGAAGATGAATGTCAAAGAGCAGCTTAGTCCATTAAGAACTGTATTGAAATGTGGTAAATCTCACAATGGAACCTGACTTACAACTGAGAGAGGGAAACATACTGGTTTGGAAACAGAGGATCGGAAATGGGATAAGACCAAGGTCCCTGACAGAAAGATGACAACAGGTGACTGAGAGAAGAACAGACTACTTAACTCTTATTTTTGCTTCTTTTTCTCCACCAAGTAGAATAACCTTAGTATGAGGAAGGACAGAAGAAAAATGAGGATAATCAAGGAGCTAGAAATCCTTTATGAGTTCAAGCTATCAGACTCAAATAAACTACATACCAGATTACTGAAACCCCTGATACATGTGATTAGTGAGCCATAGTCAATTATATTTGAAAGATTGTAATTAAAGGAAGAAAGGTCACAGAACTGGAGAAGGGCAAAGGTTGTTTCAATTTTCACAAGAGACAGGGGAAGGGACAGAACAAGCATCCATTGAGTACCTACTATGTGCCAAACCTTTGATTACAAACGTTTAGTTCCTTTCATTCTCACACAACCCTAAGGGATAGATGCTGTTACCCTCATTTTACAGCAGAAGAAACTGAGGCAAAGAGAGGTGAAGTGATTTGCCCAAAGTCACACAGCTGGTAATTATATGAGGCTGGATTTGAACATGGATATTCCCAATTTCAAGCCCAGCACACTATTCGCTGTGCCTCAAAATTAAGGAGAATAGAGGCTGCAAATGATAAGACCAGTAAACTTGACAACTCACAAAATTCCAGAATGTTTAAATATAGTCAACATACATTTAGAAAAGGGTGTGCTATTCACAAAGAGCTAGCAAGGTTTCGTCAAAAACACATCTTGCCACACTGATGTTATTTCCTTATTTGAAAGGGTAATTAGAACAGATCAGGGAAATGCTGCACATACAATTTACCTAAATTTTGACAAAGCATTTGAAGTCTTTTATATCAATCTTGAGCATAAGATGAAGTCTAGGTTAAATAGCAACAGGCTGATTTATATCATGTTGAATGTATCCACCCAAAGAGTTATCAAGTGTTTAGTGTTAACTTGCAAGAAAATCTCTAGTGGAGAAACGCGTGGATCTTGACCTTGGCTTCGTCCTACATCATTCTCTTTTTTCAGTGACTTGAATAATAAAGATCCAGATGGTATACCCGTCAAATATGTAGAAAACACTAAGCTAAGAGGAAAAGTTAATATATTGGCTGGCAGTGTGAATACAAAAGGATCTGAAGCACCTGAGAATCTTGCGCCAAATCAAATATGATAAAAATTCAATAGAGATAAATGTAAGGTCTTACATAGGGGTTCAAAATATCAACATCACTAGTGTAAGTTAGGGGATATAGGATTAAAGAACTTTAATGAATTCCAATCTCAATAGAGTCAAAATTGTGCTACGACAGTTGGAAAAGCTACTGTGATCTGTATTAAGACAGACGTAGCATTGAGGATTACGGAGATGCTACTTTCATTGTACTATACTCTGCTAAAACAACAACTGGGATTTAGCTAAAAATAAAGTCAAGTTCACTGGATTGATCATCTTTTCTACATTCCATTGTTTTCCCTTTTGAAAACTGGGACATTACTACTTCAACAATTCCATAACAAATCTCCAATTGGATTTAGATTTATGTAATGCATTTAATATTAAAATCAGGATTTTAGGAAGAAAGTGATGAGTTAGAGATACTTTGGTGATAGTGATATCATGCCATGTGAACATCAGTTGACAGAACTAGGAAAAGAGAACATTTAGGGAAAACATGGGAGAAGGGCTGGCACATGGAGACTTGCTCGGCTTGGCTCCAGACTATCTGGTGGAAGTGATAGACATTTCAGCTTGATATAGATGAACATTTCCTAAGAATTTGGAGATTTCCCTGGAGAGAATGAATTGACTTGGAGGATGGCAAATTCTGTTTCCCCAATGTTCTATAAGAGACTAACTGACCGTTTGTTGGATTTGTTACAGAATGGATTCCTGTTTAGAGTATGAATAGGACTGCCTAGATTGGCCTCTAGGATCCCTTCTAACTCTGAAATTTGGTGGTTTTGAAATCTTTTGGCATGCCAAAAGAGGTATTACTTTATAATTTCAGATGTTCTAGAGCTGTACTAAAGAGGAAAAAGAGATACTGTATATCTTCAGTTGATAACCTTTTATTGCGACAATTGGTACACCCAGTCCCGTTATGGAACGGATATGTTCCTGATAAAGTTGGGTGGCAAATAAACTTTTGAAAATGCTTCACGATTTAAGGCAGAGGGGAAATTAGCTAACTGATAAAGGACATACCTGCTATGTCCTTAAGCAAAATTAATAATCCTTTTGTAAAACTAACAATCATGCTACTATTTAAGTTTTCCAAAATCTGCATAGCCAGGAGAGCCTTTTAGGAGAAATGAATGAAAGACTTTGTAAGATTCCAGACTCAAGGGTTTCTGTGTTTCTATAATTGTTTGAGGGGACTAGGACTCATACTCAACTGAGCAAAGCACAGTGATCTACAAATACCTGAAGAGACTAACAGACCTTCTGCAGAGCAAGAAGGGAATAGGACAGGTTGGTGTGAAGATGCCATGTCCAGAAGCCCCACCCAAGCCAGAGGCCCACTGGCAAACTAGAGAAGTTCTAGAAGACTGTTAACTAGCATAATGAATATGTGAATGAATATGAATGAAAAAGCATTTATTAGGTTCTGACTGTGCCAAGCACTGTGCTAAATGCGAGGTGTAAAAAAATTAGGAAGCAAGATAGTCCTTGACTGCAAAAAGCTTGCATTCGAATGGGGAGGATATCAGATTAAGGGGGACGATGAAGGTGGAAAATGGCTGGGGTACAGGAGGGCAAGAGTCCAATGCAAGGAGATGAGTGCAGGTGGAGGAGGATCAGGAAGGGTGGCATGGTCCAGGGACTAGGCTAGATAAGATAACAGTCTGCGATCAGAGCCCAGGACCCCAGAGGTGGGGAATTGGAGTCCCAGTTGGTGGAAAAGGCCAGGCAGGCAAGGTGCAGATAGCATGGCTAGGAGATGGCTAGGGAGCGAGAACTATGAGAAACTGATATAAATGGAAAACAGAGAAGGTTTAACCTGGAAAGAGGTGGGATTGCCTTCTTCTTTGCTTCTATTTGCATCCCCAGCACTTAGCACCATGCCAGACACAAAATGCTTAACAAATCCTTGTTGGCTTGACTAACTATTGTACCACCTTGACCATTCTATGTTGCTCTCTGCATATATCCACAATACATTGCTGCATTATCCTCCAGGTACCCTGACATTTTTAAGCTTTGGAGAATGTCAAGTTCCACAACTTGGGTCCATATGACATCACTACAAAGATGCCTTTTTCTTCTTTTGCTTCAAACTTTGCTTCTTTGGGTCAGGCAGGCAGTGCCCTGCAATGGAAAGAGATTTGTACTTGGAGTCACAGGCTCTGAGCTCCAAGCCTTACTACCAATATGACCTTGTCACTTACTACTTGTGGGACCTTGAGAAAATCACTTATCTGTAACATGGATTAAATAACCTTGAAGATCTTTTGGATACTGTGCATGATCTTATCCTATGATTCTACTCCCCAGCTAACTGACAATTTTTCTTTTTGAGAAGGGCAAAGGTGATGAGGTAGAGGAGGAGAAAGAAGATAATATTTAAAAGATTATTTTTCTTCCTTTCTTTTGGTTTCTTCTGGAATTATATCTTCCATTCTCTTTGGAGACCCCCATCTTCTACAAGTTGGAAAATAACAAAGTTATTGCTTAAGTCCTATCACCATCTCCTCTTGCACAGAAGCCCAATCTATGTTTACAGCCTCAGTGGTTGGAGGCCACATCAGGGAGGAAGCCCAACATGGCATGTAACCCATCATTTGCTACATCAATTTCCTGTAGGATTCAAACTTCCTATGTCCCAAGATGAACAACAGGCTTTGGGCTACCCTAGACACTACTCATCTTGGTGGGTGTTCATTCACACCACTAGAGTGTTCCCACTACTTGGAAGAATCTCTGACATTCCTCTTTACCTTCACCCTCCTCAAACTGGCAACTTGCTAACAATTTGAAGCACTGGGAATCAACAAAAACTCAACAGCTCCTCTGTGACACACAAAGCAGCATCTTAAAAAAATCTCACACCTATCCTAGACACAACTCACAGAGCGGGAAGGCTGTGCTTACCTGGTCTAGTCTGTTCTGTGTCTGTCTGCTCATTTTTGGTAGATGGTATCCTTATACTTTCTCTACAACAAAACAACTTCATCTGCTATCAAGCTTTTACATTTTAGGATGAATTTTATTTTATTTTCTTTTTTGGAGGTGGGAAGTAGGGCAATTGGGGTTAAGTGACTTGCCCAAGGTCACATGGCTAGTAAGTGTGTTAAGTATCTGAGGCTGGATTTGAACCCAGGTCCTCCTGACTCCAGGGCTGGTGCTCTATTCATAGGATGGATTTTAAATATTCCTTCTCCCCCAGTGGCAAATGTATTTTAACCCTCATCTCTACTGTGGAATAACAGGTTGTGTTTCTTGTTAGTGGAATTTCAGGTACAAGCAGGCAGCTGGGAGAGAGCCTGAGAAGTTAAAAATCCTTCCAGGTATCACTGAAATCATAGGCAACTTACCTAGCACTGTGCCTCTGGATAACACTGGCCCTAAACAGATTGTCCCACAAATCTTAGATCAGCTCAGAGTTTTAATAGCTTAAGTGACGTTTGGGATATTCTGGGACAGCTAGGTGGCACAGTGTATAGAGTACTAGACCTGGAGTCAGGAAGACTCTTCTTCCTGAGTTCAAATATGACCTCAGACACTTACTAGCTGTGTGACCCTGGGCAAATTATTTAACCCTGTTTACCTCAGTTTCCTCATTTGTAAAATGAGCTGGAGAAGGAAATGGCAAACCACTCCACTATCTTTGGCAAGAAAACCCCAAATGGGGTCACAAAGAGTAAGACAAGGCTGAAATTACTCAATAGCAACAACAACAAAATGATCAGTTTTAAAATATTAACAATTGGGAATTTGAGGGTGAATAATCCCATAGAAAATAATAAGGAACACATGCAAAAAAAAAGATCCTACGAATTCAGATGTGGAAATGTTTTTAAAAGCTTCTCAGTATCTACCCACCTCAGTTCAAGCCAAGATAATGTAAATATAGCAATGTTTAATTTATGGCAGAAGCAAAGTAAGTTATGTTTGGCATCACTGAAGGGTTTGTTGGGGGTGATTCATGACAACATCTGCCACTATCATCAGTATATAATAAAAGAGAATTTGACCATACATTAAGCATATAACTGGGGGATATGTTGCTTTGGCTGCTATGGATTATCTCAAAAAGCTTATGCCAGTATTGCTGACTTATAAACTAGAAATTAATCCTAAAATGTGAGTTAATGAAAGAGTAAATGCAGTATGACAAAGTAAAACCATTTTCGTGCAGCCTCAGTGATGCACGCTGGTTGGTGGTGGATGTGGAATTGTTAGCTCATTCTAGACAACTCAAATGGAGCTTTGAATAGCTCCCACCATTTGGCAGATGTGGAAAACGGGCACCGAGCATTCAAGCGACCAAGCCACCCGCCCGTAACCACAGTGAGGCCAGTGAAGCAGCAGAAGCCAAATCCGTTTTCCTTGATTGCCAGTGCACTTCCCTATGTACTACTCTATGATAATAATCTACAGAATAACATCATGATCCAGTCTTATCCTATCCAAGTAGCTCTCTCTCTCCAAATCACTGGTACCATGTCTCTAGCTGAAAGATAACTGTTAGACAGCTCTCCCTCCAGGTTTATCGCCTGTGTGACTTTGAGGAAGCCCTCTCTGGGCCTCAGTTTGCCCCTGAGTAGGTTGGTCTAGCTAGACTCTAAGGTCCATTGCAGATAAGTGGTACAGTAGATAAGAGTCTTGCTTCTAGAGTCAGGAAGACCTGAGTTCAAATCTGACCTCAAACACTTGCTAGCTGGTTGACCTTGGGCAAATCATTTAACTACTGCTTGCCTCAGTTTCCCCTCCCATAGCAACCAAAGCAGTATATTCCCAAGTTATAGGCTTAATTATCTCACTTGTTATAATGGATGGTTAAATTGTCCTTTATCATATACTGATTGTGGTGGCATTTGATGAGGTAAAATGGGCATAAGAATATCATCTATCTCCCAGTGTTAGGAAGGGTTAGGAAGATCAAATGAGATAATAATTATAATAGTAATAATTATATTATAATGTAATATTGTATATATTAATATTATATAATAATAATTATATAATACAGTGCCTGGCACATAGTAAGCACTATATGTTAGCTATTATCATTAGTTTAAAATCTATGATCTTTTCAGATACGCTCATCTGTGCAGTATTTGCTAATGTGAGAAAAATAAAGACAGCTTTCACTGTTAAAGTGACTCTTTTGTTACGTTACTTCACTTAAACATAACAAGGCCTTTTTGTTGGGAAGTGAACACTGAACACTTGAAAGGTGATGATTTTCAGTGGTTCAAAGCAGAGTCTGGCCTGTGCAAATGCCACCAAGTAGATCTCCATCAGTCTCTAGTTCTGACCTATAACCTCTCCTGTTCTTTCAATATCCAAAGCCAGTCTGGCAACTGGGCCTCATCACGTTGAGACTTTGTGGCCCATGGAACTGTCAGCCGAGTCTCCTCTCTTATGCCCTTGTAGTACTTTGTAATTGGGTACAGGCTGCCAGCCTCATGGTCAGATAAAAGAATGGTCTCTCTAATTATCAATGTCAAAAATGGGCAGGCTGTGTCAGCTCCCTGGCACATGTCAGCTGGCCCATCAGACACTGCAGGAGAGTACAAAAGAGGGCTTGTTTGGCAGGGTTTGATCTAATGAATGGCTTTCTACTAATCTGGGTATTTCCCCTTTTATATCATCTTCTCAACACAGAAATAATATTTTGACTTCTTTGGGGTTTTTTTTTCTGGGGGGAGGGGAGGTTTTCTTTCTTTACCACCAAAAATTATAGAACAGTTCATTCCTGAGATGCATTTATAATGGAAAAGATAACACATAATTCATGTCACTGATATGAAGCCCCATGAGGCAAAATTCTGTGCAACTCATAGAATTACAGGAGCAATTCCCATAGAGATTCCAAGGATGAAAATAAGATTGCAAAAATGACCCACAGGGAATATTGGCCACAGTCTAGCAAAAGTGATAGATGTGATCTTGCTCTGCAAATTGGGAGCTTTTTAACTCTATATAGCAAGCAAACAACATATATTTTAAATCATAACTGATATCATATTTTATCTATGTGTAATATATTAACAGTTAAATAATTTTTCAGGGCTATCATGGTTCTACGGAGACTAGAGCAAAGTCCATGGAATGAATGCCATGTACTAAAGTCAAACTCCTGTGCAGGACTGAGTTGCTCTTCTGTTTAAACTTGTTTGTATCTCCCTGTTAACCAATGAAAGCAAATGCCGCACCAAGAGAGATGAACTTTTTTTTCCAAAAGGAAAAATGATTGTTTTTCTAATAACATAAGCCTTAGATGTCATCCTAAGATATCCTCTCCCCAAAAATGCTAAGTGCCACTGGGTCAGAATTCAACGATAATTTTATGACAACGAGAAAAAATTATAAATGAAGCATAATACAATGGTTTATTTCATTTCAAACTCAACAGAAGACAATTCCTATAGTTTTGAATAGATAGAGGGCTGGACTTAGAGGCAGAGAGATCACCTTTCACAACTACTGAACCTGGTAAATCCCTTAAACTTCTTAGTGCCCCAGGTTAACTCACTATATGAGACTTTGATTTACAGGCTACTTTGAAGGGAATATTTCCCAAAGGTTCCCCACACAGAGGAAGCTGTGGATCCCAACCAATTAATAAAAACAATAATGGGGGGGGAGGAGTCCTAGAATAGCTACTTTGTGATTCCAAGAGAACTTTTAGAACAAATAAAAGCATAGTTTTATAACTACTTTTTTTTCTTTGGAGAAGGGAAGGCAGGGCAACTGGGGTTGTGACTTGCCCAAGGTCACACAACTAGTAAGTGATTTGAACTCAGGTCCTCCTGACTACAGGACCGGTGCTCTATTCACTGCGCCACCTAGCCACCCCCAGTATAGTTTTATAGTTACAAGTGAAATATAGTTTTAGAACCATTTCCACTGAAAGTGCTTAAAATATGAAAAGATTTATCATTTAAAAGGTAAGGCTAAATTCTGTAGAACTACATTTTAAACTCCTTGAGGGAAGGGCCATGGTCTTATACTTCTCTGTATACTCCTACTTCCTCACCTGGTGTGTGGTACATAGTGGTAGGTTCTTAATAAACATTTGTTATATCACCTAAAACACCCAGCAGCCACTCCACAGGTTGGAATACATCTTGATCCTTAAGAGATATTAAAGTAAAACAAACCAACCAAAAAAGCAGTGAACTTATTGATACGGATCACTCAGCAGACATCACCAAATGATAAGATGTTGAGGGAGGCTCCAGGGTTATATATCTAAATACCCAATTCTTTCATCTCCTAACATCCATTTATAAAATGTAGAAGGGCTGTATATAAACACAACTACTGGGGTAGTTGTTATTTTAAAATAAAAGTCCCGAGATTAGTTGCTAACAGAAGCATAGATACTTGTGGGGAGAGGTTTTGCTTTTAGCAGAATTTGCAGTTGCCTTGCACCGTATCATGTGGCAATCACAACTGCAGGCATGCATCATTTAGTAACAAATACTAGGAAACAGTTTTTAAGAAGGGTCCAGAGACCAACAATTTAGATTCGGCATTGTTTCAGAGCACTGAAAAATGTTGTAAGACTTTTGGAAGTTTCTAAAGGATGGGCTACACTTGACTGCATATAAGTCTGTAGCCTTGCCTGGCAGGACTCCCCCCTTGAATTCAAGGTACAAGGGAAAAAAGATGCTGACAGTTCCATTTTTAAAAAATCGATTCTGAGAGTCTTAATGATGAATGTACAACTCACAGAGTGTGGGCCTCAGAATAATGGTCTATTTTCCTCAGACAGATGGGACTCATTTACGTTCTCTGTGATTGTGCACCAGAAAGAACTTCAGACTTAAGATGTTTGTCATAAATATGTTTAATCTATTGTCTTATGAGGGGATACTAAATCTCTGCTTCTCGGATCTGGATAGATGTATGCCAAATTTATGATGGCTCCATGTCTATAAATGACATTGGCACTACCCAAGCTGAAAACTGTCTTTTCTTCTGTACAACAGCACAAGGTCCCATTGCTGCTGAGAGAAAGGAGGGAAGAGCCACTGAGCAGACCTTGCTTTTTAACCGATGGAGCATTCAGCATTTAGCTGAAATGGGAGGGTATTTGGAAAACTTGGTATCATTTTTTAATAGCATATAAAAATATGAAACACTTCAGGGAACACATAAAAATGATATGAGGCAAGGATGTCTGCTCTTATCCCTGGCAGAAAGACATTTCTCTTTGAACAGAAATTATTAACCTTACTGAGAGAGTAGCGCCCCGATGAAACAGTAAAATCTTAAATGAGTGAATTGCATGATAATCAGATTTGTTTGCTAATTGATAATTACTCTATAATGTAATCTGATTATTACTCTATAATGTAATTCTTTCTAAAACAGACTTGTTTTTCAAAGTTATGAGAGCAGAATGGTATACAATTAAACCTTTAGGACCAAATACAGAAAACATTTTAAAATAATGTACACATTGAGAGAAAGCATCTCTTGCCATAGCTTGGCATGGTTGAAAGTCTTCAAGGTTAGAAAGATCTGGGTTTCAACATCCCTTCTGACATGCTCTGCCTGTATGATCTGGACAAGTTCACGGCCACAGAAAGCTCTCCAAGGCTATAAATTTCAGAGTAAGGGATACCCTGCATTGGCAGAAGGAAGTTCCCCAGACCAATGAAATCACAGGCACTTTTTTTTAACCTTCAAAATAACTTTCTATTTCCATATTAGGAGCAAGGCTTAGAAAGAACACTGAATCTGGAGTCAGGGCAGCCTCAGCTGAAATCCCAGTTCCATCATTTACTACCTGTGTGTCCTACAAAGCCACTTAACTGTTCTAAACTTATGAATATTAGGAAATTCTGGGAACAACTGAGCTAGCTGGGGTTGGTGACTGCTATTTCTTGCTAATGCCTCTCCCCAGGACTTTCTAGTCTTCTAAGGTATTGTCATCCAACAGCATCAGTGACCACCCTACAGGGTAAAGAGTCTAAACCATTTTGTAATTTTGTGAGTGGTAGCACCTGACTATGCACAAGTGGGTAAAACTTAGACCCTACTCCATCCCCTCCCTGCCTTTTCATCCCACCTTACCCTCTGACAATATCCAGGACATTAGTTCTGTTCCCCTCTATAAGCTTGTCCACTGCTACTACTACACTCATCATACCCATTTTCCTGCCTTAATCCTGGATAAATATCAGGAACAGACAGAAATAAATGAGAAGAATACAGTCATGATACTTGTGAACTTGGACGGCAGAAATCTGCCATTTTGAATTTCCAATTTCATCTGTCAACAACCCATAATGAAGATATAAGGAGACATGGGGGAGATCGGGCTGTGACGTATTAGTGGGGGAAAGTGGTACCAAAGTCAACGACCTTTCACCTCGTTAGTCAACTGTTGCTATTTACACAGAGCAGAGGGTCTGATGTTGCACAGTCAAGACAGTTTCTTTACCATAGTCTCTCAAACCCTTTTCCATTTGAGTAAGTAGATCCCAAGGGAGATGTAGCTTGGTCAGGGGGAGGAGGGATAGTATAAGACCTGAGAACTAAAATGGTCTTCTGACCATAAGTTAGGGGACAATTGAACTGAGACTGCCAAGGGAGATAGGAAAGTCAGTTCAGAGTTTAGCAGTTAATAGAAAGAATTCTAAAAGAAGCAGTAACAGAATCCCAAGGAGAGTTCAAAGGGCAGCCCAGTCCTTTTCTACCTAGGCTCAATGTCTTCTGGTACAGACTTGATTGAAAGGAAGAACTTCTACAACATTGGTTGACTTGACCGAGAAGGTGGTAGCAGAGAGTTTAGCAGTGACCAGCTAAGAAACCAATAAAGCTTTCTAGCCATAGACTGACAATGCTGAATGAAGGAAGCAATAGCCTTAGCTGTGACAGGGAAGGGGAAGGCAGCAACATCTGGGGGAGGGGCAGATGAGCAGCAGAGAGCAATAAGTGGAAGAGGGAGAAGGTTCAGCAGAGGGCAGCACAAGGGCATTTAGCAGAAGATGCCAGCAGTTTGGTAGTAGAGTATGCACAAGGTCTTTTTTTTTTTGGTGGGGATGAATGTTACACCATTATTTTAATTAAACTACTATTTAATTGAAATGCCTTTGTTATCTCTGTGTTTTATAACTGACTAGCAAAATATAACGGTAGGAGATTGTGATCTATGATTTGGAGAGGTACAAAATTAATTTATATATAAATTATTATATTTGTTATATATTAAATATATTAATAAATTATTAAATTAATAAATATAAATAAAAATAATTTACATTTTTATAACTTTATACATTTTATAAACTTTATAAAATACCTACCTAGAGTGTGAGGTGGCAGATTGCAGTGCCTTCTGGGACTACAAAGATATATTAAAAAAATCAAACATTCTAGAAAGAATAACTACTGGGCAAAAGGCTCAATCTGACATAGCCAAGAAATATAGATAAGAATTCATAAGAATTAACAGAATAATCCAAATATTATCTCGTTTCTTATATGCAGTTTCTTTTAAAAGGAATATGTTTACCAAGCAGGCTGAAAGGATTGTTTGGTCTCAAATTTGATCTCAATGCTTTCCATGAAAACTGCTTTAGGATATTTGTCCGTATTTCTCAATGTTTATGTTCCATGAGTGGAATGTGCAGAAGGTTATATAAACTTTATTATTAATTACATTTGTAAATATTTCAATAGCATTTGGGATTACTTCATTTGCTCCAAATTAGAAGGAAAGTGATCCAAGATTTGCATTTAGCTCTGAATATATATCTGCATGTTTGAAATAAGAACAGCCTTTTCCACTCCTGATATCCAATTAATTTTTAAAAATGAATTCAAATGCAAAAAATCTATGAACATAAGGCACTAAGTGAAATAAACATTAACTATTGCAACTATGTGATTATAGATTTACAAGAATATATAATATAGATTTGCAAGAAAACCAGGTTTTCTCAGGCCCTGCATGCTGTGGCTCTGTTATATGGAATTACACTGCTGTCACAACATAATAATGAATTTGGTCTTTGGGACATGTGTTATTGCAGGAGTGTATATTAACAGTACCACATATTATGACACTTGGACTCTAAGGAGAAATTCAAGTAAAGGGTTTGTGGGCAAAATGTTACAGCAATTTTTCAGGAAGCTAGCTAAAATATACTGAGTTTAGGGTTCTACCTCCTTCATTATGCATCTTTCGTCCTATGTACAGATCTCCTAACTACTTAAAAAGATGGGAAAAACCTTGAGTGGTTATTTCTTCATTTCTTTGCTTTTTACACAAGAAGACCCAAACCTTCCCTGGTTCCTACATGGCTGAATGGATAGACACCCTGCTTTCTGATGGACCTCTAAAGAAGATGACATCATGATTTTACCAGCTAACCCTTTCCACTTTTGAAGTTAGGGATCATATAACAAATTTAATTATTATTATTATTATTATTATTATTGTACTTTAAACTCATTTTCTCTCTTCCCCATCCACCATGCTGAGATCAATTCAATTATCACCTCCACATGGATGCCTCTTTTCTCCCTTCTGAATGTCAGTCCTGCATCTTCAATTGTGTTGGACATCTACACCTATGTCCAATCTCAAACTTAACATGTCCAAAATGGAATTTCCTTTCTCCTTTCCCCATAAATCCCTCCTCCCAAACTTGACTATTTATGTTGATGGAACTACTATCCTTCAGAAACCTGGCTCATCATCTGTGATTTATCCCTTCCCCCCCACCCCTCTATTCTAACCACGTTGTCAAATCCTAACCATTTTAGCTCTAATATCATTCAGTCTTTTTCCTCTTTCATCTCACAAAGCTGTTGTTGTTTGTCCCTGGTTTTGAAGAGGATCAAAGACATGATGGGTAACGTCTTGACATGGTCATGAAATGGATTTAAGTGAGGCAGAGTTGTACAAAGTCGTCAGTCTTTCTCTTTCATAGTCATCAAAGTCCAGTGGCAAGACAAAAGTCAGAATGACAAGCTCCTTAGTGCCTGCTTCTCACAGAGCTACCACCTTATTGAAGCCCTCATTATATTTTCACCTGGATGCTGTAATAGCCTAACTGACCTCCTAGTCTTCAATCCACTCTGCACATAGCTTACAAAATACTTAAATCCTAAAATCTGAGATACGTGATTGTAAGTGTCTCCCAGCGCCTGTAGAGAACCTGCCCTTGCAGGCTCTCTGCACCTGAATCCTAACCTTTTTACGTATTAGTTGCCTTTGTGATACTGCAAACTGGACTACCAGTTGTCTCCTGAATTTGACTTAGGATAATAGGTTCACAGGATCCTAAATTTAGGATTGGAAAGGACCTCCAAAGTGATTTCTTCTAAATGAAACTGAAGTCCCTTAAGTTGTAAAGCTAGTAAGTCTTTATGTAAACCCAGGATTTGAACACAGGTCAGGTCCTCCAGCTTCAAATACTTCTTTTTCCTACTATGCCATACAGCCTCCTACTCCTACGCACTCATACAGACTACCAGCCTTCTAGACTCCTCCCTCCAATGCCCAGAGTACAATGACTTTCTACTTCTGCCTTTCAGGATGCTCTTCCTTCGAGGTTCTGCTTCATGAAAACCTGTGCCCCAATCACCCTAACCTGACATCCTTATCTGTGCATAATTTCATCTTCTTCCTTCTTGTGCTCTTTTTCCATCTCACCCCATCCCATACTCAGTGCCAAAACAGAAGCTTCTTGAGGTCAGGGACTGGGTCATTTGAAAAAAGTCTGTACCCTCAGCACAAAGCATCATCCCTTAACACAGAATCAATCAATCCATGGACAAGCACTTATTAAGTGTCATCTGTGTGGCAGGCACTATTCTTGACAACGAGGATACAAAGAAAAATAATAGCATATTGGAGAGACATTTCTTGATAAATGTAATTATATGGAAAATAGTCACCATCCCTGTATTATAACCCTTCATATAAAGTAAAATTCCATTATAAGAAAGTGCATTATATTATCATGAGTTTAATTACATATTCTGAAATGTAGCAAAAAAACAAAACCCTATACGGAGAGTGAAGGCAACTAATTTCTCAATTTCAGAAGTTAAAAATATATATTTCCATTGAACTCAGAAACACACGTTAACATTTTCCCCAGGCCAGACTATCCTAGTTTCTTAGTTGAGGATTTACTTCAAAACATTTTAAAAATAAACTTTATAAATTTTATCCAATTTAATCCCATTTCCTAACTTGTGTGGTCCAGAAACAGCAGGGCATTTGTGAGGTTGTGTCTAAGGACGACTGTTTCAGAAAAGGATTTGTTCTCAGTGCCCATGTGCTATGTTCCATATACCTAGTCAGGTATCCTGGCTTCATGCTTTTTTTTTTAAACAGTATCTCTCACCTATTGTCCATGTGAAACCCAGGCAATAAATTCACATCATCAAGAGCAGCCTGCATCATCTGTTCTTCCTTCCCAACCTGCCCCCATTGAACATCATTCTTTAATATATTAATGGGTGTGATCTCAACAATGCTAGTATTCTCTCCACTGAAGAAGATCACAACCAATGCACATGGTTCTTCTCATCCTGTGTGAGTCTAGACCATGGTACCCTCTCAACATGTTGGAGATCTTCCTAGTTTGCATTTTTGTAAGTAAAGAATGCCTTCTCAGGATATCCATCATGTCTTCTCCTTAGCCATGGCCACGTGACTGGCCAACCTACTTTCTTTTCCCACCATCCATTTCCTCAAGGATATTACTTGTATGCCTCTTTTTACATGGAAGAAGGTTGTTATAAGAAACATACTGCAGCCAGCTTGCACCCACAAAGCTGTGCTTTAAATGATTCCAGTCCTAGCACAAAAAAACCATAAATTAAACACAAATGTTGTCCTGGAAGTGCTATATGGTTGTGAATTTTGGCATACGACAATCTCCTCAGAATTGAAGCCTCTAAGCTACAAAAAACTAAAACATCTGGATAAAATATGTGAAATTCCACCCCACACCTGGATGTTTGGAAAGATCCAGATGTTTGGAGTCAGAGGGGTGAAAAATTCAGCTAATGAAGTTTTCTACTTTTCATCCAAAAGTTTTGGCAGCATATGGCTACTGTCTTGAGTCAGATGACAGGGAACTCCACATATGAAAGGGAAAGACTAGTGTTAGGTGTATTAAAACACAAAACAACTGTCACTCAATGCACAATTTAAAGTATGACTGCTGAATTTATTATTTTTTTGGTTATACTAACTATATAAAACTATATATATATATGTATATATGACTAAGGTATTCTTTATGGTATAAAAATACCATAAAACAAAATAATTCCCATTAGCAAGGACCTACCATCCTAACAGGAAGATAACAAAGAGATATACAAGTATAAAAAGAATAGATGTAAATAAATTCAAATAAAGAGATATAAAAATACATATCTAAGTGTACAAATAAATACATATATGAGTATCAGAGAATAAATACAACTTGTTCATTTTTTTTAAATTTTGATAACTATTTCAATATATTTTTCTTTGTAATCCTGTATATTTCATTTTATGCATTTAAAAACATTATTCTGAAAAGGAGTCTATAGACTTCACTTAATGATTGCAAAAAAAATTTTTAAAGGTAAACAACTTCCAGACTTGAGGGAAATGTGCATTCTGAAATAAAATTGACCAAGAAGAATACTTGTTAATCCGTGTTTTTTCCAGGAGCATTTTTCCCCCACACTCCTGGACCTTTTGTGGGGGAGTCTTCCCATCCTTTGCTCATTACAAACTTGGCATCTGGATGTCTGACCAAGCTCTAACCCCTCCACAGCACCTGCTTCTCACAGAGCTACCACCTTATTGAAGCCCTTACTTCATTTTCACCTGAACTGCTGTAATAGCCTGACTTCTAGTCTTCAATCCACCCTGCACACAGCTTCCAAAATACTTATCCTAAAGTTTTAAATACAAGATTACTCATTATCAACATCTGTGACCCAGACAGACCATTCTGAGATTTAAAGATTGAGGAGTCTCTGGTCCAAGGTGGCAGGTCTGGGCCTGTCTTCAGTTGCTTATCCTGGATTTTCAATTTTATGCATTGGAAAGCATAGTTTCTCTTACCACTCATTTGAACAATCTATTAAAAAATACAGGTGGAGATTCTTATGCAGAAAGTGATGCCTGGCCAAATGTAGTGTAGATGTGCTTGGGAAAACAGCACTTATTTTCAAATGGTATCACTTGCTAATATGTTTAGTACAATTTCTCTGGTGTGTATGTTAGAACAGTACTTTAAAATGTTTCATTTGTATTAATGTTTTATGGAACCAAGATGGAAGAAGAAATGACACCTTCACAGGATTATAGAGAACTAGAAAGAATCTTAGAGAACAGACATGAAGTCCAACCCCTTGGGGGGGGGAACAAAGACTGAGAGTGGGTAAGGGGCTTTCCTAGGGTCTCACAGCTATTAAGTGTCTAAGCCTAGATTTGAACTCAGGTGTTCCTGACTCCCAAGTCAACTTCATCTAGCCTTTGTGTTCATCTATCACTTTAAGGTTTGCGAAGCACTTCGCCATCAACGACTTGGTAAGTATTATTATCCCCATTTTAGAAACTGAGGACTGAAGAGGTTAAGTGACCTGTCTCAAGTCTCAGGTAGAATTCAAAACCAAGTCTCTTGCCTTCTGTTCTATTATTCTTTATTCATCACTGCCTGATTTATTGTGATAACTCAGGAAACAAGAAAACATTAAATACTGGAATTTTCCAGGCATTGGGGATAAAATAGCATAAAACAAAATAATCCCCACTAGCAAGGGCCTACCATCCTAACAGGAAGAAAACAATGAGATGTACAAGTATACAAAGAATAGATACAAAGTAAATAAAATTCAAATGAAGTAAAGAGATATAAAGAAATACATATCTAATTGTACAAAAATACGTATATGAGTATACAGAGAATAATTATAAAGTAAATATATAGAGAGCAGTCAAATACACTTTACTTGGGGAGTAGAGCATGAGCAGTCAGGTGGGGAGGGATCAGGAAAGGTTTCATGTAGAAAGTGATGCTTCACCTGCCTCTTGAAGAAAGAGAGGGATTCTTTGGGTTAGACATGAGGAGGGAGGGCATTCCAGCCAGGAAGGACAGACAGCAAAGTCATCAAAAAATTAGGCAGTTTCAAAGTTAGAAAATATAGGTCAAGAAAATACTAAAGCTAATATATATTGCATCTAGCTAACAGAATGAGAACCAAGTACTGCCAAATGGCCTAGGCCAGTCCTCTGATATTGTCTTTTGCTTTTTTGGTACCCCTAGCTCTTACCACAGTTCCAAGCATATAGAAGGTGATTGATAAATGCTTAGTGACTAATGCCACAGAAACCTAGTTTGAGGAAGCATGGTATTAAAAGCAACATTTTATACGTACTTAAGAAAAGATACTTTCGTGCAGTGGATAGAGCACCGGCCCTGGGGTTAGAAGGATCCGAGTTCAAATGTGACCTCAGATAGTTACTATCTGCGTGACCCTGGGCAAGTAACTTATCCTCAACTGCCTCAAAAAAAAGATATTCTAATTCATACCTGTTTCCTCTTCCAATGGTGAATCAACCAACCAAGCAACCCTCAGACTTGTGCTGCTGCTCCCCCTCATCACCCCAGTCTTGTAGAATCCCTTCCTTCATTCAAAGCTCAAGCACCACCTTCTCCAGAGGTTCTTAACCTTTCTTGAGTCACAGACCCCTTACCAGACTGGTGCAGCTGGAGACCCCTTCTCAGAACACAGTTTTTACATGCATAAAATAAGACTACAAGAGACCAATTATGCTGAAATAGTCATCAAAATACTTTCGTTTTAAAGTTCATGGTCCCCAGGTTAACTCTTGTTACATGAAGCCTTTCCTGATCTTCCCATCCATTAGTACTCTCTATCCTTCCTCCCCATACTACTTTTTATTTGTTTTGTATAAATACACACATATGTGTATATATGTCTCTATACACATGTATGTTCATATATGTGTGTGGTTTCTCAATAGATTATAAGCTCCTTGAGAACCAGGGACTGTTAACATCTTCGTATCCCTGCATTTAGGATGGGATCTGGCACATGGTAAGTTCTTAATAAATGCTTGTTGATCGATTCTCTTGTCTTTGTCTCGAGCATCGCTATACTTGACTGGGAATATATACCTGATATTTGCCAGGGAATGGTAGAAGAAAATATTGCACATGTAAAGCTTTATTCCCCCTTTCTCTGGTCCTGCCTCCCCTCATCCATCCACCCATCCATCTATCCATCTATCTACCCAACCATCTACCTATCCTTCCATCTATCTATCTACAATATACATACCTGTATATGTACGCACACATGTAGACACCATGTACACATTCACAGATGCAGGTGGTATGACAACACATGCATGTACGTATTTATGCACACATATAAGCACACACAAATAGATGTATGCTGCATACATGGATAGATCTACAGGTATGTATATGGGTGATATGAATAAATGTATACATACATGTATGTCTATATGTGTACATATGTATATATGTGTGGGGAGAGAAGGAGGGAGGGAAGGAAAGAGGAAGAGAGTGGGGGGAAAGAGAGAGAGAGAAGGCTGGAGATGTCCCAATCTGATGGAACAAAGGTCCAATTTCATATGTATTTGGTAGATAAGGTAAGGTAAAGTGAACCTTTTATAAAGCTTTCTTTCCTTGGTGCTAATCCCTCAATTTGGCTTCCTTCCCTTCCTCTTTTCTCTTCTCATTCAATTTTATTTCCTTTAAAAAATGTTTTGTGTGCTTTAATTGTTCTTCCTCTGCTCAGACTATCTCAAAAGGCAATAGGTTTCTCCTCACAGGTCTTTTACAAAAGGCAGATGTAGGACCTTTTTTGGGGGGCGAAGCTATGGAAGGGGTTCTTATTCACCTCAGAGTTGAACTTGATGACCCCTGAGGTCCTTTTTTTATACTCGAAGGTTTTATAATCCTTTGTTTAGTTCTCTCTTTTCTGCTCATTACCTTGCATTCTATCCCTGTCCCAAATCCAGACCCCAGGCAGTTATCTACAATTTTGCTGTGGACATTGACATCTCAGAGCTCACTGGCAGAACACATATAATTCCTCTCCGTCATCTCCCTGGACTGGCTATTAAGCCAGAGGCTCAGGTGAAAAAGTCTGTACTCTACAATTTCTGGGAGAGTACAAACCAGTATCACTTTAATTGTTTCCCCTGAAAGACCTGCTGAAGATGAGAAGCACAATTCAGATAATGACCCCATTGACAGTGACCTCTTTCCTTCAGAATCTCACAGGAGACAACTCCGTCCGTTGGAAAATACAATGATGTGAGAGACAGAGCCTAGAGACCCTGCTCTACAAGGCTGTATGACCTCGAGCAAGACACTGCTATGACCTTGTACTGCTCCTCAGCTTCCTTATGTGTAAAATAATAAAGATGACAACTTATATTTATATAGAATTTCATGGTTGCAAAGCACTGGACTTATATTATCTCATCTTACTAGTGACGTGAGCCTGTTTCCAGATCTGTAAGATGGAAATAATAGTACTCACACTGTCCTATGTCACAGTTACAGTAAGTGCTCTGTAAGCATTAAGAAACCAAAGAAAAATGCTGTTGTTCCATTAATGACAGAAAGCAATTATTATTCCTTAAATCCTATTTAGAGCATTTTTTTTCAAGGTGTTCAAGTTTATCAGCAAGATAATGGTAGTAGGATTGGTTTTCAGGCATGGAATCTCTCCATGACCACTGAATACTTAATTCTATGCCTAGCACACAGTAGGTGCTTAATACATGTTTACTGACTGATTCACTGGACATCTCTGAAGTTGTAGAGAGGCTAGGAGTTATGCTGCCAGAGGAAACACCCACAGGAAACAACACCATAAGACCCTTGAAGTAACTAAGAGTGTCAGGAACCAACACTCACTGAATCCAATCAACAATGGTCCCCTTACCTTTGTCATCCTGGAGCTCCTGAAGTCAACTCTTATAACTGTGGATTAGTTCCTTATCCACAATCCTACTGCTGCCGTTCAAAAAGTACCTTTAAACCTCTATCTCTACTCAAAATAATTCTGACTGCAGAGCAAAGTCAGAGCCATTGCTGTTTTATCCAAGAGCTTGACAAGGAAGTCAGTTGAAAGGGAACAGAGCACAAGAAATATGGAAACACCTCCATTTAAAAAAAATAGGTCATCAACTGAAACAAAATTACCCATCTATCAGACACAGGCCTATGGGAGTGGGGAAAGTCCATTAAAATCCAATTTCGCAGTACCTATGTGCTAGGAAACCTGGCGCTTTACCCCTATATTCACTGAATCTTTTGGATTTCACACTTTTCAGTCAATATGAGTTGGTCCACCCTGGACTTTTGAACATTGCCTCTCTTTAATTTGAACACATCAAAGATTTTATGCTATAGATAATAATGTAGTATAGATATAGCATTTTACATTTCAGATAATAGGAATTTTTTTTCCCATAAGACCATAAAGAACTTGAATTAGTACAGGATAGAGTGTCCAATTCTTAAGATTATAAGTGCCCGTTGGGTGTAACAGAAAACACACAGGACCGGAATGAAGAAGTCTTGGGTGCTGGGCTCTGCTTTGACACCAAATAGCTGTGTAAATTCAGGCTAAGTCATTTTCCCTTCTCTGGGTCTCAGTTTCATCTGTAAAACAAAGGGAGTAGATACAATGATCTCTAAGGTTTACTGAGATACGACATATGATCTTATATGGAATCTCACAAGCAATTCTTAGAAATCCCACAAAGGTTTAGCTCACCCTATTCATTTAGCCAGGATGCTCTCTCTCGAGGATCCTACACTGAAGCAATTGCACCTGGAATTCCTTGCCCCTAATTCTGGGGCAAACTAAGCACTAAATGGACTGGAAAAGAGATGAATTTGTTTAATTTCCTTTGGATCCCATTTCTGTCTTGCTTTGGACCTCCTGCAGCCAGAAGGGCTGTGCCTCTGCTAAATTTCTAAGAGTTTGAATTTACTAAAAAGTTAATAAAACCAGGAGCTAGGCTTCAGTTCTGTGCCCCTTGATCTTAAGTAAGAATTGCTGTGCATTAGAATATGAATGTCAGGCCAGTTCAGAGCATGTATGTGTGTCTACTTATGTAGGAATTGACATTCTGACATAGTATACACACATGCCTGATTCTATTTCATAGATTTTCAGAACTTAACCACTGGCAGAAACCTTAGAAATAAATCATCCACTTCAACCCTTTCATTTTTACAGATGAGGAAACTGAGGCACAAAGAGGGTTGAAGTTACTTGCCAACAGTTACAACCAGTTAAGGGCTAGAGCAGAGACTCCATAAACCTCATTCCTTCTGACTCCAGGTCCAGGGCTTTCTCCATTACTCACTCCATAATCTTCCCACAGGGAATGAATGGTCTTCCACTGTCTGACACAGATAAAAAAAAAAACATTGAGATGTTGGACAGTAAACAAAACCCTTCCTGTGAAGGAAAACGTATTAATACTTACACAAACAAATCGTGGACAGTAACATGCAACAACTCAGGAAAACAAACAGAAAAAAAAGAGAGAGAACCACAAAGAATGTAAAGAACCGAAGCTGTCATTGACCTGATTTGTCAGAGCTGTGGCCTGTGACTGGCGGGATGGAGCAGCTGGAATTAGCCTTTGCGCTGTCCTTGGAAGAACCAGCTTTTTGTTTATTTTTCGATGCCTCAAGCGCTTTGACCTTCTTGGCATGCTTACTCCCTTTGTAGTGGGCCTCGGCCTGGCTCTACAAAGGAGAACAAATCAGGCTCATTTTTTTTGCTACTTTCCATACACCACAATGGATGATAATGTAGGAAAAAAAAAATAAAAGACACTTTCAATAATAGGCACCAATAGAAGTTCAGAATTCGGTTTATATGAGTGTAAGGCGGCAGACTTGTATCTTATTTCAATCAATCAATGAATAAATAAACATTTATTAAGCCCTGTATTATGTGCCAGGTGCTGGAAATATGAGGACAAAAAATGAAACATTCTTTGCCTCAAACAAGCTTATAGTAGA
Source organism: Petaurus breviceps papuanus (assembly GCF_028583685.1). Classification (NCBI taxonomy): domain Eukaryota; kingdom Metazoa; phylum Chordata; class Mammalia; order Diprotodontia; family Petauridae; genus Petaurus; species Petaurus breviceps. Next base: position 8,396,766 of record NW_027187340.1, read on the forward strand.
TTGTAAGCTCCTTTTGTATTTTCAGCTTGCATATAGTAGGTGCTTAATAAATGTTTATCGATTGATTTGATTGGGGATGTTTCCATGCTTGGGAGGTCTCTAATTTTGCTGGTGCTGCATCGGTTGATGGGTCACTGACACAGACTGCAATCTCTACATACATACCCAAGAGATGGTCTTCATTAGCTGGCATATATATATATATCCCTCCCTTAAATCATCACCTGGTGGCCAATCCCTTGACGACACACGTCTACTTCATCACTAGGATCATATCGTTTATTTACTATGGGCCTCTCCAGCTTAAAAGGACTTGCCCCAATTTGCTGTGCTCTTACTGCTTTTGAGAAAAAAAGGTCATCACCACCCCCATGCTGAGGAGTTCTGGGGTGGCAAAGAAATGTGCCTCAGAGATGTTCATGCCCTGGCACTCTTCACCCAGCACAGAGCACCCAGGTCTGCTTCTCTGAAGGATGTAGACATCTAGGAAAAGCGGAAAACAGGATGGGCCCCAGGCAAAGCGGTGAAGTAGCTGAATCTGTTCTTGGTATCCATTTTCTCTCTCTCTGGCTGCATTTCTCCCTGTTTTTCATAGCCATGGTGGCCTCAAACTGTCTTTCAGCAGGCTACCCCTGGGCCTGCTCTGCCATGCTCCTCTGCCCAGATGTTCTTACACTCTCTTCTGAACCTTTTCAATTTGTCCTTTCTCTCCCTCTGTTCTCAGTCAAAGCTGACCTGCTCTGAGTCTAAATCTCCCAGGATTTTCCTCTAATCATAAATTAATAAATTTAGCTATCAGATCAACTAAATATTAGAGTAAACAATACAATCAGTTATGTGTTATTTTCTCAACTGCCTGATAGAAGTGGTAATCTATTTCATAGACAAAAAAAAACTATAAGTTATAAAATGAGAGAGATGATCCTGGGGTCTCTTAGGTTGGATGAAGAAAGAAAGGAAAGGCAAAGCTATCTTTAAGCTCATTTCTAAAGGAAGCACAGATAGAACTATGACTTCCTTCCTAGATCAAAGAGAAAGGGATGAGATCAAAGGAAAATTGCTGATAAGATCTCCATAATGCCAAACAAACAGCAGGAAACAGAGAAAATATTTAGTGGACATTTGAGAAATTCCCCTCTGACCTAAGAAGACTGCCTTAACGCTTAAGTGTTGGGTGCTAATTTATAGTCTGATAAAAAAAAAATACAAATATTCTTTGCTATTTCATTTCTAATATACCCCAGGAAGCATATATGGACATTTTAGTTTGGCATAACAATGGTAGTGAAATGAAGACTGGGGTATAGAGTCCAATAGATATATTATTGGATCTCTAGCACAACTTAATTGCACTGATTTTCATTATGTCTGCAGTATGCACATGTACATCCACATATGTGATGATTCTTCTGGTTACTAATCATTTAATTCAACAAGCATTTATTGAACAATAGAGTAGAGAATATTCTACTGGAGTGTGTGTGTGTGTGTGTATGTGTGTGTATGTAGGTATCATTGGAGGTGTAGGAATACTTGGGTGATAGCTACAAAAGAAATAGGAAGCAGCATGGAATGGTGAAATGAGCCCTAAGTTTAGAGTCAAGAGATTTGGGTTCAAATCTTACCTCTGATACTTAGTGAGTGAAGAGTAAATTATAATCTCCTGGGACCCCAGTTTCCTTATCTATAAAATGAAATGACTGGTCTAGATGGCTTCTGAGGTCCCTTCCAATTCTACATCTTTGATCCTATGGTCTCTAAGTCACAGCACCTGTCCTTGAGGAACTCACAGAGTAAGCGGTGAGACAACAATAATAGACAGAATGAGAAACACCGTGGAGGAAAATTTATCAGCAAGAGCAAGCTGACCTAGAATTTGGGAAGTCCTCCATTTCCTCTCCTGTTGAAGGACCTCTAAGTTCCCTTTCAGCCCTGCATCTTATGAACCCAAGTAAAGCAGTGATCATGGCAGGGGAGTCTTAGCTATGGATGGGTTTCTAGAGAAGAGAAGTTTTAAGCTGGGGTTCAAAGGAGATATTCAAATGAGGGGAGGAAAAAAAGGCATTTCAAGTAAAAGGGATCATCCATACAAATTCCAGAGGTGGTATGCAATCTGAAGGCAATAATCTGTAGCCGTGTAGACATGCAGTCATAGCCTCTGTTTGTTTGACTGACCCCTCTGCCAAATAGATGTACTCTCTATTACAATGTGAGCTCCACAAAAACAGGACCTTTTTTTCTTTTTTAATATCCCCAACACTTAGCGCAATGGCTGGCCCACAGCAGGCGCTTAATAAATGCTTATTGATTGACTAACTGATTGATATGCTAGGTCACCTCTCAACAATTCACAGTAAGGCTACACACCATCTGAACCCTACGGTGTGTTTTTCTATGGTGTGTCATTTGATTTTTCTTGCTTGAAAATCTCACTTTAGTTTGTCAGGCATGGATTGCTTGACTTAGCTTCTGTCACCCATCCACTGCATGTGCCCAGTCATACCCGGCTGGGTGAGTGTGGGCACCCCTTCCGACCTCTCCGCATTCCAAACCCTTACTCTTAGAGAAATCCCTATTTTGAAGGATGGTCTGCAGGCTCATTAGGATGAACATCATACTTAACCGTGGTCCAAATCTCACAGCCATTGATGAACAGAACATCGGCACCACTTGACCCCCTTCATAGCCTGTCTCTAACCTCTACAGGAAGTACTCTCAACTTACCAGTCTGCTTTCTATTTCTTTAAATATGTGGTTTGGGATATGTTACCTCTGTATTCTTATCTGGGCCCAGTTCTCAGTTCTGTATATAAATAGCTTAAGGAGTGGGGTATAACCCTGGTATTTTATAACCCAGTTTCCTTTAACACTAGAAGGCCAGGGTCTTATCAAACACACCATGACCCTATACACAATTAGCACTTTTCTTGCATGACTTTTCACATCTATATTTCTAGAGATTAACCACTGGTATATTGCATCTTCTGCATGCCTATATCAAGGACTTTTACCTGTTGTGTTAAAGTGAAAACAAAACAAAACAAATCTATTATGGAGGGAAGGAATAATAATCTAACTGCAATTTCCAAGTCTATTTATTTCACTTATCTTAATCTCTGCCCTAGCCTATTAGGCCATAGGACTTAAATATATTCAGATAAAATATATAGACATACCCAAAATTGCTACAGAAAAGGCTAACTGAATTTCAAGAAATATTACTTGGCAATACCTAGTAATAGAATCAAGGATGTAAAAGTTACTTGAGTGCATTTGAAATATATGTAAAGTAGATGCCTATATCAAAGGATACATATTAAACAAGGTAATATTGTAATTTTAGGCCACTTATATGTCATAGTGGATACAGCACTGCCTGAAGTTAGGAAAACTTCTTCCTGAGTTCATATCCAGTCTCAGACACTTACTAGCTGTGTGACCCTAGGCAAGTCACTTAACCCTGTTTGCTTTGCTTCTTCATCTGTAAAATGAGCTGGAGAAGGAAATGACAAACCATTCTAGTACCTTTGCCAATAAAACCCCAAGTGGGGTCATGAAGAGTCAGACATGACTGAAAAACTGCTGAATTGAATACTGTAATTTAATTAAAACTTCAAAATTTTTTTTAGGAAAAACAAGTTTCTTGAAATGACTTTACTGGGGTAATCACATCTCAATGTCTTCATATTTAAGTACAACCAGGAAACAATTTACTTGATCCCTGCAAGGCACATTGTTTAAACACATTAGGTCAGATGCTGGTAGTGTGTGGCTGGGAATATTTCATTTTTAAGGGCTCCCAGAACTGTAGGACACATGTGTGTCCTCTGGTAACTGTTCTGACCCTGGAGATGAAATGGTACAGTATTGCTTCACTACACTTTGGCTCAAGAAACTTTTATTACCTTAAAAAAAGATCTCAGTCCAAGATACTAGAGTGTCATTTCCTCATTAACTGTTTTCAGGGCTCACCATAGGACTTTAAGAATGTCAATTAGCACTTAGACATGAGGATATAGTTCAGTGAAACTACATTAAATGCCAAGATAAGTGAGATCTCTATGGCCACAATCTACTTTCTCACATTAGACAGAACATGAAGGGGATAATGAAATGCAGGCTCTCATTCAAGCTTTTCTATAACCAAAGATTAATTTCTCCTCCTCTTCACCTTCCACTAAAGGCACACTAGCAGGAAAGGTAATCTCATTACAGGTAGAAATGGGAATGTGTCTACCATACACAGCTCCTGTGTTCCACTGCCCTAGGCTCCTAGAAAAAAAAAGAGACACTGAATAATAAAACAATCCATGGAAATTAGTTACCCAGGAATTTTTTCATGCAAAAAGTGAGAAAAAAGTGAGACTGAGGTTCAGAAAAGCTCAAGTCATCCAGGAATAGTGGAGCCCACTATTTGGGCAGATTAACTTAACTTCAGCTGCTTATTAAGCAGCAGAAGACCCCATAATCACAAGGCCCTAATAGAGAATGTAAAAGGCAAAGGTAGGCCGTATGCTATGCCCTTGTCCATTTCAGGGTACTGCCAGAAGTATGGGAAAAACTGTGCTAAGGTCCTGCCTGAACCAGGAAAGTCTACCCAGTGGCTCCTCTCTGAAAAGCATCCTAGGACATAAGCTCCATAAAGGACAGGGTCTGTGTTCTCTTTATAGCTTCTCTGTTTCCTGTCCCTAGCATAGTGCTTGTCATAGGTAAAGATTTGCTGAATCCATTTGATTTTGGGGTACTCTCCTTTGAACTTGCTATAGCAGCTGACTTCCCATAGGTGGAAAGTGTGCCTTTGAAGGTAAATAGTGTCTGAGAATAATTCCACTCTTTCTCCTTCTACTTGCACATCACCATAGAAGTTCTTCCCCCAACCTTCCTTGCTCTAAGGTACTCACTTCTCCAGAACAAAATGATAGAGATAAAAATGGTACTTGGGGATATTTTCCCATATTTTTTCTATTACATTCTGTATATATAATCCACAACTTTAGGTAGATGAAACAGAGAGGAAGAATGAGTCTAGTAGAAATTACATTGAATTTGAAGTCAAACAAACAGGGTTCAAATCCCAGCTCTATCTCTTATTACTTGTATGGCCTTGGACAAAAACATCTCTTAATCTTTGTGCCTCAGTTTCCCCATTAGTAAAATGGGGAGTTGAAATAGATGACCTCTGAAGTTCCTTCCAGCTCTAAATCCATAATTCCTATGTTGTATAAACATGGCACTATGCAAGAGACTGTACTTGCAACTATTTTACCTTCAAGTCCTCCCCCCTGGTAAATAGTTGAATCATTAAACATGGGCAATATACTAGCTGCAATACTAGTGCAGATTGCAGCCCTTTCACACCTTATCCTGTGTGATTCTCCCTGCCCCATGTTTTACTAAAAATACTCTATGGAGGACTCATCCACATTGCCAGAGACATTCTTCTTTTTGGGAGGCTATCTATCTGTCTGTCTGTCTGAAGAGAGGATATATATATATATATATAGTCTCTCTCTTAAATAATTACCTATTCCCCTGTAGAACATCATTTTTTCTATTTTTCAGGGAACCATTATGATTACTGAATTTAGTTTGCTTACTTAAAATAAAATACACTATTTAAAAACATTATGGGGCAGCTAGGTGGCACAGTGAATAGAGCACCAGCCCTGGAGTCAAGAGGACCCAAGTTCAAATTTGGCTTCAGACACTTAACATAAAAATCTAGCCATGTGACCTTGGGCAAGTCACTTAACCCCAAATGCCCTACCTTCCCCCCTCCAAAAAGCAAAAAAAAGGGGGGGCATAAAAACAATGCAAATATTTTCCCTTATATTTTGGAGTATTATAAAATAGGGTAAATTATATTAGGGTTCAGACAAACAATAGGGTGTGTTCACCCTATTCAGTGTGTGTGTGTGTGTGTGTGTGTGTGTGTGTGTGTGTGATGTAACCCACATGGAACTTATAGGAAACATATATTAATCTGAGATCATCATGGTTCTCCCCTTTGAAAATGATTCACATCATTAAAAATTTACCAAAGCATTTCAGTAAAAACTACCAAAGTTAAATGTAATAATTTTAATGCTATATCCTATCGCTTCATAGATGAATTTATGAAAAATAATATTGTTATCTGTATTTTCTAAAGAAAGAAAATGATCACATAGCTAAGTGCTGGCTTTTTATTGCAAATCTTATCCCTAGTTCCAAATCATAATCTTCTGTTAAAATGGTAGCTGGAATATTTATAATTTAAGTCCATTAGTGATTACCAAAAAATGCAGCCCACAGTACTTAAGAGTCTATTAGTTGTTAAATAGGTTACCAAAGGTTAACATGACTGAGTAATAACTAAATAACTGTATATTGGTTTTAATCTGTAAGTATTATCCCTATTAAAATGCTCAACAAAATCAAATGTGGCTAAAGCTACAATGGGAGGCATAGGTTAAATCCAAGAGAAAGACTTACTAAGCCACCAAACTGCTAGTAAAACTTTCTGCTATTTGCATCCACAAGGCAGTATCAGTAATAACCTACATTTCATTTAATCCTCACCTACTGAGATCAGATGAAAACAAACACAAGCAGGATTAAAGCTCCTATGAATTTTTCAGCGCTGTATCTCACAGTCACACTGGTTTCTGATGGATGGTTCAGCTGTCACTCCCCACTTTGGGCATTCCAGAGTAACTGGATTTACAGCGGGCACACATTTAAAATAACGTCAATGAACTCTGAAGATAGGCCTCTCACCGAAGAGAAAAGAAGAAAGATGTAGCTTCTACAATGCAAAATCTCTTTGGGATTAATTTAGAAGCCATCAAAAAGTACAAGGGAGGGGGAAAAAAAGGTACAAGCTTATACTGCAGCTGTTTTTAAAATGTCAGTATTTGAATAAATGGGTTTGGGATATATTTTAATAATCTGAGTTATCAAAAAATTTCCATGTAGGCAAATTAATTCACTCCTTAAAATGAAAGCTCTTTAGCAGTTTTCAAATTAATTTTTCAACTACAGCTTATTAGTTAGCCGGGAGTCTTGATGTTCATCTTCACAGAATATAATTCACCAATGGAATTATTCCACACAGTGTTACTCTGAAAAGCTGTAAATACAGAACGAGAAGAACCAACATGAAGAATCAGAAACAGTGTAATTTGAGTAAGGCACTGGAATACATTTGCACTTGAAATGCTAAATGGATGAGTTTTTCTTCAGTAGTCTTAATAGATGAAATTTTGTCTTTACTGCTGAAATGAATTTTATATAGTCAGTTTCCAGCTGCTTTAAAGTACAGATTATTCTCTGCAGATCCTGCTGAGATCAATCAATCAACAAGCAACATTTTTTTAAACTCCTATTCAAAATCTGGATCACAACTATATGGCCAAAAAGGGAAAGGATTAAGGATAGACAAGTTGCATCTGAAGAGTAAGGGACATAGGAGCCTCTGAGCATCAATTTGTAGATTATACATTTTAGGGCCTTCTTTAACTGCACATCTTTCCTCTACATATGCCCTTTGCACATTAGCGCAGGTACTTGAAAGCTCCCTTCCTCCTGTGAGCACAAGTTAGTGAAAGGTGTTTATAATGGATTTAACACCATTGTGTAGTTTCAAATGGAAAATCTGGCCCAAATTAATTTTAATGTTGTTTATAATGTTTAAGAAAGTCAAAAGAAAAGCAAACATAATTTCTTAAATTTTTCCAGTTATGTCACCTATATGATTTATTTATTTCTGTGGAGAAGTCCCTTCAGTTTTATTTAGTAAAATCAGTATTAAAGTTATCTTTTTTAAATATCACATGTTAGTAATTCAGAATTGAATTAATTCAACTCAACAAACACCTGTCAACTTTCTACTATGTGCAAGAACTATGCTAGGCACCAGAAATATGAAGACAAAATCTCCAAACAAACTAGATCCTATCCTCAAGGAGCTTACATTCTACTCAGAAGTGAAGATTAAAATATCTAAGAAGCACAATCTCAGAATACTGACTACTTTAGCTATAGATGATCATTTTCCAAAGGTACATGCATTTAGTTTTTTACTTATGGTCGAGTCAAATCAATCTACTGATGCAAATATATGTATGCATTCTACAAGATTACATTTTCTAACGCAGATTAAATGACAGGTAGGGGCTAAAACCCCACTCTAAAGACATCTTTTTGTATAAAAAGAGAGGAGGGCTCAGTGAATCAGGATTATTCATAACATACAGTACTTATTAACATTAGTTGTGAGGAGGCTAGCTCCTCATGCTTCCAGAATGATTCCTCCATCCCATAGAAAGACAATCATGTTTAGTGCTCATGGGATCAATTCAATCCTGGATACTAAATAATTGATTAGTGCTAAATAATTTGCAAATTACAAGAGTTAGAAGAGCCCAATTTCCTAATTCTATGGTCACATTACCTTTATCTGTAATGTCTGCAAGGTTTTTGTTCACACCTGTGATTTTCACTGGTAAAATTCTTCAGCTCTCTAAGACCCATAAAGACCCATAAAGACTCCCTGAAGTCCATAAAGGGAAGGTGCTAGTCTACATTGATTGAAAAGGTTCCTCACCACAAGCAATTTGTACAGATAAAACCACAGGTCTAGTCGAAAAAAAATTTTTGTAGTATTAACTATTATTAATATTAGTAGTATAAAAATTAAGACTTTATCCATGGTTGCTTAATATTCTCCTTTCATCTGCTTCTTGTTTTCATAATTATTAAAAATGGAAATAATTTTCCTTCATCTAAATTAATTTCACATATCACTCCTTACACATTTTACTTGATAATTTTCAGCTTCTTTGAAGTAGAAATAAGAGTGACTCAGGTTCCCAGTAAGTCCCCAGTTACCTTCCAATTTCTTAAACATCTTTGGGAGTGCAGTTAGTTACGTTTCAGGAAGAAAATGGAGCACCGTTGTGTGCTTTAAGAAAAGGCAATTTAACAATTCAGTACTCAATGACAAGCAATGTAATATAATTCAGACCTATGAATTGAAGCAGCGACTACATAGCTAACTAATTCAAGTCTTCTGACGGTCTTTTAAATTAGCCTACTAGGCTTCCACACATTAATTTTTAATCTGTCTAGAAGGTATTACATTTACTCCTATTTTCCATTTCAGCATTAAAGAAATTTGCATACAAAGCTCTAAATAAATCTAAAATTAGGTTCAGTTTTAGCTCTCCTGACATTTTGATACGTGAAGCTTAACACTATGAATGTTAACCATCAGTAGACAAATGTGACAAAATAACTTGGAGAGGACAATGTTTAGCGGATCTGTCATGGGATGATTTGTGAAATATTTTATGTGGATCATGAATACTTTATTGTTTCTCATTATTAGTTTGAAATGAACATTCTTATAATTTTATCATTCAAGAAGTCCTAAAACTTTTTTATATATAGGCATGTTTTATAATGTAAAAATAAATTTGGCATGTAAATGTAGAAGTATCACATGATTTTTTTAAAAGGAAAATATGTCAACTACCTGTACTTTCAAACTTGGACATCCCATTTAGCTAAATGTGAGAAACTATTAGAAACATGCATGGAGTTTTCGGTACCATCATACTGGCTTTGAGCCTGAGAAAGATTGTTGCTTAAATGGATTACCAGACCCAGCTGGAAGTTCTGCTTCCGGTTCATATTTTGTCCTAGGCCAGGCAAAAGAGGCAAAATTAGTGTGAACTGAAATTTTTATTGGCACTCTAAACACTGAAACATTCCTGGACCTTCACTGCCAACTACGTTGTGGATTTCACTTGTAAGCCAACGTAAACATTACCTCCAAGGCACAATTCTAAGTAACAGGGACTGTAACACAGACTCTGTGTTAAAAAAAAAAAAAGTAGGATATATATCCCATATATGAATGTAGGACTAGAAAAGGACTATTGCATTGCTCAGAAAGCACTGAATCTCCCTCTAATTGTGAACACTAAAAGACCATGACAAAATGGTAAGGTTGGTCATTCAGAGGTGAGCTCTATACTTTGCAGCAGTAATCTTCATAAGTTGTTTTGAAAGGCAGTCAAGATTGAAGATGAAAAAATGTCCTTTTGAGGTTAAATTTTTTTTCATTATATTAGCATGAAACAATGAAAAGTAATGTAGGTGGTGCCCCCTCCCCTTCTATTGTGATAACAATATATACAAGCTTAATGGAGAGCATTCCAGTTCCTATCGTTTGGAAATGATAAATTCCAAATATCTGGACCAAGCACTATCTAACAAAGTTGAATATTTAAAAGCCATAAAAAACACAGCTTCTTTTTTTTTTTTAAACACAGATACCACAATTTCACCATTATAAAGCACTTACATAGTCCTAAGAGAAGGTTAAAAAAAAAAAAACCCAAAGACAATGCCTGACCTCAGGGCTGGTTGTCCTTCCTTCCGGGAGAGGACCAAAATGATATCAATATGTTAGAGTCCGGCTGGGCCGCTCTACCACAAGTCGGGCACAAATAGTCCATGTGAACATCTGGGGTGGATTCTCTAAATTGGTGCATCTTGTATTTCTTTTGAGCTACTGTAATTTTGCTTTGCTCATACAGCACAGCACCTTTTCTGATGAGGGCATTCCATGTCACCCATGTCCACACAATGAATTCCCTTAGGGAGTTTGCATTTGAATGGGGAAGACTTAGGAGAATAGGGACCAGGGAGCTGCCCTTGTTAGTGGATTGGCAAGTAAGGTTGGATGAGAGTGGACCACCACACTCCATCTGTGAACAATGGCAGAGTTGATTTGTTCATGACTCCAGAATCAGAGGGTGAGTGGTGCAGGGTGTTCCTGCAAAAGACTGTGGAAAAGGTGGAGGGAAAAGAGGGAGTTAGATGAGTGAAAAGAAGCTTGCCTGGGGGTTCCCTGAAATAGAGGACCAGAAGAATCTGTCAACAAGAGTGAGGGAGAGGTGCAGGACCCACAAGGGAAGTTTCTTCTTCTTTTTTTTTTTTTTAAAGCAATCGGGGTTAAGTAACTTGCTCAAGGTTACACGGCCAGTTATTTCTGGGTGTGGTGCTGAGTATCTGAGCCCGGATTTGATCCAGGTCATCCCGACACTGGAGCCGGTGCTCTTACTCGCTGAGCCACTTGGCTGCCCCTAAGCAATTGGGGTTAAGTAACTTGCTCAAGGTTACAAAGCCAGTTATTTCTGGGTGTGGTGCTAAGTGTCTGAGCCCGGGATTCGATCTCTAGGTCTTCTCAACACTGGAGCCGGTGCTCTTACTCGCTGTGCTACCTGGCTGCCCACACAAGGGAAGTTTCTGCTGGGAAGTCTCTGATCTGGACAGGTAGGCTTTTTGGAAATCAATCATGATTCTAGAGAGATACACAATGACCAGATCAAATGAAGACCAAATGTTAATATTCTCCTTAGGAAAAGTTCTAAAGTGCTTTATTTTAGTTGTTCACTGTTCTGAAGTCAGAGGGCAAGAGTTCTGTGGTTAATTTGACTGATGTAGATACTTAAACAGGAAAATTAAAGGCTAAAACAGTTTTGTTCTGCCTTTTCTTTTTGCCATTATAAACCAGTCTATCATGTGAATTGAAAATAACTGATTTGGAAGATTTTTAGACAAAAGCAAAAGCAAATAAAATCAAAAGGAGATGTTTTACATGGGGAGGGGGCAGAGTTAAATTAGTTCTGGTATAGTATAATTATAGTAAAAACCTTATGCATTTGAACTAAATGAATGACCGTTGGGATTTGTGAAAAGTCTAAAAAATGAAACATTTGAAGGGAAATAAAGTTTTGTTATTTTTTCAGTAACAAATTAAACCAAGTTCATTCCTTCGATTGTTGTCTAATAGAGGTCCTTAGGGTCCCTATTTTAATGAATAGATAATTATTTTAATTAGCATATCAATTGCTTACATGTAAATGGATGCTTCTAAAATGCTTAAGGGTACTTGAAAAAATTTATTCCCAGAAATCTTGTTTATGCTATTAATTTACATTACCTACAAAGAAAAGTTTGCAAAGAGAAAGTAAATTTTACCTGCCTGCATTATCATAAACGAATTAGTTCTATCCAAATTAGAAAATTTCCGTATATATAAATGCAAATATATGAAAATATAATTATCAAATATCTAAATGTCTAGAAAGTTAGCTTGACTAGGTGGCACAGTAGTCAGGAGGACCTGAGTTCAAATGCGGCCTCGGACACTTAACACAAAAACTAGCCATGTGACATTGGGCAAGTCACTTAACCACAATTGCCCTCAAAAAAAAAAGGCAAAAAAATTAAAAAAAGAAAGTTAGTTTGAAATTAATAGCTCTCAGATGTTCTAGTTTTTCTTCCACAAAACAGTTATTTCATAAAAGCTTGTTGAATTGATCATTTTTATTTACATCTTCAAATTTATAACTTTAGTCTCTACATTTTAGATTTTGCTTAATACTGTCCTGTAGAGTCCATGAAAAATTATAAATTAAATCTTGGAGGAAAAAAAAACCTACTGAGATTTTTAGTGAAAAAAGGAAGCCACTATGGTGGGTTTGGTTTTTTTTTTTTTTTGCATTTTCAAGTCATAAAATTATAATAATTAAGCCATCTCTTTGATGAAATGACCTTTTATTTGGAAGTTGGTCTAAGCGGTCTCTTTGTCCCTAGTCTCTCCCATCTCTAGTCTCTCCTAAGCCGACACTCCTAAAGCACTTCTGACATTATCATTTCTCTGCTCAAGAAGCATCAAGAGTTTCCAGTTGCCTTTAGGATACAATAAAAAAAAATGGATTAAAAAAAAGGCCTGTGCTTGACACTTAAAACTCTTCACTATATGGCTCCTACCTACTTTTACAGAGTTATTGTATATTGTTCTTCTTTACATCCTTGGGCCCACTTGCTATTCACATCTGTCTGTGTACAGCATCTGGATGCTAGACAAGGAATCATGAAGACCTGAATTCAAATTCTGACTCAGAAACTTCATAGCTGTGTGATCCTAGAAAGTCACATAATGCCTTTCAGCCTAAAGTTTCCTCATCTGTAAAATGGGGAAAGGAGTAGCACCCTACCTCCCAGGGTTCTGAGGAGCAACTAAGATAATAGAGGTAAAGAGCTCCGCACACCTTAAAAGCTATATAAGTTCTATTGTGATCACAATTATTTTATACTCTTTTTATTATTATCAATAAAACAAATGATAAAGAGAGAATAAGATTATGATGATAATGGTGATGATGATAACAAGTGGTTTAGGTCTTTGCAAATGTCTGGAAGGTACCTCCTCTTCTCCAATTTTATCTTCTAGAATACCTAGATTCCTTCAAGGCTCACCTCCAGTACCACCTGCCACACACAAGGGTCTGCTCTGGGCCCCACCTCCCCCCTTTATTGTTTCTCCCTGAAACCACTTTGCATATATTTTTCATTTTCTCTTTGTCCACATCATTTCTCCCCAGCAGAATATAAAATTCTTGAGGGTAGGAATTGTTTTGTTTTTGTCTTTTTTATCTTTAGCACCTAGTGGAAGGGCTTCAAAAGTTTGTTGAATTGAGGTGAAATGGAACGAGTGGTTAGAAAAGAATCATATTAAACAAAAGTAGATTCCCACATGAAAACTTTTTTTTCCTGTAAGGATTTTGGAGGAATATCCATAAGCCACATATATGGCATGATTTCTTTCTAAAGCAGCCCCCAGCTCTCATCCCAATTCACCAAAATAAAGAGAGCCACATTTTCAGAAGATACTAATAGGACAAAAAAAGGCACATGAAAATTGTGGGTGTTTTTTTTTCCCAGTTATAACTTTGTTTGGATCTGGGGATGCAGAGAGAAGAGAGGTGGGGGTGGGGGAGAGACTTTAGAAATCACCTATTTCAATACCTTCATTATACAAATGAGAAAACTAAAACTCTAAGAGATTAAGTGATTTGTCCAAAGTCACACAGATGGTCCCTAAGATAGCCAGGATGTGCTCTAACCCTTAAATCCAGGATGCTTTCCATTATATCCCTGTTTACTTAAAGTGAACCTCAAATTCCTTATTATTTATCATGATTGCAAAATCAAAAGCTAAAATCTTAGAATACTCTCAATTTGAATGAAATCATCATTTAATAAAAACTGAATTATAACAAAATGAATGCAACCAAGATTGGAAGGAAAATAGAAAATGGGGGGAGGGATTTACAGCAAGTGTTTCTGATAAATGCCTCATTTCTCAAATATATAGAGCACTGAGTCAAATGTATAAGAATACATGTCATTCCTCAACTGATAAATGGTCAGATTTATAGGAATACAAGTCATTCCCCAATTGACAGTCAAAAAGATATGAACAGGCAGTTTTCAGAAGCAGAAGTCAAAGGTAACTATAGACAAATGAAAAAAATGCTCTAAATCACTACTGATTAGAGAAATACACATAAAAACAACCCTGAGGTACCTCCTCACACCTCTCAGATTGGCTAACCTGACAGAAAATGATAAACGTTGGATAAACTTGGGAAAATTGGGATACTAATACACTGTTAGTGGAATTGTGAACAGATCTAACCATTCTGGAGAACAATTAGGATCTATGCCTAAAGGGCTATAAAACTGCATACCCTTTAATCCAGCAATACTACTACTAGGTCTGTATCACAGGGAGATTTTTTTAAAAAGGTGTAAGGACCTATTGGTACAAAAATATTAGAGCAGCTCTTTTAGTGGTGGCAAAGAATTGGAAATTGAGAGGATGCCCATCAATTGGGGAAGGGTTGAAAAATTTGAAGTATGTGATTATAATGGAATGCTATCACGCTCTAAGAAATGACGAGTAAGATGATTTCAAAAGTTGAAATTTATATTCTGAAAACAAAATCTGACCTTACTTTCTCATAGTATCATTTTCTATTTCCCCAGATTTGACTTCCTTATTATTTTCTTGAGATCTTTAAAAAAATAACCTGTAATGGGAATGCAAATTTGGAAGATCTCCCCTGCCCCTAGGCTAAAATGCACCTGAAGCCTGGGGAGGGAGGCTTGTTTTTCAGTAGATACTTTTTGATTGGCCAGTGGGTCAATAATGTTGTTACATTCTCTGAGCCAGGAGAAGGCTATATAAGCCCTGATGTGTAGCTTTGTTTTGGGACTCACTTTGAGAAGTGTTCTGTGATGTGATCTGAATTCTGGGAAGCCATTGTTGAGAGTCCCCTGGCTTTGAAAAACCCAGATGCTGATTTGTTATGGATGCAATGGTTGGACAGTTTGGAAATCTGTCTACTTGATCTGTTTCTGTCTTGATAATTCTGCCTGTATACTTTGAGGTTCGGGGTGCTGACCTTTTTCCCCTGAACGAGGTAAACGATATATGTCTGACTGATTAAAGTAAGCTTGCTAACCCATTTTGAGTTGCTTTCCTTTAACAAAGCAGATCCAAGAACCTGTGTGAGCAGCCACCCTGGGGACACCGGGGTGCTTGCTGCTACAAAATGGCGTCACGAACAGGATCTGCAGAGTAAAAGGAAAGTATGGGGACTGGGATAATTGTTTGTTTCCCAGTTGTGATAGCTGTGATTCTGTGGAGCCGTGGAGCCGGAGAGAAGAATGGCCTGCACGCGGACTTCACTGAGCTGAGAGCAGGAATGGTGAGCTGCCTGCATCAGGACCTGGGCAGAAGCCAGGAGTGGCTGCCGCCTGCGGGAGGAGAAGGAGCCCAGGAGTTCAACCACAGGAAAAGATAAGAACTGAGCAGCAAAGCAGGGGCACTGAGTGTGTTTCCTGGCTGCATCCCACAGTTTGGGACCCAGGGGGAGGATGGATTTGTGACTATGGTGGGTGGAATGAAGTGCCTTGGATCCCCAGGGACCCCACCTTGTTGGTTTTGTTGCCCAGCCCCCTCTCTGTGCTTGGAGGCAGGGGCTGGAGCTGTGTGAGGGGAAGGATACCCCTCCCCCCCCAGAGAACTTTATTTGAACTCTTGTTTTGAATGGAGGTAATAATGCTATGTACTTTGTGTTTGTTTAAGGCCCAGTGGCCACTTTGGTAACTTTAGTTCTGTACTTTGAAAATGTGACCTAAGAAATGTTCAGAGCTAATTCAAAAGTAAATTGTCTATGCTATGGGCATGAAAGATCTTGGGGCTGAATGTAATGGGAATGCAAATTTGGAAGATCTCCCCTGCCCCTAGGCTAA
>NW_027187340.1:8412936-8419082 GCF_028583685.1 Petaurus breviceps papuanus
TTAACAAAGCAGATCCAAGAACCTGTGTGAGCAGCCACCCTGGGGACGCCGGGGTGCTTGCTGCTACATAACCCCAGAAGGTGGCATACCAAATGTCCTTCATCCTCCTCCGAATGTGGGCTGAAAATGCAGAAAGCTACTGAGATCAAACATGAAGATGAACTTCCTGTCAGTGAGGATGATTGAACATGACACCATATTGTGGAGGGAAACTGTAGCTTCTTGGACTCTGGCATTTTTAAAGAAGGAACATTATCACATATGATGAAAGTGTAGTCCTTCTTAGTCAGGAATCCATAATGGATGACCTCTTGGGGGTCTCTTTTCAGCTTCAAGATCTGATGACTTTCTGAATTTTTTCTTTCTTCATTTTTCTAACTTTTCCACTTGGTTTCTATTTAATTCAAATCCTACCTATCTTTCTAGGAATAGTTCAAATCTCCCCTCCTCCAGGGAGCCTTCTTTGCATTAGCCCATCCTGATTCTGCTCTTCTCTGATCTAAAGAATTCAAAGTCAATGTACCACACAGTCTAGTAGCTCACTCACATTCAAATTTTTCCATCTGTGGTTTTGTGTCCACAGCTAGACTAACAGATTCTGAGGTCCCTTATGAAAGAGACTCTATTATACATTTCTTCTGTGTCTTATTTATTTAAAAAGCCCTCGTTGTTCTGCAAGACAATGAATAAAATGCTTATAGGTTGATAATGGATTCTTCTACCAGAAATAAGACTGGTAGTCAAGAGAAAAACACTCTTACTGAATTCATTGGCTTCTTCCTACCACCCTTTGAATTTTAGGAAGCCAAGTCCAAAAAATGAAGTTATCCCAGATGCAGGTGATTTCAATACTTTCCCCCAGATCAGTCACTATCAAATGAGCCCAATGCAACCAGCTGGTTTCTGTAAGGTAGCTAACTAGAGAGAACTTGTAGAGGAAATCTTTCTGATTTGAAGACTTTCAGGAATTGGGAAACTTGATATTTCCCCATCTATAGTCTTTTTTTATCATGCCACATACTTTAAAATCTCTTGAGGTTTGCCCTATTTTACTGTAGAATTTGTTTTCATTTTATTTTAGAGATCTTCAATATCTGGTTTCCTGACCTTGGGGACAAAAGTATACCCATTTCCCTTTGCACTTTGTGCACACATTTGGCTCAAAAGGTTGCACCAAGGGAAAAAAAAAAGTACTTTATGGTTGCCTCCAGTACAGGACACTTGGAGCTTTATTAAATGTGCCCACCATCTGCTTTATAACAAGGGAATAGAAAAAGTTACTTATTC
Source organism: Petaurus breviceps papuanus (assembly GCF_028583685.1). NCBI lineage: Eukaryota > Metazoa > Chordata > Mammalia > Diprotodontia > Petauridae > Petaurus > Petaurus breviceps. The sequence goes on from NW_027187340.1 coordinate 8,414,224, forward strand.
TCATTCCCTACAGCTTTTCATTATTGTTTTTATCTTAAAGAAACAATTCTATTCCTTGTTCCAGTGACAAATCTTTGAAGACTTAAATTTTTATATTTAAGGCCAATATCAGCTTATGGAACAAAAGACAACGTATAGGAAACTAAATGTATCTAAACTAAACATACAGGTAGCCAGATGGTGCAGTGGATAAGAGTACCAGGCCTGGAGTTAGGAAGACTCATCTTCCTAAGTTCAAATCTAGCCTTAGACACGTACTAGCTGTGTGCCCCTGGGCAAGTCACTTAACTAGGTTTGTCTCAGTTCCCTCATCTGTAAAGTGAGCTGAAGAAGGAAATGGCAAACTACTCTACTATTTTTGCCAAGAAAATCCCAAACAGGGTCACAGAGTTGGACTCAACTTAAATAACTCAACAACAACAAACATATCTTAACTGAAAGATGAACATTAATTTTAAACTATTCATTTGGGCAATTGCAGGTATGTTCAGTTTAGAAACTCTACCTGACTCTTCATTTGGTGCTCACTGAATTCTCAGCAGAATCAATCAACCTTCCTCCCCCCGCCGCAAACCACCCTAGTGAAATCTTATCCTTTTTCTTAAGAGATGTGTTCTAGCCAATTATAATGAAAGCTTCTCACGCTAGGCAAAGAAGAAATATATAAACACATCCCAAAATATGGGGCACAAAGAATATGTCTTCTAAGACAATGTTAGAAAAGAAAGAGAAACAAAAACAACGAATCAAATAATTCTCTGTGGTCTTTTAACAACCCCATGAATTAATATTTGCCGTCACTGTGAAATGCAGTTTTGCACATGAGAAAAGAAAAGACCTAAAACATTTTTTTAAAAGAAGGTTTCAACAGTGCACAGTCATCAAAGGACCCTAAAGATGTAATCTATCTGAGTATAATGAAAATAGAGCATAATGTATAGGCCAGAGATCTAGAGCTAAAAAGGGTTTAAATTAAAGGTCACCTAGTCTGGGCTTCCTAGTTCTTATTTTGGAGATCAGGAACCTGAGGCTCACAGAGTTTAGTAACTCACCCAAGGTCACAATCAAGGTCTAATAGGCAGAATGTATCAGAGGGCAGCATTTGAACCCAGATCCTCTGCCAGCAGGGCCAACCCTCCTTCCAGCATGCTTCCCTTCAATGTTCAATGATGAGCTGCCTTTCAAAGCACACTTAATAGTACTTTGCTGAATAGATATGCTATTGCATATCCTCAAATAGCACTCGTTCTTACCTTTCTTCACAATGGCACAAGAGAACATCGCATTTGGGCAGATCTTCATAACTCTGAACTTTACAAAAGTCCATTATTTAATGCTTATTCTGAGGGACTAAGTCATGTTGGAAGAACTAAAAAAACTAAACACTTTAGAACTTAGCATTACACCACTTGTTGTGAGTAGTATAATGCTAGGTTCTAAGGTGAATTGTTTAAAATGAAATTTCCTTCAGAAATTAACTTTTAAGATTTGTCGAGTAAACTGTATTCTATAATGCTCACCTTTCTGTCATAAAAGGGTATAAATTAATTCTAGTATTTTTTCCCAAATCGTAGATTCTATTTAAGGCATACTTTTTCCAAATACTCATTTAAAACAGGATTGTGTTGAAAATGATACTGAAATCTCAGTAATACAGCAATACTGTGGAAATGAGGCCATTAATAAGTAACTATTACAATCTTCAGAAAGCCAAGTGAACTTAGTTAAAAGGTTTGTTAAATAGCTGCTATTGAACAGAACTCTTAGTAAGCTATACCCTGGCACCCTGTAATCATGCAATATTTCTGTCATGTTGAAGCTAAAAATGTTCATCATTTTGTCAGCTCTGTCTACAAAGCAGAGAATTACCTTCACAAGCTCCTGAGATTTATGCTTTTAATTACCTCCTATCTGCTTCAGTACCCTCCAAACCTGAGAATCAATATAAATAGTCTTATTTATGGGGAAAAATGTAAAATGTTTGACAAAAGCCGGCTAGCGTTTTCTAGATTTTCATTTGATACTATTGATCCTATTCATTTTGAGGATTTTTTTTTTTTTACAAAGAATCAGCTAAGCTTTCAAACTTTTAAAATTACTCAGTTATCTAATAATTTCTGCATGTTTAAAACCAGCTTTAAACTTTAAAAAAGGAGCTTCCTGGCTTCCCATATATCAACAAGATCATTATCACTGTGATATCTTTTTAATTAATCAGCCATTACTGAAATCAATTTAAAGATGGCCTTCTCTAGCCCCTACAGGCAGTGAACAGGTCACCTCATGTTAAGCTCACACTTCCCCACAACCAGCTTCTGATATCTGTTTTGTTTTTGGACAAGAGGTCATTCTTAGTTCAGGTCATTCAAGCACTAGCCAAATAAAAGTTCTATCCTTGGACATTTTTATTAGCTCCAATTAAAAAAAAATATGTCTTGAGATATTATATAAAAAAAGGCAGCACCATCTACATAGAAAACATACTGAAGTGAAGAGTGTGAATGTGAGTGTGAGTGTGTGTGTGCTTTTTCTGGTTTAATTTTTAATTTAATTCTGGTTTTTCTTTGCCCAACAGACCCTGCTCAGTCATGTTGTCTGCTGCTGGATACATCTTCCCATTTGCCATGGCCCTTCTCTGGGGCTGACCACCCATATCTGGAAACGCTCTGCTTGGAACATTTCAGGCTTGCTATAACCTTAAGAGGGAAGGGAGGGAAACAGAATTCCCCTGGGCAATTCCCTTTTGTGTAACAGTCCTTACATAGCTCTGATCTGGTAGCGACCATGACTCCTGAGCTCACTGTGGAGTTACCACAGTTGGCTGGAAGCACAACTCCACAAATCCTAGACCATTCTGGACTCTCTTCCTGGAGACCATCATGCTTCAAGCTCCCTAGCAACATCCCTGGTTCTATCTTCCCTGTAGTCAGTGTTGTTTTGAATAAGAGATAGTCGCAGAACACTATGCTAAGCTTGGAAAAGTCAGTCCTATGCCAGGTAAAAGGGCCTGTTGCTTTCAATGCTGATTAGGTTGTTTAAATCTTCTGTGAAGCCTTTTTAGTCTCAACAAAAGACACTGACAGTATTTGTGAATGACAGGCAGTAGGTTAATACTTGGAAACAATGCCCATTTATCTAAGAATTAATATAGAACAATTGAATAATTGTGGACTGCTCAGAAATGCTAAGCTAGCGTTTTATGAGTCAGCAGAACAAGGCAATTAACAGCAAGGGCTCAGGAGGGAGTAAGTAATGTATAAAATCAGTCCAAGAAACATTTATCTGGCCAGTGAATACAAAGGGTAAAATTTAAAAGGGGTTTTGTTTTTGTATTACTTAAATGCTTATTGAATTGAATGGCATCTAGATATCTGGTGAGAAAATGTCTAAGGAAATGACACATACATATGCTGTTTAATAGAGATTCTTAATCTTTTTTTGAACCTTGAGATGTGGGACTCTGGCAGTCTGGTGATGCCTATAGCCCCTTCTAAGAATAACATTTTTAAATACATAAAATAAAATACTTAGGATTACAAAGGAAACCAATTACGTTGAAATATAGTTATCAAATAATGAAAATAAAACCAAAAAAACAAAATAGAGGAGACTTAAGAGAAAAGTACTGGTTATATGTAAAAAGACTATTTCCAATTGTATAATGCAGGAAGTTAAGATGGGCAAGAAGAGAATGAAGACTCTGCTAGAAAAATGTTACATAATGACAAAATGAAAAAGGCTGGATCTTCAGGGAAGCCAGACAGGTGCCCTTGAAGCTGACTGGCTCTTCTGTTATCACTGCAATGTCTACCTTCAAATGCTCCGTCTATAAGAGTGTCACTGTTTCAGGGACCTGCTGGCTTTTCACTGAAGGTATCCCAGCTGCTATGGGGACTGGCCTCCCCATGACAGCTGGTGAAGGAGGTGGAGTACGACCTAGTGGCCAAAAGGAAGAGGAAGAATCAGCCAACAACACATGGAAAGGGAATCAGTGAGGGACCCAAAGTTGTGGCTCTCTTCCCTAATCTCACTGCTGTTGAGATCTCTGCTGGATAATGCATGAGGGCCAGAGGTCTCTAGCAGAGCTGGCATCACACCCATTTGAAGCAGCAGATGGTAAACTAGGCTGTTTATGTAAGACAGATCAGACTTCCTATTTTATCATTACATTATTGATTGAAGGAAATTGAGAAGTGCCACTCACATGGAAATTGAAAGGATTTAAGCATAGAAAGAAAGCTATGTGAGGGAGGAACAACTTAGAGAGTTTCTTGTCTAAGTCAAAGCCTCTAAGATGACAAGCTAAGTAGACAGGGTATGGTAACATCGCTGCCATACCACTAAGTCCATTAACTGGGGCCAGTGGTGAAGAATAGAAAGGACATTTCACACAGGTGGTCACCTGCTTCACTTCTGATTGGTCTAAAATAAATCAATAATATAGTAGAAAGTGTTTGTCTTAAGATTCTTTAATGCACAAGAAAGACTCAAAGCCCAACCCACAGAACTCTGAGAAACAGGCTATCATTCTACTTAAAACCAACAAACAAGAAAACCTACACAAACACAGTCAGAGGTAGAGAGTAAACAGAATTAGCTATCTTAAATGTCTCCTTGAATTGATTCTCAGTTTAGAAAGTTGCTGAGAAAAAAAAAAAAAGCTTGGTTGAGTGTGTAAGAGTTGGTTCACTTGACTATTGATTTAGAGAATTGCACCTATACCTATCAATGGATTTGTTAACACTTAACACACCAAGTTTTCCAGATGTCAATGGATGAGTAATCCCAGAGTTTGGAGCCAGGATACAAAGACCTGCTGTTTACTTCAGGTGCACAATTTTTTTGGGGGGGGGGGGGGG
>NW_027187340.1:8419182-8436225 GCF_028583685.1 Petaurus breviceps papuanus
GGGGGGGAGGATGATGGGGGAAAGGCAAGACAATTGGGGTTAAATGACTTGCCCAAGGTCACACAGCTAGTTAAGTGTCAAGTGTCTGAGGTCACATTTGAACTCAGGTCCTCCTGACATCAGGGTCGTTGCTCTATTCACTGTGCCACCTAGCAGCCCCTAGGTAGGTGCACAAATTTTTATTTGCCTTTGAAGGGCTAGGCAGAATGATACAATTGGCTTTTGATGATACTTGGCACTCAAATATTTTTCAGGTTTAAAACAGGCAGCCCAAAGAAATGTTTATTTGTATATTTCATTAGAGGAGGTCAAGCTGCACTGATTTTGTGAGAGGAGGGTAAGATAGTAGCAGCTCAGTAAGCTTATAATGAAACACAATAACTTCCTCTTTTATCATTACCTCCGCCTTCGCCTTCCTTCATACCTCACTGTCCCCACTTTGTTCTTCCAAGGCATTAGTATGAACAGTTAAATGAGACAAGTTTGGGCTACTAGACAAGGAAAAAGGAGGGGGAAAGTGATGAGAGAGAGAGAAAAAGAGAGGGAGAGGAAGAGGAAGAGGGAGAGAGAAAGGGGGAGAGGCAGGGAGGGGGAGAGGAAGGGAGGGAGGAGGAGGGAGGGAGAGGGAAAGGGGGAGAGGCAGGGAGGGGGAGAGGGAGGGAGGGAGGAGGAGGGAGAGAGAAAAGGGAAATAAGAAAAAAAGGAAAAAAATATTTTGCTCATCTTGGGTATAATCCAACTGATGCCTGTATGCAAATAATGAGCAAGGTAACAGATTCTGAGATAAGATCCAGCACAGTTCTGAAGGAGAGATTTCTATGGGAAGCCTGGCTTAGAAATGGAATTTCCAAACAGACAGGGAGGGAGTTTGATTTAAGGTTATCAATTCTGGAGTAATCAGTATTTGCGAGTACATTGGGTAGGAAGAGAACTGAGTCTCATATCAGAATGTTCTTACTCATCACAAGGGCTCATGCCTCTAACCCTCTGGGTACAGAAGGAGGCCCAAGAAGAAGGGGAGGGGGAGGTTAGGGGATAGACAGTAATATGGACAGGAAAATGGCTGGAACTCAGTTGGAGAAGCATATTATTCCTAAAGCTAGATGCCTGCCTACTGGCAAAGTTAAGGGTGCTAATTTGTAAAGGTTCATTTGGGAAATGGTTGTGATTAATGCCTGCTCATTTGCATAACTTTATATTGTGTAAATAAATCGGTGGCCTTGGCTTTCCAATAATGTTGTACTACCCTGAGATGACAGAAAATCGGACAAAGGAGGCAGTGGGGCATGTAAGATAGGTCACACTGGGTTGTGATGGCACCTTTTATTTAAGGAATGTGGAACTGCAGAATTCAGTTTACTGTTCAAATCTGCCTTCCAGATTTTTCAATAAACATTTTCTACACTGAAGAGAGTAACCAATTCAGTCTTGTATTGACTTAGAAATGTTATTAAAGGAGATAAGGACAAGCATCTTTTAAATTTTCTTGTATTAAAATGTAAATAGGTTAATTACAAAATAAGCATTCCTCCAAATAAAACATATTTAGTGTCAGAGCTCAGCTATGCAGATTATATCAGCATTACTAAATACTGTGAACATATATATGTCACACCATGGATTTACCATCAAGGCACCATGGCCTGGCCAATGAGAGCCTAAGCATGACTCAGAAATATAATTTTGCTCTCCATTATTGACGGAGCTTTTTGAAATTTAATGAGGGAGTCCAATTTAACAAAGTCATCAACAACCATATACATATTTCTTATGAGTCTCTTGACACATATCTCTAGTAGTAAAGGCACAAAAAATGTCTGGCACTGACTTAAATATCCCAAACCCTTGGTAACCTAGCCCCCTCCTATCTCGCCAGTGTTTTTACACCTGACTCTGACAGGTACCTTTGATCCACAGACACTGGCCTCCTGGCTATTTCACAAATAAGACATCCCGTCTCTCCGATGCAGATAGCCTCTTTGACTGTTCCCCACACCCAGAATCCTTTCCCTCCCCTGCTCAGACTACTGACTTCCCTGGCACAACTAAAATCCAACTGTCGCCTTCCCAACCAAATCACTAATTCTAGTGCCTTCTGTCTGTCAATTATTCCCTATTTATTCTAAATATTACTTGCTTTTCATATATTTGTTTACATGTTGCCTCCCCCATTCCTTAAAGGCAGGGAATTGTCTCTTTTCATATGCTTGGTGCTTAGCACAGTGTCTAGTACAGAGTAGGCACTTAACACATGTTTTATTGAATGGCTGTATATGTAAAAAATAAAGAGAATAAATACTAAAAATACAAAGTAGTTTAATACTACATAGTTTGGGAGGGAGGGCACTATCAGTCAGGGAAATCAAGAAAGGTTTCATGGAGAAGGTTTTGCTGAAGCTGTACCTTGAAGGAAGAGAGAGGGATTCTACAAGATGAAGGTGAGGAAGGGGTTCCTTTCAGGAAAGGAAGGAAGTCAATGCAAAGGAACAGCAATTTTGGGAGAGAAGGCCAGTTTGGCTGGATTAGAGGGTCTGGAAGGAGTAGTAAAGTGCAATGAATCTGGAAAGATGAGTTGTGTCGTGAAGAGCTTTAAAAGCTAAATAGAGTTTATATTTTATCCTAGAGTCAATAAGGACCCTCTAGAGTTCACTGAGTTATGGGAATAACGTGGTTGTATCTTTGCTTAAGGAAAATCACTTTGGTAGTTAAGAGAAAGATGGACTGCAGTGGTGAAAGATTAATTAAAAGGCTGCTATAGCAAGAGAGGAAAAAAAGAGCCTCGATAAAGGTGGAGTCTATATGAATAGAGATAAAGGGCCAGAGGTAAGAGATTTTGTAGAGGTAAAAAGGGTAAGATATAGTGACTTATTTGATATTGGAGGTGAAGGAGAGCTGAGGAGGGCATGTAGGTGATGAAGCTTGGGAGACTGGCAGAGCAGAGGTACCTTCAATAGAAATAGGGAATAGAGAGCATTTATGCACTGACTTTCCCTGACCCTCCCAAAGACGTTTAAACAAGATTCCTCAGCAACCTGTCTAACTTTTTAGTTTCCACATATGAAATATAAGAAGAGTTTTGTTGTTGTTGCTGAGTCATGTCCAACTTTTTGTGACCCCATTTGGGGTTTTCTTAGCAAAGATCCTGGAGTGGGTTTGCTGTCTCCTTCTCTGGCTCATTTTACAGATGAGGAAACTGAGGAAAACAGGGTTAAGTAACTTGCCCAGGATCACACAGGTAAGAAGTTTCTGAAGCCAGATTTGGACTCAGGAAGATGAGTCTTCCTGATTCCTGGCCTGGCACTCTATCCACTGTGCCACCTAGCTCCCTAATGAGAAGAGTAATAGATGCTAACTTCCTTACAGATATTAAGAAAACAAATGCACATCCAGAACTGAAAAGGACCTTAGGAACCATTCAGTCCACTGCTTTAATTTATTCATGAGGAAAACGAGATGCACAAAGTTTAAATTGCTTGTCTAAGGTCACCCGCCTTGTTAGTGACAGAACGGAGACTAGTACACAGGTTCCTCAGTTCTCAAGGTCAGGTTAACTCCACTGCTTCCATGATGAAAATTTCAAAACAGGCAATATGGTATTTACCCAATGAAAGATCATATGCGAGGATTGATGCTGGATTATTTTTAGATGATTTTTGTTAACTTCTTCCCATCCCACAAGAACTTTGAGCTAGACCCTTTGACATGATAAGCAGAGTCCACCCTTAGTCCTTAACAAAGTATAAAGAAACAAAAAAATGCCTGAGGGTACTGAAACAAGGACTTAATTTTACATGTCTCAAACATATTTTTCATGTAATATTGTATGTTATTGCTATCTGTGTTTGGATCTTATCTCCCTACCACAGTAGGAGCTCCAGTAGGACAGGGATTGGGGTTTATTAGAACTTTATCCTGACCTAGCACTTAGCACAATACCCTTAATTAGTGTGTGTTGTCAGCACCTTAACAAATGTTTATTGAATGAATCCAGAGAGGCAAAGCATTGTGGGGATAGACTTCAGCCACTACAAGCTGGGTGAATTACTTACAATCTCTAAGCCTCAGTTTTCTTATCTGTAAAATGGGGATAATAAAGGCACCTACCTCATAGGGTTGTCATGCACATCAACAAAGTATAAAGTGCTCTGTAAACTTGAAAGTTCTTATAAATATCAGTTATTATTTTATGAATGAGGTGGTAAGTTTGCTCTACTTTTGGAAATAAATGCTTGTTGAATGAATGATTGAATGAACTGAATGAATTGTGATGGCAAGTTGTTCTTCTTAACATGACCATGCATAATGTTTCTTCTCAGTCTTTGGCTGATGGTCGAAGAACTCTTATAAAACCCCACAGTTAAGACTTCTGAACTTACAGTGTGTTTATCTAAAAGTTTAAGCCAGGGGTAGAGAACCTGTGGCCTTAAGGCACATGTGGACCTGTAGGTTCTCAAGTGCAGCCCCTGGATTTGGCCAAAGGGCCACACTTGAGGACCTAGAGGGCCACATGTGGCCTTGAGGCTGCAGGTTCTCCACCCTTTTAGATGAATACCTACATAACAAAATACAAAGCATGTACTTTAACCCTGTGCCAATGCTTCCCCATATCCTAGAGCTGACTTTGGGTTCTTGTCAATTCTTTTGGTTCCAACAAACCTGGAAAGAACTTGAATACAGTGAATTATGTCTCCATCATTGGAGGACCAACCTTAGTGTGGAGAGAAAATGTAGGCTGCCAGGTGATGAACGTTAGGGCTACAGGGACTCATGAAGACCATCTACTGAGGCCTGGAGGGACTGCAATTTGCATTGCTTAGAGATATTTACCCAAACCAGGAAATTGAGGCTCTTTAAGTATTGTAGAAATAAAGAAAATGTAGGGTTTGATATATATAAAATGAATGGGGTTCTTAAGGAATCTATAATTTCATGTTCCTCTTTCCTATGGGGTGTTTCCAAACCTGTCTTCCTATTTTCTCAGTTCAGGTATTTTTGCTGTTGTTGTTTTGTTTTTGTCGAGCAACTTTAATAGGTAGGATCAAATATAAAATGCCATGCATTGCAGGTCACTTGAAAATGTCCCTAATAACTCCTACTGATCACTTAATCTGGTTCTCAGGTTTCCAGGGCTGATGCTAATAACCTTGGAAATCTGGCACAGCAAACATGAGTGGGTAAAATGTCACACTTCCCAGAGAGGGCTCAAAGGGGCATGGATTTCTGTAATGAGACTCATTAGGTTCCTCCCTCCACAAACTACCTATCTAGTAGAGTAATGAAAAGGTGATACTCACGTCAGAGTTAAAACGAAGCTGACAGACATTACAAGAAATAACTTGTTTCTTCTTTGGGGGAATGGATACTCCAAATGTGTGGTTTATGACTGCCTTTTGCACAGGATCCATCTAAAGAACAAATGAGAAAATATACCATTTATAACTTCAAAGGAGAGTGAATTGTGTGAACAATTTAAATATTCTTATTTTTCCTTCAGGATCTTACTGTTAAATTTTTTTCTAGATCTGTGCTATAAAATTAAGCCCTGTGGCTACATAGGGTATCTCAGACATTTAGACTGGCAGGGAATGAATCAGAGCACAGGAAATCCCCACAAAATCACCAGGTCAAAAGACAGGTGCCTCCTAGATTACAAGTCTTCAGATACCACCAGTGTTTTAGGTAACCACAAAACATGAGGTCCCGGGGTATGGACTAGAGTGATGTTAATTTTCCCCCAGACACTAAAGAGTAGTTAAAGTAATTCCAGAGTACCTAAGTTAGCATTTTTATAAGAAAACAAAAGTTATTTCAGTTTCTTAACTATTGATTGATTCATAGCAAAACTTTAAATAGCATGCTCACATCACAGAAGACTCCAATTTAAACTTACAGTGGTTAATCTGTATTTTACAGTGATGTTAATTAATCATTTTTACTCACTCATTCCAAAGTATCAATCAGAGATGAAACACATGTCACAATACTTCATTTAAGAGGCTCCCACACCAAAATGTTCAGCATGCAAACTGTTTAAATATTGATCTCATAGATACATAGTACGTCAATATTTCAAGCCTTTAATAAGATGATACTTTTTTTTTCAGCTACTCAGCAAGAATATAAATTCATTTAGGAGAGAGTGTTAGATATGCATGGTAAGAAACAAAAAAAGGTACTTCTTCTGAAAAAGATGTATCATGCCAAAGGGAAAGAAAAACTAAAAGAAACAATGTTGAGTGCAGAGTGACATCCGCTCTCTCTTGTGGACCTGATGCCATTCCCAAGCAGGGGTAATTAACTTTCTCTTATGTAGGTCATGGACTCTCCCTTTGGCAGTTTATAGAAACCTATGGATGATGAGAAGTTAGTGTAAATAAGGATGGAAATTTTCCCTATCCAAATTTATGGACCTCCTGAAATCTGTCCATGGATCCCAGGTTAAAAACCCTGGATCTAATGCAGTAATTTCAAACATCTGTCAGTTTCAAATTCAGCAAAAATGATATGTCAGTTACAAACAGAGAGAACAATGCAAAAACAAACTCATACAAGTGAATGAAGTCTCAGGAATTTCAACATTACCCTCAAAGTAGCTGATAATCTTTGTAAAACATGAGAAACTCAATTTAATTCAACCAAAAATGTATGGACCTCACATGTGGAAGGGACTTAGTTGAACGCCACCGTATCTCTCTCTATGTGATTACAACTTAAGAAAGTGCAATGTTAAGAAATGGAACTTTAAAATGTTGTAACATGTGAGAAAGAAAGCAGATGTGTCAAACATGTGGCCAGTTCTGGTTCAGGCTATCCACAATACTCCTGGGTGGAGTCTGAACCAGATTAAAATGTGATGGGGAGATGTTTAACAAAATAAATACAAATACAATAAAATACAGATAATGTGAATATGTAGTTTTCTAAGGCAATATGTGACCTACAGGAATTCTTATATACAGTTTTATGGCTCCTGTTTCTTTTTGATTTTGACACAACACTGGTTTACAGTATGAATGAGTAGACTGTTTCTGTCATAAGACTATAGCATAGATTCTGACAGTCAGCAGCACACTAAGATGGAGGGCGGAGGGGAAGAGTGGCACTGGACACTGAAATCCCAGCTCTGCCACTAACATAATGTGTGACCCTGGTGAGTAAATTCAGTTCCCTGGCCCTCAATTTTCTCATCTGTAAAATGAAGGGGCTGAACTAGATCATCTCTAGGGTATGTTGCAGCTCGAATTTTCTGTAATTTCATACAAATACAAGTTCACAAAAATAATAGTTGTGAGTAGCTCAAAGAGGGGGGTGCCCAATGCCCTCAGATGTTCAAAAGAATTTTTGAAAGAATAAAAATTTGTTCAACACCTACTATGCATAATTATTTTGGGTGACAAAAACATTTGGGAATTTTATAACCTGCTTTTAAAGTTACAGTTAAAATGTATTAAATTACATTTTCATATTCATCCTCTGGGTCAAAAAAATCCTAAGGTACTTAAAGTATTTATAGTGAGTGTTAATTTCTACTTGCAAATACATACACTCAACACTGTCATTAATCCACTTCCAGGCCACAGAACTGGGCTTGCTACGTTGGAGTGCACAGAAATAGACAAACCAGTTTAGCCCACCGTAAGTATGAAGCATTACTATTTTCTCCTGTGAACAACTAGTACCAAATTGTATTAAAGATTCAAAAATATGTTTTGTTCCTCAAGCACCTTTACTCTGGAGTTCAAATATCTTAAGCAAACAACAAAATTTTGTCTCACAACAGGGTAGTCTTAGGAGAGAGATGTTTATGATTTCAGCCTATGCAAAGCATTCTGAATCTGGAATCAGTAGCTGAGCAACATCAGACCCAAGATGCAGCTAGCAGAAAGCTGGTTTTGTGTCTTCAGGAACCCTATACCAGTCTTTCTTCACTGTTCATAGTCTTGACATCTCCCTGGAGTAGAAGCAATCTTTTGAAACTTGACAGATCTTGAAAAAGCTTTCAAAATTTCCAGGTTAAGCAGGGCTGTGCCTTGGAACTCTTATCCATAGCTAGCATTGCTTTTCTACAGCACTTGTGATATTCTGAAAGATTCATGAGTTGTCAGGGCAAAATAACAAAATTTTTTTTTTAATCATCATGTGGTAGCCAACTTTCTGGTTGTGAACCTCGTTGCCCTTAGCTAGGCTGGACTTCCAACAACTGATACCCAAGCTGGTCACTGTTCTACAGTCACAGCTTTCAAACTGGTTAAAACCTAGAATTATAGGATCATTCCATCTAGAACCAGAAGGGACCTTCCAAGTCATCTTGGTCTAATCTGCTCATTTATACACAAGGAAACTGAGGTTAAATGAAGTTAAATGACAGTACTCAGGTCCTTTGCCTACAAATCCAGTGTACTGTGCTGCCCATAATAGTCTTCAAGAGCCCAGTGACCACCACAATGGCATCAGAGTGGGGTTTTCCTTACTAGTGGTTCTACTTCGCCAAATTATTTCACACCACACTTCGATAAGAAAACACTTTTTTTCTCACCTAAGGCCCAAAAGTCTAATTCCATTGCTTATGAGTTGCTGACCAGCTTCCAGGAGAAGCAAAGCAACAGGTTTCCCTCATTGTCCTAGACAGAATTAGAACTTGAGGATCCCAAGAAGCCTCCCAAGAAGGCAGATGGTTCCCACTTAGAGACACAAACTTTATCATGACCATAAATCACATTTACTGAGTAGCCTTTGACTATGTATGTGGTAGTACTATTTTCTCTATCCTTCCAACAACCTGTCCATTAATTATACAGGAATTTTTCTCCTTCAGGCTTTTGACTTGGAACTGATTCCCTCTACTTCCCACCTGTCTACATTTCATTTCAAATATACTTGGAAAGGGTACAATTTTCCTCCCTGCCTAAAACCTCTTTATATCTCCCTTTCTTGGTTATTTATCACAGATGTCTATAATTATAGTGCTGGCCTAAGAATATATTTTGAGACATCACTTGTATGTAAAAGACTCTAAATGGTACAAAAAAGAATGTCCCACTTTGCCAAATAATTTCATACTTCTAAAAGAGGCAATACTGTCTAGCCAATGTTTGAATATTTGCCTTCTGATGCAATAACTACAAATACCTGAGTTATTTCAGTAGGCTACAGACTAAGCAGGAACATAAGGGTGTTTTAACATTTTTTTAAAAAGTCTACAATGGGTAATATCTGAATTTTTTATTTTCTCAAAGTTTACCAACCTCTAAAATCAGGTGAAAGTTAAAAACCAGGTATAGACTAGTTTAAAGATTATTTTCTCAACTAAAGTGATGTCAGGATTCTGCAATCATAAGAAATGTGTAATTGAATCAATGGTAATTCTTTTTACATTTATTTATCAGTTTTTAGGATGGATATAGTTTCTAGAAATATTTTTATGATTTCTGAAATATGCTAAATTTGATTCAGTTTGGATAAGGCTAGGAATCAGGATGTTTTACTGATGAAATATAAAAGGTAACTGAATAACTGAAGATTATTACATCCACAAAATTCCTTCATCTTCAGGCTTTCACTAGGTGCTTATCCCAGCATTTAGGGGGGCATTTTCTTGTTAAAAAATGAACAGGTGCTTCAGGGATTTCATGCACACACACAACGTACATCTTGGCACTACTCTACAGTTAGTGGTAAGGTTACAAAAATAAATGGTCTTATTACAAAAACCAGGGACATTTCATGTTAGTTCACACTGTATATAAAAGCCACTGGAGGAGTGATAGAATCAGCATTTGTTGCTAAACAGCATTATTTGCTCTAACCTTTAGAAGTTTGCCTCCAAAAAAAGAGGAAACAATATTCTGTCAGAAAACTCCACTACCAGCAGTCCTTACCTGATAGAATTTATTGGTCCCAAACAAGTCTCTTCTTTTCTAAAAAAAGTAAAAGTTAAAAGTCGTCACAGGTGAATAGAACTTGAACCTTGTGCTAGCAGGCACATTTATCTAAGTGAAACATAAAAACAGAGGAAGAGAGAAAGGAAGGAAGGGAGGGAGGGAAGAAGGAAGAAAGGAGGGAAGGAAAAGGGAAGAAAGGAAGGAAGGAGAGAAGGAAGGGAAGGAGGAAGGGAGGGAAGAAGGAAGGAAGGGAGGGGAGGAAGAAAGATGAAAGAACAGATTTCCAGTATCTGTTTCATCTCTGGTTTAAAATGCTGGTACTGTTCTCCAGGGTTACAAAGAGTTAAGACCTGTTGCTTTTTCAATGAAAATTATGCTGGAGTGAAATGCAAAAACCATTAGGCCAATGAGCTTTTAAGTACTAAAAATGAAAGATGGAGTATGGTCATTACTAGAGAGAGACTGAAATAATTGGAAGCTGGTTATGGACAAATACACTATTAAATTACTTAATGAAACTGGTCTTAGGAAAACATACACTGCAATTTTAATATCAAGATAATAATGTATGCAAAGCTTTTCCCTTTGGTGTGGTCAACACAGACTAGGAGAACCATAAACCTATGTAATTTTTGTTTTTACTTAAAGATTTTTAGTGTCATATGACATAGCACAAAGTCACTCATGTCACATTGCCTTTTACTAGGTTGCTCAGTACAAGCATCTGAGCAAGGGTCTTTATTGAACACAAAATATAACCTAGTTATATGGGAATGAAACATTCCTTTCTGATAAAGTCAAATTGAGAAGTATAGGATGTCAACAAGCATGCTTTTCCAAAAAAACAAACCCTAAATTGTGAAACACGTAAAGAAGGAGACATATATACACATACACACATATGTATGGATATACATATATACATAATACATATATGTATGTATATATGCATGCATGTTCACGTAATATGTGTGTGTGTATTTTCCAGCTAAGTACAACGCTATAGCAACCCACAATGTCTAGTGGTGGTGCTAAGTTCTACTCCTGAAGGCAAGCAAATTACCACCAATCCTTGAAAGTTATGTCCAGGAATAGACAGTTGCTATCGCTACTGCACTAACAAATGAGTAGAATTTGAGTTGCATCCCAAAATATCTCCATTAAAGTCTCAAAATGCATTCAGCCACCAGTCAAAACAGTGGAAAAGAGAGGTGAGGTGGCTGCATCATCAGAATTACGTATCAGTGAGGCACCTTCAGAGTCAAGAGGATTGCCTATTAGCCAGTATTTCTACTGGAGGCTGCTTCTGGAAACCCTTATTAAAAGCTACAAGGCCTCACCATAATTGTGATTCCATTATTAACCTCATTTGACTGTTAACAAAACACTTGAACAAATATTGAATAAGGCATTTCTCAAACACTTATAATAAATACCATGAGGGATGGGAAATAAATAGGAAGTGTGTTTCTGCCTATAATAAGCCTACTATGCAGATAAAGCAAGATATACCAAAAATATAAGAAATATATAAGCCAGCTATACATCAAAACTAGTACAAACTCTACTTGCGGGCCATGGAACTTGACAAAGCAAAAATGGTAGCAGGATTCTCTCTTAGTCAAAGATTTGAGATGAAGCTTGTCTTCCTACTCAAAAGCCTCTTTCTTCTACATCTTTTTCTATCTCCTAACTCCTGTAACTTCGAGGCCACATGTGGCCTCTAGGTCCTCAAGTACAGCCCTTTGACTGGATGCAAACTTCACAGAACAAATTTTCTTAATTAAAAGATTTGTTCTGTAAAACTTGGACTTGGTCAAAAGGTCACATCCTGGGAGCTAGAAGGCCACATGTGGCCTCAAGGCCACAGGTTCCCTATCCCTGTCCTAACTCATTCAAGTACTGAATGGTTTTTCTCTTTCCTCTTAATACTCCTTCTGTAGGAAATGATCTTTTCTCAGTTACTCACACTTGAGTGGGAATTTGTCCGTTTTACTCTACCCATGAAGCTTTTCGTTTTATGTCCCCTGAATGAAGAAGGTCAGAGAAGCTTTGCTACTTCTAAAAACGACGTGGGGCATTGGTAAGAATGGAAGTGGGGGTGGGGGTGTCAGGGAAGACTTCCTATTTGCCCTTAAATTCCCACTCCTTTAGATAGATATCTATTCCACCTCCATGTAAACTTTTTGTTGTACTTATTAGTGTGGACAATAGTTAGCTTTAGGAGGCTTCACAGGGGAGGTAAAGAATGTTTCCCCCTGTGTCCCATCTATATCTTTTTCGCCACAACATAAAAATTCATTTCCTCTAAGTCTAACCTTCGGGCAACATGTACAGCTTTTCAGCCTAATAATTGCTGGCTTTGAATAACAGACATATGCAGTATTGGAATGCTTACACACACCCACTTGGCAGACAAAACCAAGAATTAGTACCTGTCATAAGACTTAGTGCAAAATGCCGTCATTCATCAAACTCTTCTAATGGCTTTCTGGAAATGTGAAAAAAGTTCTGTTTAAGGTCTTTATCAAATTACTGGAATATAATGGAAAAAATACTTCTGCTTTATCCCTTTCTTTTTCTCAATTATTAGCTAGTCATTTTCACAGAAGAATTTGTGAAAAATAAATCTTGAAAACTCTGAATCTTCAGGAAGATAAATTTATGTCAAATGACAGTTGCTTCATAAATTAAAGTGCTTCTGGAAGCTCCAAGAAATTGGTTTTTGGCTCAGTTCTGACCACATACCTTTGAATTACTGTTTTACTTAAGTCCTGGAAAATTAAATACAGGAAAACTAATACAAATGGCAAGACAGCAAATTTCTCCCCTCAAAGGTCAAGAAATGCAAACATTTTCCTTTTATTGGCAAAGTTAACTCACCCACACCACAGCTCTGCATCATTTTCAATTCTAAATTAGCATACTACGTGAGCAATGAAGTCTATGATGTTATAGTGGGAGCACATGTTATCTTGTTCCTTTATTTGGCAGTTTCATCATTTGTAACCTTAGCTCCACATTGCTGACATCGTATTTCCATAGGGGGCGTCACAGACCAGGAACAAGATGAACAGGAACTTTGCCGCGCAGGACCTTGTACAGAGGAGGTTCTTAACAATCGGTGATCAAAAAAAAGGTAAGCCACCCATTTCTCTTGCCATTGTTTTGATTCTATTAATTGCCAACATCTGGAAAGGGGCTTTTCCTCACCCCCTCCCCCCCCGTCTCTGTCCTCCACCCCTGCTCCCAATTTATTACTATAACAAAAAGGTGGCAAAGAAAGACCGGCTGATAAATAAAATCCATGTACTTTTTCTCTGCAGAGATAGATTTACCCTTAAAGGATATACATTTAGCACACTTGCAAAAAAGGCTTAAATGTCATAACAGATGTGGCAGAGTAGGCTGGAGAAGTCACATTTTACCTAAGTGTCTGCCTGATAAAGCTATTTTTTTTTTTTTACCTGAACACTGTAGGGCTATTAGCAGCTCTGGCTGGCAGACAGCTGGCAACATGTGCTTGCAGTGGGGATTTGGGGCAGGGTTCTATGATGCAGCTCTGCCCACTTCCCCAGGGAGCCACCAAGTGGAAGTGAAGCTGAACTGCTCCACCCCTCATCAGGGCAGCCAATCAGGCCTCTGGGGGCTGTCACCAGGGGCTTTATATTCCACGACAAATGAGCCCTAGAGGGAGTTACTCACTTTTTTTTTATGTAAATGAATGGTGTTGGACTGACCCACTTCCCCTTCTCTCTTTTGAGGACTATTCAGAGAAAACCAAAATACAGTATTTGATTTTTATGTAATGTTTTCACTGCAAACAAAAGAAATCACCACTGCCTTTAACTTCCAACAAGTGGTACATCTATTGTCAAGATTTTTGCCTCGTCATAAAAAGTTAATTAAGTCTTTGCCCACAATAGATGTGTGTGTGTGACTTTGACAAGAGACAATTGCAAAAATGTCTTTGGATGAAGTCTGGAACAGGAACTTAGGATCTATATCAAGAATAAAAAGAGTCATGTATTTTCTATTATCTCTAGAGGGTGAGAATTCTGAGATACGTTAGTTTCGTTTTATGGAAGTTATGGTAAACACACACAATCTAATATGTCAAAAGGCTGTGCATCCCTTTCCTAAGTGCTTCTGGTGGTAAGATATTCCCTTGCAATTAATTATTCCAAGACCAAAAATGAACTCCCCATCTTCTCCCCAAACCTGTTCTTTTAATCTTTTCTACATCTGTTGATGATACTAATTACCTTCCTCTCAGTGGCTCATATTTGGACTTCAGTCACCTGGGACTTTTCTGTAATGCCTGCATCCAATCAGTAACAAGTCTTCAATTCTACCTTTGTAATCTCTCCCATTCTCATCCCCCCTCTTCTCCAGCTTTACTGCCCAGCCCCCAATTCTTGCTTGAACTGCTGTAATAGCCCCCTAAACCAATTCCCTCCTCCCCTCCCTGTCCTTCCTTCCCTTCCAAAACCACATCCCTAATTCACTCCACCTCCTATGCTGCAAATTTATTCTATTTTGGATTTCTACTTTGAACTTATGGCAAAGTAACTACTTGTATATTTGCATTCTCCCCCTCCCTAAAAGGCTATAAACTTCTTAATGAAGTATGTGCAATGTTTCACCTTTGTAGTACTTATTCATTGCCCATGGTCATCAATGAATAAATATTTCTAAGTAGAACTGAAATGTAGATCTAGTCAGTTTCTCTAAATTTCCTTTTCCCACTATTTTTATGAGGCAATCACCTACTTGCCCAGAAACTTTCCATTTTTCATCCTCAGAGGAAACCAGAACTTTGCCTTGGGATGATTGATAACGATAATTTTAGTTGCCTTCATATTCAGTCCATAATTGTGTATGATTTTCTTTAATGCATAGAGAATCTGCCAAGATGAGACAATAAAAGCTTTATTTTATGGGACTATATACTCAACATACATGAAGACTGGAGAAAAAAAAACCAATATGTTCAGGGGCATATCTGTCCATGTTTTCAAGAAGGAAAGGCAGGTGGGTTGCCATGGGCTTTCTTTCAAGTGCTATATCATGGTAATCCACTAAGAGATCAAAGTCTCTGTTATAATTTCATCTTCAAAAGGACAAATAAGCTTACTTGAGCAGGTGCGAGACATTCCAACATTCTCTGTCAATGGAAAACTACTGACCAGAGTCCTTCCCAATTGAAGTTTCTAAAACAGTTAACTTTATGGTGTTGAAATTTCAACAATACCATTGATAGACTTTTTTGGTCTATATACAGAATGTATGAAGCACTATACTGACTTTTATGATCTGATGATTTTATTGGATAAGATGAAACAAACCTAGAATGTTGGCTCTCAACATGTTGGAGAGAAAGTAAGTGATAAAAGCACAGGGATGTTTTTAAAAATTTGTTTGTTTTGTTTTGTTTTCTCAGGTTTAGGAGTCAATTTCACTATCCCTCTTCTTTGCTTAGTGCAGAATCCACTTCCTGAAACAGCACTCATGCCATTTATTATATTTCTAGAAAAAGAGTTATTTTATCAATGTGGGACATTTAAGGGTATGTCTGTAAGCTCACATTTAGTCTGTCCAGTCTATTATTATCATAAATAACAAATATAGTTCACACAAAAGCAAAATATTCTATTTCTTTGGCTTGCTCTGGGCATCTGGTGATTTTCTATGTCACCTGGGGTCAAGAACAATGGAGCAAAGCTGGAATTATGCCACTGGTAATTTAAGAAGGCACAGCAATGAGCATTTCCAAAAGTTCAGTTTCACAAAGACATTTCAGACTTAGGTTGCAGTGGGCATGGAATTTAATCAGAGGTTTCACTATTGTGTCATTGGCACATTCACAATTTGTCATTGGCAAAAAAAGTTTCTGGGTTTTAATATACATTTGTCATTGAACGGTAACAGGTAAAGTTAAGAATGTTGCTAACGTATTCATCTTCAAGTTAGGAAAAGCAAACACTGACAGGCCTAACTGGTTAATGTGCAAATGCTAAAGATAGCCTTTCATCTTCTGCCCCACCTTGATCTCCCAACCTCAATTTTCAACTGCTGCTATCTCTGTAGAGAAGTAGAATTAAGGCAAAGAGCTGAATCATGTCTCCACAGCAAACATGATGCTTTGGTTGGTTTAGTTCCTTTCGTGAAAAGGCAAAGAGACGAGTCTAGAAACTAATAGGAGAAGTGTTTCTCGATCAGGATTCAAAAAAATGAGTGAAAGCTCACTCATGTACTACTCCTCCTCCCCTCACAGTCAAAATAATTCTATCTTTATTTTCTTGCTTTTTGGAGGGCAACTGGGGTTAAGTGACTTGCCCAAGGTCACATAGCTAGTTTTGGGGTTTTTTTGGGTGTTAAGTGTCTAAGGCTGGATCTGAACCCAGGTCCTCCTGACTCCACAGCCGGTGTTCTATTCACTGCATCACCTAGCTGCCCCAAATAATCCTATCTTTAAGGTACTTCAATAACTTTCAAAGATAGTTAGGGGGCCATGATCTATATCTCTGTCATCCTGATCTATATCTTACCACTGGCCCCAGCTGGCTCCTGAGGAGAAAGTGAGGTTGGTGACCTTGCACAGCCTACTTCACTTAAATCCAATTCCCTTGCAAGTCATGGCATCACCTTCCTCATGTCATGGTCCTTTTCGAGAACAAGGGACAAACAGCAAGGAGATAATAATGTGATAATATAAATAAAAAATAATATAAAAATGGTCAAACCTCTTTCAAGGGAAATGAGGGGTATACACTTAGCAAGGAAGCATTTTTAAACAATAGCAACTGCTTAGGTGAAGGAGTTTTGAGGATAAGTGTTGAATGACTTGGCTTAGAAGTGATAGGGAAGGTTATAGACTGAAAACTCCCTGCTCTCTAATCCAAACTAGACTCTGCAATATTACAATATTACATATTCCAGTAAAACAAAGAGGCATATATTGTCAAATTTGGCAATAAGTTCTTTGGCAGAAGGATGAATGCCAAGGCTTCTAGAATCACACTGTTTAGTTATGACAACTTGGGATGTATTCATCAAGAGAAAGTAAAATGAATGGGTTTAAATGGGCTGGGTTGGCTAACACACACACACACACACACACACACACACACACACACACACACACACACACACACACACA
>NW_027187340.1:8436235-8519267 GCF_028583685.1 Petaurus breviceps papuanus
ACACACACACACACACACACACACACACACACACACACACACACACAGAAAATAAGCAGAACCAAAAAGGAAAGTAAAATAAACCATGTTTCTAGAATGCAGATTTGGTACAACTGCAAAGTGCTTCTCTAATCCTACTTCAGTGGGGAGATTTTCCTATGATACCCCTTAGAAAATGAGACGCAAGTTGAGTCCTGAGTCAGTCAAGCAATAAGATATGCAAGCCACTCTCCTCTTCCTTTTTCCAGGCAGGGGCTTGAAGAGAAGACTCAAAAGATCTCAAGATTGACTTTCAAAAAAAATAATGACTATAAGCAGAGGCAGATAGTCTTCGGTTTTTTGATAATGAGAGCACCTTATCTGCCAGAAAAAAAGGGAATAAAGTGATATCAGAGCTGCCTGCTAATGCATATTAACATGGTTTAAAAATTTGAAAATACAATAGATGCAAAGTATCTGAAATATGAAGACTATAATCAGATTGGAGATGAGTTTGATGGCTCTCAGGTCTACCCAAATGGAAAAAAAATGTCATAAAGGCCTTGTAAGAGATGAGGAAGGTAATGGGTTTTCTTGATTTAAAAATCAATATATCCTCCCGTACAGCCAAATCTGTTAATTGGCATCCTTTCAAAACCATTCTGTCAAAGTTATATTTGAAAGACTGCTCAGTGACTAATCAAATGCATCTCAATGCTCAAGCAAAACAAGACCATGACACAAATTAAAAAGATGAGAGAAGGAAAGTCCCAGTAGAGAGGAACAAACATACAAGCAGAAAACCTAGGGCCTGTCCGGACGTATTCCACATTAAGTCAGCAAGAAAAGAAATGAAAGGTTTTGTTTTTGTTGTTGTTGTTTTTTTCCTCAAACGAAGGACAACAGATATCGCACACTGGGCTCTAATAAGAAATGTGACAATTGGGAATTGGTAGGGGTCAATACCACAGACTAAACTGAAAGGAACAAATATGAAATGCTACAATCACGAAGATGGAAGTATCCTACACTGCCCCCCCCAAAATAAAGGCTAAGATGGGATATTATACTATTATATTACAATAAAGTATCATACAATTTCAGAAGTAAGAAAAAAAACCTTAGAGATCATCTAATCAAACCCACTGACTGTAAAGATGAAGGTAAGTCCCTGAGGGATGAAGTGACTGGTTCTTTCTTTAAAACATCTTTTTGATTCTAAAAATAACCCTTGATTCTTCCATACTCCTGACCTCAACTAAGCTTTGTCTTATAACAAGGAGGTACAGTTAAGCAAAGCAAAGCTGTATCTGACAGCACATGCCACATACTCTGCTTCTTTAAGAAGTGGCAAGAGGCATGGGGAAACGACTTTGCTGGACCTTGGACTTCATTTTTTCACTCCCATTCTGGTACTATTACTCCTATGACTATAGGAATTCTACTTTGTCTCCTTCCTGTATGCTCCACCATATTGAAATTAGAATCACAGATGCTTAATTAGAAGAGTAGTCTGTGAGGGCTCTTGTTATGGAGATGCTATCAGCATCTTGAGTGTACTTCATTATTTCTTTCACCTACAATCCCTTTTTATTCTTTTCCCTTTTCATTTCTATTTGTTCCTTTCCTTTTTGTCTTTCTTCTTTGTCCCTTCTCCCTACTCTCCATTAAAGATGAATAGATATAAATATGTGTATATATGTATGTTTGAATACATACAAATATATATGCACACACATGTATAAATGTAACTACATAAACATAATTATAGTTCAGCATTTATAATTAATATGTTTGGTAGAAATCTGAAAGTATTTGTTAAGTGCCCACTGTCTATGCTGGAGAATGGGAAAAGAATCAAAGGCCTGGGCAGGGGGGAAACCCAGTGAATGTCATAGTTTTTAAAAGGGAGAAGAATGTGGAGTCTGAAAACTTTAGTGCATCTGACTCCGATTCCTGGAAAAATTCTAGGTTGTACCATTAAAGAGGAAATTAGCAAACATCTAAAAAGGGACATGGTAATCTTAACAAGAAAGCAAGGCTTAATAAAGAGCCTTCCTTGCCAGACTGACCAGACTTTCTTTTTTGACACAGTTACTATAGATCAGCAGACTGGGAGAATAATGTTTAGATAGTTTACTTCAAATTCAGGAAAAGGGACACATTTTCTCACACTCTTCTTAAAAATGATAAGGTGTAGAAGATAGGACAATTGGGTGGATTTGGACCTGGGTGAATGTACACACTAAAGGAAGAGTTATTATTAATGTTGTGATATCACTGTGGAAAGTAATTTCCATCAGGGAATACCACAGATCTGTGATTGGCTTTGTGCTAGTAACATTTTTATCAATTATTTGGGAAAAGGCATAGATGATAAACTTATCAAATTAATGCTGCCATAAAACTAACTGGGTTAAGCTATTATTTTGGATGAAAGAATTATCCCAAAAGGATGGAATGTTTTTTAGTGTAGCTAGGTGGTACTGTGAATAGAGTAAGGGACTTGGGAATCAGGAAGGACTGAATTCAAAACTGTCTGAGACACTAAATAGCTGGGGTACCCTGGGTGACTCACTTAGGCTTAGCTTCTGTCTGCCTCAGTGTCCTCATAATAGCATTTACATAGGGTTCTTTGGAGAAGCAAATGAAATAACATGTGTAAAGCACTTTCTAAACCATAAAGGCTTACATAACTGCTGATTATCATCATTATGTTTCCTTATCTATAAAATGAAGAGGATGGAACGTATGACCTCCATGGGTCTCCTTCTAGTTTTAAATCTATGAACCTATGATCCCATGAACACCGAGGTCAATCTGAAAAGATAAAATTTAATACCAACAAATGTAAGTCTTACATTTGGATTAAAAAAAAATAAACTGCATGATTATGCTATGGAGGAAGCATGGCTAGACAGAAATTCATTTGAAAAATATCTGGTGCTTTTAGTGTATTAAAAGTTCTGTGTGTGTCATCAGGGTATTATGGCATGCAACAAAGCTCAAGAGATCCTGGGCTTTGTTAGGAGAGGCTTAGCATCTAGTACAGGGGAATTAAGAGCTCCACTGTACTCTGCTATATCTAACAAGCCTTTCTGATCTAGTGGTGGAAGAGAATTCTCAGATGTGTCCACATCTCCTGAAGTCAAATTCATTCAATGGTTTTGTGAACTCACAAGGATCACAGGTCCAGAGCTGAAAGGATCCCAGGGACAAAGCTTTAGAGCTGGAAGGAATGGAGGAGGTTACCTAGTCTCACCTCCTAACTGACAGAGGAGGAAACTGAGGCACGCAGAAGTTAGAGGGCTTGCCCAAGCAAACATGGATGCAAAGCCACGATTAGAGCTAGGGTTCTGGGACTTCAAGTTCTGTGTTCTTTCCACTGTTCCATACTACCTCCCCTTGTAATGGACTTCAGCAATGCGATTGGATTCACCTGTTTTGTTGTTGTGGTTGTTGGGTCATGTCTGACTTTTCATGACCCCATTTAGGGTTTTCTTGTCAGAGATACTGAAGGAAATTTGCCATTTCCTTCTCCAGCTCATTTTACTGATGAGGAAACGGAGGCAAGCAAGGTTAGAGGACTTGCCCAGGGTCACCCAGAGACTAAGCAGCTGAGGCTGGCTTTGAACTCAACAAAGATGAGTCTTCCTGACTTCTGGTGCAGCAGTCTATTCACTGTGCCAAGTAGTTGCCCTGGATTTACCTGTATTCCCTTTCAAATTGTCACCTCTTGAGAGGAGTATCACTTCAAGGAAATGAAAATATTCATGGAAAATTCTCATCTACACAGTTCCCTATCATGCCTTCTCTCTCGCCCCAGATTCTCATCAAAACCTGCTAAGTCCCCATACTTAGAACACGTGAAGCTGAAATATCAGCATATGGAATACATTAATGTAACTGGTTAGGACAATAACTTTCACTGGACGAAATCTGTGTATTGGACCAAAACAATACCACTTGCTACAATGATCAAATCATGACCCTCCCCAAAGACCAAGGCAAAAACTGGCCTTTAGAAATCAACCATTCTCAACCCTAGTCTGAGATGGAAAGCTTCAGTCATATGAAAGCTAAAATGGAAACTATAATCTTTTGTGATTGCCCCTGAGTCCATGAAAACGCAGAAAAAAGGGTAGAATTGCTGATAATTTCCTGTGATGACAGATTCCCCTGCAAACTTTGATATTTGTCTCCAGCCATATTACAATCTTAGACTATAGCACAGATGTACAGTTTCAGCAAACTTTTTATCTTAACCCTAGTGCTTCTTCAGGAAGCAACTCACCCATTTAAAAGGACCAGGTAGATCTCTCTGAGGAGAACAGGAAGTCTGACTGTAGAAGGGGTGATGAGCAGTGTGCTAGTGGACTGTCTTTCTAGAGAAGACTACGTCATAAAATTCATGGCTTTTTGAAATGAATGATTTTAGACAATGTGCATCCCTTCTAAACATTCTGTTCAGGCATTGTGAGACTGACACTTCTCTGATGTTAATAAATGGTTTTCACTCTTGCAGAATACTAATGTCTCACTTTCTGAATAGGCTTTGATTTCTGGGACTGTGAATATATTAGCTTATGTGATTTTAAACATTATTTTAGGATGTTATTTTGAATCTGGGAAGAAGACATTTTTCTATATATGAAAAATAACTGTTTTACCTTTCTCATATATACATATATATGTTTTCAGAATATAATATATAATTATTAATATTTGTCAAACAACAAACATCTGACTTATGCTAGCTGTTCATCAGAATGTAATAGGAGAAATGGGTCCTTTCATTTATATGGACATTTATGGCTGACAGATGAGACAGAAACTAAGGAGAACCATGAAACCATTTCAGGAAAGGGGAGGAAGAAACCAACAATGTTCCTTGAATGGGTGAAATTATAAAAAACATGATGTATAACTCAAAAATTTAGTTTATTGCTACTAAATTAAAAGGAATACTTTCCCCGCCCCAGAATTTATTTGTTTTTAGTTTTCAACATTCATTTCCAAAAGATTTTGAGTTACAAATTTTCTCCCCATCTCTCCCCTACCCCCCCACCCCAAGATGGCAAACATATTGAATATCCCTTCCCCCAATTTGCCGTCTCTTATATCCCTACCCTATTACCCTCCTTCCCCCTTACTTTCTTGTAGGGCAAGATGGATTTCTATGCCCTCATTGCCTGTATATCTTATTTCCCGATTGCATATAAAAACAAATTTTTAACATTTGTTTTTAAAACTTTGAGTTCCAGATTCTCTCCCTTCTTCCCTCCTCAACCATCCCCACTGGGAAGACAAGCAATTCAATATAGGTTATACATGTATAGTTATGCAGAACATTTCTATAGTAGTATCATTGTGAAAGACTAAAAATATTTCTCTCCATCCTATCCCTCCCCCCATTTATTCTATTTTCTCCTTTGACCCTGTCTCTTTTCAAAACTGTTTGCTTCTGACTACCCCTCCCCCAATCTGCCCTCCCTTCTATCATTCCCCCCTTATCCCCTTCCTCCTACTTTCCCTTAAGGTTGACTCATTCCCTAATAGGAATACTTAAATATTATTTTAAATCCAGTGATATCTCAATTAATAAATCCTGGGGTGGGTGGGAAGAGGGAAGAAGTTTTGTTACAATGACTCCAGATAGTTTAAAAGACTTCATAAATTACATTAATTAATTAATTAATCAATAAACATTTATTAAAAGTCCACTATGTGCCAGGCATTGTACCTTTAAGCACTGGAATCATAGAGGCTTTATGGTGTACGTCTCTAGGACTTTGTTTCTTCTTAGGAGCACATGTACAATATAAAAATACCTCTATCAAAATCTTCTGTTTGTCCAAACACTGTTGCAGTTAAACTGGGCCAAACACTGGCTAACTGTGAAACCTATGAAATATGTCTTTAATATCCCCAGTTTCCCTTGTTCTCCATCCTCTGTGTTTGAGACCCATCCCAGAGGCAGGTACCTATGTCATGCTAATTTCTTAACCTCCATCTTATCCTACCAAGAGAAGATCTGCTATCATTTATGATTCTGATTGAGTGACTGATTATTCAAGTATGAATATGACCCAATGTATCACTTTAATCAGGAATTTATATTTTCTGATTTTTATCTCCAATTTTGGAATGAAAGGCATAGGCCTAATTAAAAATAATTTAGGCAATAGCAAGCTTGTAGAAAAAAATCATTTTTGGGGGGGGGGGTTTGAAGGTTTTGGTAGGTACTTGAAATACTCTGTACACAGAACTTCGCTGAAGATAAACCCCTGATTTTCTGGGTTGGAGTTGCACTACTCTGGCCTCTTGTTGAGGGGCATGTATGAACCCGTAATCATTTCTATTAGAACATAAGAAGCTAAAATGTCAGCATATTGAATAATTCACTCCTCCGGGGGAAAAAGAAGTCAGAAGCTATGATAATGATGAGATTAATAATACCTTGCAAGGTAGTAGGCCATACTGTTGAGGGTACTGTCATCCTCCCAATCAAACTGGGGGGTTTGCTACCGCAATGTCATTTTCATCCCTTTCTTTCAAACTCACACTCACTCCACTCATCCATTATGTTGTGAAGTTTTGCAATTTCTACTTTCACAGTCCCTCTTGTGATTGTTCCCATCTGTCAACTTTCCTAGAAATTACTTAGGTGAAGGTTCTCATCACCTCACTCCTAAACTATTGTAACAACCTCCCGGGCAGTCTTTTTTTAGGGCAGTTAGGTGGGTTAGTGGATACAGTGCTCGGCCTGGAGTCATGAAGACTCATCCTCATGAGTTCAAATCTGGCCTTGGACACTCATTAGCTGTGTGACTCTGGGAAAGTCACTTAACCCTGTTTGCCTCAGTTTCCACATCTGTAAAATGAACTAGAGAAGGACATGGCAAACCACTCTAGTATCTTTGCCAAGTAAACCCCAAATGGGGTCATAAAGAGTTGGACATGACTGAAAAATGACTAAACAAAATAGTCTCTCTGCTTCAGGTCTCTCCTCAATCCAATCTACCCTCCACTCAGCTGATAGGATGATTTTTCTAAAGTGTAGATCTCACCATATTCCTTTGCCCATAGCTCCTACTCAACAGACTCTATTGGCTCTCTCTGATCTCCAGGATCATAATAAAATCCTCTTGTTAGCTCTTTACAACCTGGCCCCTTTCTGCCTTTCCAGTCTTCTTATACCTGTCTTGGTTCCGCATCATCTATGATCCAGCTCCACTGGCCTACTTGCTGTTCCTCAGACAGGATACCCTATCTCCTGACTCCACACTCTTTCACTGACTGTCTCCCATGGCTGGAATACTTGCCCCTCATCACCTCTGGTTTCTTAGTTTCCCTGCATTCCTTCAAGATTGGACACAAGTCCCATCTTCTACAGTGGGCCTTTGCTGATAGATTGAGATGCCCCCAGCTGCTAGTGTCTTCCCTGCTGAGATAACTTCCCATAGACTCTGCATCTATCTTGGATAAAACAAGTTATTTTCATGTTTGCTTCTCTCTTAAGAATATGAACTTGAGGGCAGGGACTGCTTCTGCCCTTTTCTGTATCTACAGAAAAATGGATGCTTTGCACAGTGCGTGGAACATAAAAAAACATGCTTAATAAATGCTTATTGATGGAATAATAGATGACCAGCTTCAGAGTCAAAAAGACCTTTTAGATATCTCTAACTGGAAGTTCAGTAAATATCTTAAACTCACGATATCCAAACTAGAACGTTCTCTTTTCCCCTAAGCCCTTCTCCTCCTCCTAGCTTCTCTATTACTGTAGAGGGCAACATCCTCCTCCCATTCCTCAGGCTAGCAACCTAGGAGTCTTCCTGGATTCCTCACCATCTCTCATTCTCTACCCTCCACCCCCATATCCAAACTGTTCCAAAGACCTGTACATCTTGGAATTCATTCTTTTCTCTTCTTTGACATGGCCTCCATTCTAGTGGAGGCCCTAATCACCTGCTAGTAGGGCTGCCTGCCTCAATCCTCTTCCCACTCCATTCTACCCTCTGTTCAGTCACTAAGGTGATTTTTCTAAAGTGAAGGTCTGGTCATGTCACCCTCTGCTCAATACACTCCATTAGCTTTCTATTGCCCCCAGGAGCAAATACAAAATGCTCTATTTGGCATTTAAAACCCTTCATAACCTAGCCCCCTCCTACCTTCCCAATTTTCTTATACCTTATTCCCTAACATATACTCTTTGACCCAGTGACAACAGCCTCCTGGCTGTTCCATGAACAAGACACTCCATCTCTCAGTTAGAGGCATTTTCTCTGGCTGAACCCCATGCCTGGATTGCTTTCCCTCCCCTGCTTTGACTACTGACCTCCCTGTCTTCCTTTAAGTCCCAACTACAATCTCACCTTCTACAGGAAGACTTCCCCAACCCCTCTTAATTCTATAGCTGTCTGTCTGTTAATTATTTCCTATTTATTCCGTAAATAGCTTTCTTTGAAAATATTTATTTGCATGTTTTCTTCCCCATTAAACTGTAAGCTCCTAGAGAGCACTGACTACCTTGCCTCTTTTTGCATCTTCAATGCTTAGAACAGTGCCTGGCATATAGTAGGTGCTTAATAAATGTTTATTGATTGATTGATTGATAAGTAAAAGTACATTCAATCTAAAAACAAAGAAAACCCTCCTCCCAGAATTCATAGAATTATACCTCACAGGCTATCTGGTCCAAATGCCTCGGTTTACAAGTGAAGAAGCTAAGGCATCAAAAAATTAAGTAACTTTCCCAAGGACATTAAATGACAAAACTGGGGTCTCTACACAAGTCTTTTGACTTTGTGCTTTGCAAAATGCACATAATAAAACACTTAATAAATTTTGTTGACCAACTGACTTCAAGCCTGGCATTCTTTCCATTACACCACACTGTCTATCTAAATACCTAATCAGCTGCACTTGAGGACATAGAGGGCCACCTGTAGCCTTGAGGCAGCAGGTTCCCCACCCCTGTAACCCATCAAACACCATTCATTCATTAATTCATTTAGCAATTAAATTTATTGAGCACTTGTTATGCATGAAGCCACCATGTGACATTTTGTGAGAGCTATAAAGAATATAGTCTCAATTTTCATGAACTCCCTTTTTCTTAGTAGATCTGTCTGGTGGACAGGACAGGTTTCCTCCATTATTATTTTTTTTTTTGGAGGGGGGAAGTGAAGGCAATTAGGGTTAAGTGACGTGTCCAAGGTCACACAGCTAGTAAGTGTGTCAAGTGTCTGAGGCTGGATTTGAACTCAGGTCCTCCTGACTCCAGAGCCTGTGATCAATTACTCACTGCGCCACCTAGCCGCCCCAAGGTTTCCTCCATTTAACAGAGGAGGAAACAGGTTTGAATAGGTTATAATTTGCTTATGGTCACAAATCTATTGAGCAGAGAGAACCAGATTAAAATTCAGGTGTCTTTGATTCCTTATCCAAAGTTTCCTACTACTCTGGGCAGGACTTGACCTCCACCTCTTCAGACAGCCCTTGCAAGCCTCATTGTAGCTCCTAGAAGTCTTTTTCTGAGCCTCTACAGGAGCAAGAATTTATTCGAGGACATAAAGGCCTAGTGTCTAAGCATGTGACCCTACAGGAGGCTTTATTTCCTCATTCCCAACCTTTTGCTTTCCTACTTGAACATGATACCTTCTTTCTACCCCACATTTCCCATGTGGCAACTGTCTGTTTTCTAACACAGTCAACTTAATTTTACCTAATTATCAATTCTATTTTTGTATTAAAATCTTGGAATGAATTCCAGTGCCTTCTAAAATATTTTTATCTCTAGCCCCAACTTTGGATTACTTCCATTTATTTATGCCCTGCTGCTGAACAGAGCTGGAGAAAAATCACAAAACTGTGTTGAATGAGTCCATTACATATTTATTTTACTTAATCTCAACTGGGCCCTCACTGTGGTTTGGCAATCCTTGCACACCTTCATAATCAATTCACTATTCTACTCAACCACAGTGGCTCTTTCATTCCAAGTCTTTTCAGCCCTCATCAAATCTCCGGTGGTTCCCTCCCTACCCCCCCACTCCCACCCCCATTCAGCTGGGAACTTTGCCTCCTATTTTACTGAAGAAAAAAGAGAACATTTGCTCCTTCTCATTCATGCCATTCCCACTCGATTCTCTACCAACTATCACTTCCAGTGTCTTACTTGGAGAAGTGGCCCTTTTCTTGTCCCGTAACATGTACCTGTGATTCTATTCCATCCCATCTTCTCCAGTAGTTTGCCTCCTCTATCTCCCCACTCTACCACTAATCTTCAATATCTCTCTGACTACCGGCCGCTTCTCTGCTGGCTAAAATCAAGTCCATGCCTCTATCATTCTCAAAAAAAAACCAAACAAACAAACCCCACAACCCCTCCCCCCCATCCTCACTTGATCCATCCATCCCTGATAGCTATTGTCCCAGATCTCTTCTCCTTTTTTGTGGTTAAATTCTTTAAGAAGCTGTCTACAATAGGTGCTTCAACCAGTCCTTTCCAGCAATCTCTTTTAAACTCTGCATTTAAGCCATCTAGTTTCTAATCTCACCATTCGACTGAAACTGGTCTCCCTAATGGCCTTTTATCAACACTCTCATCCCTCTTGACCTGTCATCTTTAACACCATCAATCACTCTTTGGCCTTCAGACTCTCTTCTCTTTAGGTTTTTATGACAATGTTTCAGCCTGGTTCTTCTTCTAAGTTATCTGATCGTTCCTTCAAAATCTCCTTTGCTGGGTCTTCATCCAGGTTAACTGTGGGTGTCCCTAAACTTCCTCTCCCTCTATACTATTTTGTTTGGTGAGCTCATCAGCTCTCATGAATTAAATGATCATCTCTACACAGATGAATCTCAGATCTTTTTATCCATCCTTAACCTCTCTCCTGACCTTCAGGGCTCATATCTATGATTGACTATCAGATATCTCAAATTGGATGTCCCATAGACATCTCAAATTCAACATATCCAAAGTTGAACTCATTCTCCTTCCTGCCCCCAGACTCTACCCTCCTCCAAACTTTCCTGTTTCTCTCTTTTGTCTCTGTTACTATCTGGAACAGGCCCTCATCATCTCACCCGACTGAAAACAATTCAACAATAAACAAATAAACAAATATTCAAAGGAAAAATGGACTATCCATGAGGACTATATGAATACCTAAAGGAAATAAAGCATAAGTTAAAAATTAAAATAAAGTCATGTGAGGAAAGGATTACAAAGAGAATCAATAGCTTAGAGAAGAAAGTAGTAAATCTAGCCTAACTAATCCTCTTCCTGAAAACTGGAATAGATCAAACAGAATTCAATGACTTCATGAGACAGCTAGAAATATTGGAACAAAATCAAAAGAATGAAAAATAAATAGAAGAAAATGTAGCACATCTGATATTAAAAACAACTGACGTGGAAAATAGGTCAAGGAGAGATAATTAAAATAACTAGACTCCCTCAAAACTGTAACTAAAATAAATTCTGGACAGTATATTTCAAGAAATCACAAATGAAAACTGCTTAGACTTATTAGAACCAAAAGGCAAAGTGTAGCTGGAAATCACCTATTACTTCCTGAAAGAAATTCCAAATGAAAAAGCCCTAGGAATATTATAGCAAAAATCTAGAGTTTATGTATCAAAGAAGAAAAACTTTAGACTTCTAGAAAGAAGGACCAGAGTCAGGATCAAATAAGATCTGGCAGCATCTACTAAAAATAGAGGGGATCTTGGAATGTAAAATTCCAAAAGGCAGAAGATATAGGTTTATAATTAGTTGTTTTTAAATTAGTTTAATCCTACAGGAGGAAAAATGAACCTTTAATTACACAGAGGAATTTAAGTATTTCTGATGAAATGATCAGAGATGAGTAGGAATTTTGAAATGTAAAGTAGAAGAGTCCAGAGAAACCAAGAAAGGTGAATTTATTTGAGCATTTGGAAGGAACTATATGATAACAAAGTACTAATATTCTAAAAGGGGAGAAAAAACAAGTGTCTCTTTGTATGGATTTGTTCAATTCTTAGAGTTTGAGGAAGGCAAAGAGATAGGATAGTAAAAGGGGAATTATACTAGACTAGAAAGGAGGAGGTATTATGAATTGACACAGCAAACAATTCCTGTAAGCGATGGGGTGTGTGGGTACCTGTGCTTGAAGGCCAGAAGCACTGTAAAGAAAGCAATCATATCTTGAGAGTACCTGTGATGAAGTATGCTACCCACCTCCTTAGAGAGAGATGATGGACACAAGGTACAGAGAACGAGGAATACATTTTTGGACATAGTCACTTCTGTGGATTCAATTTTCTTGACTATGCTTAAAAGTTTTTTTTTTAAACACTATCTTGGCTAATTGGGGAGTTTGGGGGAAGTGACAGTTAGCAACAATGATACCAAAAAATAGAGCTACTGGAACATTTTTTTAAATGCAGAGAAAAGACAAGGCAATTTAGAAAGAAGCATAAGTAAGCAGTAACATTTTGAAAGTATGTGCTGAATTGGTTTCACACACACACATCTATTTTTTAAAGTAAACCCATTTTCCTCTTTTTTGTGCTTCAGTGACTATGGGAATGGTTTTTTTTTTTGGTGTTTAAATTCAGAATGACTTTTTAAAAAAATTATAATTTGTATTGATGCTCATCTACTTCATTAATTGCTGCCCTCTATGTTTTTCACAAGAAGACTTTAGGCCTGCTTTCTGGACCTTGAAACTAATCTGGGTAGGGAATAGGAGAAAAAAATACAAAAACAATTTTTAAAAAATCAATACACCTTTCTACTAAGGAATAAACTGGATTACAAGTGCTCTCCCATCAAGAGTGGAAAATAAAGATCAAATCAGAAAGAACAATGTGCAGATAATTTCAAGTATGCCATACAAATCTTCAAGATTAACAAAGGATAGTCGGTTTTTTTTTAAAAGAAGAGTCTAACTCATGTTTTATATGTGTCTTTGTAGATATATTATTACACCAAGATATCCAGATCATATTTTATACTTTGCTTTATTTTGCTTTCCTTTTCATACTTTGAGTTATTTTGCTTTCCCTGTGGGGACAGTGAGGTGACAGCGCATAGAGCACTAGGCTTGGAACCAGAAAAACTCATCTTCATGAGTTCAAATCCAGCTTCAGACACTTACTAGCTGTGTGACCCTGGACAAGTTACTTAACCCTGTTTGCCTCAGTTTACTCATCTATAAAATGAGCTGTATAAAATGGCAAATCACTTCAGTATCTCTGCCAAAAAAACCCAAGTTGGCCGTGACTGAAAAACAATAAAAATTGCTTTCCCTGTACCCCCCCCAACTGCTGCATTCAATAATAACATACATGAATAAGTTGCTATCACTTTCTCAAATTATCATATCAGCCTTTGAATTATGCATTTTAAACAAAATTGTCCTTGCAAATTTCTCAGGGAAGACTACGGTCCTTATCTGTGCCCAAACTGTAGTGGTATTCTTGATTCCTATTAGGGAGAGGGACAGAAGGATGGATGACAACTATTCCATCTGAACTCAGAATTCGATCCTTCAAGGATAGGTCAACCAATTTTACATTTAAGGATTATAAGAAATATTGAAAAGCTGTGAGATAATCCATCTAGAAGAAAAGGCTGAAAGTGATTTACTGAGTATCTTCAAGTATGCATATTCCTTTTAGACTCTGGTGACCAGCTCTTCTCCATCTCTGTTTTAGACTATAAGGGAAAAAAAGGCTATTTAGTATTCATCTTTTCCCTCCCTCTTTGTCTCTGGGGCAGCTTAGGTGGCACTCTGCTGAGCCTAGAGTCAAGAAGGCTCATCTTCCTGACTTCAAATCTGGCCTACCACACTTACTATCTGTATAACCCTGGGCAACCCCGTTTACCTTAGTTTCCTCATCTGTAAAATAGCCAGACAAGGAAAAGGCAAACCACTCCAGTATTTTTGCCAAGAAACGCTAAATGGGAACATGAAGAATTGGACATGACTGAAACAAATGGGAAACAAAAATGCTTTGCCTCTTTGTGACCTCAGTCAAATTGCTTAACCTCTCTGGGCCTTGGTTTCTTTGTAAAATGATGAAGTTTGATTCGATGACTTATAGGGGGCTCTCCCAGCTCAAATTTCTGATGCTATCATCTTCCAGGCCTCTCTCTACCCTCCCTTTTTCTTCAACTTCTTTCCCATCCCCAAACAATGGGAAAATGGAGAAAAAAAGAAAACTATTTCCAAATTCTTTGCAAAATGCATCATGTAAGTACACTTAGCTGGTGTTTTTTGGCCTCATTTCCTTAGAAAGTAACCTCTCAAGTTATTTTATGGCCATTTTTTTCTAAGTCTAAGTAATAAGGAATATTATAACTAATATATAATCTGATTGATAATTAACATTCAGTGATGTAGTTTTTACTGAGTTTCTCTAGCTCAATGAACCAACTTATAAATGGTTAAAGTATTGTTTCCCTTCCTATTCTCTGCTATCAGCCTTTGTGTGCAATCAAAGTGGATTAACTAATTATCTGTGTGTTTATCTACTCTTAAACTAGCAACAGGTGAAAGTGGTCAAGATACCTTTCCCACCATCCAACCCATTAACATTGTTTACTTGTTCTCAGGAAAGGATACATTAAAAAAAAATAAAGCAAACAAGCAGACAGGACAAATACACCTTCTAAAAAAGGTTTAGCACAAAATACATTTTCTCAGTCTGACTTTAGGAGGCACAAAGATTTATGGAGTACTTTAAAAATATAGATTTCCCAACGCGGCACGGGGGTGGGGGGGGATGTGCTTGCTTTTGCATGCTCTATTTGGTATGTTATAGAACGCTTCCTATTTACTTGGATCTGGGATTTTCCAATGAAGAGGTGCCAGGTGGATGAAACATTAAATTTAGGTCAAGAGACATAGGCTATATCCACAGTTTTCTGATCTATTAAAAATACAAAAAAGGAAGAGTAAACCAGCTGTTTCTTTCCCACATGGGAATACTAAAAGGATTAATTGCCTATAAAGTCTTTTAACCCACACCAAAACTGGTCCAACACACACACACCCCCAAAACCAACTAGAATGATTTATGTCAGTTTTTCAATGCCTAAACCTAGTAAATACCTACAAAGAAAGTGAAACTGGAAAAGGCATTTGCCAACCTACCTGCAGAGCCCCTCAAATGTGCTGGTACAACTCAAGGGTTAAACAGCTCTTCACTTCATCCTTTGCATACTCATAGGCGATTATAAAAGTTTTGTTTTTGTTGTTCAGTTGTTTCCAACTCTTTGTGACCCTATTTGGAGTTTTTAGGGGAAAAGATACTCAAATGGTTTTCTGTTTCCTTCTCCAGATCATTTTATAGATGAGGAAACTGAGGCAAACAGGGCTAAGGACTTGCCCAAGGTCACACAGCTAGTAAGTGTCAGAGGCCAGATTTGAACTCAAGAAGATGAAAGAGTCTTCCTGACTCCAGACCCAGAACTCTATTCACTGTACCACCTAACTGCCCTATAAAAGTTTAGGGGCTGAAATATTCTAAGACACTGGCTTTCCCCATAAAAAAACAAAAAAACAAACTTAATTCTAAGCAGGAGAAACTAAAAAATGGCTGAACTATTGGATGAGTTCCCAATTTTTGATATCAGCTTCTCAGAGAATACCATTATTAATTAATGTTTATTGAGCAGTCATGTTAGAAATACCTCTAGTGGGCCAGAGGGAATGAGCTGTACAATAATAGCTGTTACTTTTTATATTTATTATGTTTTCACAGTATTCTAGGCTGTACAAAGCCCACAAAAGAAGCTCAAGAATGAAATTTGCTTTTATTCACTTTGTCTAGTTAAGAATTAGAAGGCTCAACAGAGATAGATATAGATATATAGCAATATGTAGAGATATATCAATATATAGATGCGTATGTTTATGTGTATCTATACATCTATGTGTACATAGTCATAAATATCATATATTATATATACTATGTGTAGCTAGTTAAAAATTAGAAGGCCTACCATCCAGTGAGAAAGAGAGGGAAGTATAGAAAGGGAGAGGGACAGAGAGACAGAGACAGAGAGAGAGAGTTTTCTAAGTTGACTCTATTCTTTAAAACTGACAAGCTGCTTCTGTGACAAGATTTGGGAACCTGTCTCTTGCCAGAAAACTGGCTTCCAAGTACACATAATCCTTGAAACCCTAGCACTGAAGAAGAGGCATCAGAGTAATGTGAGGGTTGAGGCCGGGATAATACAGGGGCTAAATGAAAGACTGCACAGTCACCAGAGCCTTCCCTTTGACAGACCTCTGCTCTTAGAAAGTCCAAGGGCCCCTGTCTCATCCCTTATTCTGCTACCCCAGAGACTAATCAAAGGTATATTTTATATTTTTTGCGTGTGTTTCAGATTTTAAGAATTACTATGTACCTTATATGTGCAAAACAGAGTACTTGGATTTCTGAGGAGTCATTAAAGAAAAGTAAAACATTCTTACCCCTTTGGGCCTCTGACCTAATGAAAGCAAGACCATAAGTTTGGGTATATATGCTCATTCATAAAGCAGGAGTGTACTACTATAAATGTTGTTGTTTCAGTCGTGTCTGACTCCATGGCAAAGACACTGGAGTGGTTTGCCATTTCCTTCTCCAGCTCATTTTACAGATGAGGAACTGAGGAAAACAGAGTTAAGTGACTTGTCCAGAGTCATAGAGCTAGTAAGTGTTTGAGGCTGGATTTGAACTCAGGAAGATGAGTCTTCCTTTCACTAGGCCTAACACTCTGCCCACAGTACCACCTAGCTGTCTGACCATTATAAATATAGATATACAAATGCTCATAGGGCTGCTTAAGTACATGGTAATAAATTATGGTAATAAGTTAAAAAACTATTAAAGTAGTCTCTACAAAGGTTTATAAAAGGTGTCTTGAGCAGAATTTTTACACAAGGGAGGGACATGTTTACCAACAAAGAGGAATGGAGAGAAGGCACTCTAAAATATGGGACATGTTTGATAATTCAGTGGGGTAAGGCAAAGAATAGTATAGAGCGTAAGTAGGATTTTTTTTTTCTGTCCCAATGTGCATGTTTGAGTAATTCAACACTGTCATATCTGAGTGAAAATTACCAAAATAAATTCCGAGCTCAGGTATTTGTACTGAACTCCTATTAGTGTTGCAACATGTTTCAAAGGTCTCTATGATTTTGTTTTTCCTAACAAATCTAGGTTGTGTTGTGACCTAGAAGGTAACTTTTATTTTTTAATCTTTAGGCTCAATGATGGATATACTCGTTATATCTTCTCTCCCACTCACATGAATATGACTTTCTTGAGAAAAGAACAATGTTAGTTTTAATTAAATTGTGCTTCTTGCATGATAATGTACTTATGCAGCACATTCTTCCATAAATATAGGAACTTTCAAATATAGTCCATAAAATAATTTAAAAAATTTTTCTGCTATGCTTTTTTTCCAACTTAGAAGTAGTTATAATTAAGTTAGATTTATATAGTCCTTTACAGAGTGTTTTCTTCACAATAATCCTGCTAAATAGGGCATTCCAGTATGATTGTTCCTTTTACATATGAGAAAAATGGAGCTCAGAGATCTGAAGAGGCTTTTCTAAGGCTGCACAGCTAATAAGTAAATGTAAGAGTTGAGACTAGACTTAGGTAGTAGAATTCTAAGCATCCATTATCTATGAGGTGCTGATATACATACACATGCATGCACATAAGTATGTAAATATATTATTATTACTAATACAATAAGAGAAACTGGTATTTAAAAAGTAGATTTTTTTGACATAGAGAATTTTTTAAAAATTAAATATGAATGTGAATTTAAAGTAGGAAGGGACCTTCATTATTATTTAGACCAATCTCTTGATGTGATAGATTAGGAATCGGAGGCCTCTGATAGGTCAAGTGACTTGCCCAGGGTCCTATGGATAATAAGTGGCAGTAAAATCAGGTCCTCAGACTCAATATCCAGTACTATTTCCACCAAACCACACTGACACCAGTCATTATGACTATGCATACTTGAATAATGCACACTTAGAAAGTCTTTAAGTGGCATCTTTAAAAGTATAAACTACAGAAAAAGGAAATCATTTTGATAATTCTATTTTTTTTTCTTTTTTGGAGGGGGAAGGCAGGGCAATTGGGGTTGTGACTTGCCCAAGGTCACGTGGCTACTTTTTTGTGTTAAGTGTCTGAGGCCAAATTTAAACTCAGGTCCTCCTGACTCCAGGGCTGGTGCTCTATTTACTGTACCACCTAGCCTCCCCAGATAAGTCTAAAGTAAAATGTAAATAAGTTTTTTTCTGAAGTCTTTGATAAACAGATAAATATACTTTAAAACTAAATATTAATTTTAAAGGTTTCATATCAACATAATTGCTTAAGAAAGTAATTCTAGCTCCCAATTTCCATTTTTTAGTACCCAATCCATTTGTTTCCCATATTAAAAAAAGTAGCATATTTAAAGTAACCATTGGTATTGGCATGTGATAATCCATAATCTCAAAGAGTTTACCAGAGATAATAAAATAAAGGGCAAATATATAGATCATTTCATAGGTTGTCACAGAGAATTCAAGGGCTCTTAAAAACAATTCAAAGAATCATAGGAAGAATTTTGGCTTTGTATTTCAGCTATAATCCTCACTCTCATACAGGCGTTCCAATGTTAGTGTGAAAAAAAATCATTTCAAGGTAGAGAACAGGAATCAGATTATTTTCACTAAAATAAGATTGTAGGGACTCTTGCAATAAAACATCAGTGACCTCCATTGTTGAGCCTTCCTGGAAAAGTTGCAAAATTATGGCAGGACTCACAAAGACAAATCATATAAATAGGTGTGTAAAACACCTGTTGATTGACAGAGAATTGACAAGCCTCTAAGGTTCTGAGGCTACTGTTGTTTACAGAGATCTCCCTGATCATACATATCCACACCCAGAAAATGCATATGTATAATATCAGTCTATTAAATTATGGAGTTCCATGAATCTTACATGAGCATTAAAAAAACCCAACAACTCATTTTACTTGAATAAAGTATGGATTAGCTCTCCTGGTGTCTTCTTTCTGAGGCAGTCCTTTCTCATGGAAAATAAAGCAAAAATAATATGCTGTTTATGCAGGAAGGGGCATGGATCCAATGTAAATGAGACGGATTCTTTTGGGAGAAGCCTTTGTATTTCCTTCTGCATATCTATTAATGCCTATTAATTAATAAATGACCATGAGGTACTTG
Organism: Petaurus breviceps papuanus; assembly: GCF_028583685.1. NCBI lineage: Eukaryota > Metazoa > Chordata > Mammalia > Diprotodontia > Petauridae > Petaurus > Petaurus breviceps. Next base: position 8,455,465 of record NW_027187340.1, read on the forward strand.
GAAAACATGAGGCATACTAAATAAGAAAGATAATGGGAGTGTGGCTCCTCCAGGTTTCCCTCAAATCCAATGATGACAACCTCCCCTTTCCACTCCATACAGAGCTCAATAATAAAGCCTGCATTTTTCATTTCTTTCTTGTGGTTTCTTCACATGTGTTTTTCTTCTCCTCCTGGTTACCTTGCAAGGTTCCCCCAGAGCTGAAATGAACTACATTCAATTTGCTTTGTGTCTCCCTTATAGAATCTAAAATTCTCTTCTGCACGTTTTAGAAACTCCCCAAATGCTGACCAACCATGTCAGTGACTGAGAGGATTTTCTTAAATGTGATATGATGCCAGAGATGGCTACCACAGTTGCCATAAAACCAACAGGGCCTTAAAGAAAAGGCAAGAGACAAGTGTTGATAGAAAAGAGACTGGAGGTGACTGACAACTTGAGGTATAGTAGATACTGAACTATCAAGAGAGCCATGAAAGGTAAACACTATTCCCTCTTGTGAAGGAGTTGAGGGTGACAGGGGTGGGGAGGAGTTGAGGGAGACTCCAGAACACCCAGATGCAAAGATCCTTTTTAAAAAAAATGCTACTTCCTTTAAAAATCTCTATCTGGATAGCCATAATCCTTTAACCCTGAATGATTAGAAATCTTTACCAAATTGAAATGATATGGCACCTCAGGGACAAAGAAAAGGCATAGATTATTTAGTTTACTATGCCTTCCTTTACACAAAGGATAAACTGTACAGATACATGCATATTAGAAATACTTGCATTATACACATGATATCTGTATATATTTTATATATGAGCATGCATATATTATACATGTATATACACATATAGATATAATAGCTTTATTTGGCCATCCTTAATCTTCCTGCCCTTTATCTGTTGATTATATTTACTTCATTCTGTATATGCATATATATACACATAAGTACACATATATAGTTTGTATATAATGATAATATTTATAATAATATAAAAATAAATAGTGCCTACTATGTGCAGGCACTATGCTAAATGCCGTGTAAATATTATCATGTTTGATCTTTACTACCACTGTGGGAAGTAGGGGCTATTATTATCCTCATTTACATATCACTCACAATATAATGATTATCCTCATTGTACATTTAAGCTGAGGCAGAGATTAAGTGACTAGTAAATGTCTAGAGTCACATTGGAAATCAAGTCTCCCTGACTCCAGGCCAAGGACTCTACCCACTGCATCACCTGGCTGCCTCAGTTGCTCACATATTGGACTGTGAGTCTGATGAGAGAAGATTTTTTTTTGCCTTTGTGTCTTCAGCACTTAAAATAGTGCCTGGGAGACAGTAAACACTTAATAAATGCTAGTTGAATTACTGATTGACACTTAAAAATTGGCAAAGCACTTTACATACATTTTCTAATTTGTTCCTCCAAACAGTCCTTTGAAGTAGCTTTTATTTCTGCTTAATTGTTTTCAACAGTGACCCTATTTGTAGTTTTCTTGGCAAAGATACTGGATGGTTTGCCATTTCCTTCTCCAGCTCATTTTACAGATGAGGAAACTGAGGCAAACAGAGTTAAGTGACTTGCCCGGGTTCACACAGCTAGTAATTGTCTGAGACCAGATTTGAACTCAGGAAACTGAGTCTTCCTGATTCCAAGCCCCGCCTTCTAAACACTTCACCACCTAGCTCCCCTATGAGGTAGCTACCAGGGTAGTTAAAAATAACTCACCCATGGTCACATAGCTAATAAACATCTAAGGCAGAATCTGAACCCAGGTCTTCCTGAATCCCAAGTCCAATACTCTTCCTTCCTCTTCCTCACTTATATCTGCCAAACATTTTCCTCTTCTTTTTTATTTCTCTTTAAAATTCTAAGGGTAGTACAACACCAACCTTCACCTCCCCGAGTACCCAGGATCCACCCATTGATCTCAAGAAACATTTTGTTGATTGAAGAATCTGTAAGCCCAGACAAGTTAACCAATAAGTGAATGATGCAGTGTATATTTTAAAAATCAGGCACAGAAAGGGCAGACTCCTATGGGTTTCGGCTGTGTGAAAGAATCCTGCTTACCTATGCCATGTATCTTAGATGTCCTTGCCATGTTGTGCTTACTCTTTGGGTTCAAGATAGGCTGTTCAGTTGTTTCAGTCGTTTCTGACTCTTTGTGACCCCATCTGGCATTTTATTGGCAAAAATAGTAGAGTGGTTGATCATTTCCTCCTCCAGCTCATTTGACAGATGAGAAGACTGTGTGACTTGCCCAGGGTCACACAGCTCGTGGCTGAGGTTGGATTTGAACTCAGGAAGATGAGTCTTCCTGACTCAATGCCTGGCACTCTATCTACTGCTGGGAGAGCCTTAGAGGTCGCCTATTCCAGCAGAGGTCCCAGCAGTATTAGGGAGCATTTCTCCTACAGAAAGATTTTTCCAATTATTTTTTCCAACAACCCACTGGGAAGGAAATAGACAAAATTTTTGAACTTAAAAAAGAATGCAAATATGTCATTTTCTCAAAGCCTAACGTTTCAGTGTTTATCTCACAGGTGGGAAAACAAGATGCCTTATACATAGGGCTCTTCTCCTATACCTACTCACAAATATACCCTGGCTAAAAATAAGATACCAATGGAATTCGCCATGGGGATCTAGGAAGTAAGGTATTCTTAACTCGGAAGTAGGGTATAAAGAGGGACAGTTTGTGAATTTGCCATTGAGAAATGATGTTTGCTTCCTGACAATATTCCCTCAAAGATGTTATCTGCAATGTCCTATTTTATACATGCAAAACCTCTTAAGCTATATGTATTATGAACTAGGTTAGAGAGGGATAAAGTTAAGGAAGAGAAAAAAGGAGGGGAGAAGGGAGGGAAAGAGAAGGGGAAATTGGTGAGAGAAGAGGGAAATGGGTAGGGGAAATGGGAGAGGGACTAGAAGAAGAGAGAGAAAGAGGTAAGGAGAGAAAGAGGTGGACTCAAATTTGTCTAGAAAAATTGATTTACAATACTTGCTCAGCAGAGTGCAAAAGATTAAGTGATAAAAGGGTTTTAATCAGGGTTTTACACATTGCTATATTTACTCCTTTAGTCCTCTGGTATTTCAGACACAAGATCAGAGTGATTTAGAGTTGGAAGGGGCCTGAAAGGTCAGCTAGTCCAACCTCCTTGTTTTACAGATGAGCAAAGTGAGTCCCAGAGAGGGTGGCTTGCCCAAAGTCACAAGGCTGGTAAATAATGGAGCCACAATTCAAACCCAAGTATTCTGGCTCCTTCCTTTCAAGATAGTCGGGCTTAGCAATTTTTTTTGGTGGAATGGTTATAAAGTTAGATCCTAAAACACTGACTGTATCCCTATGTATTATGTGGCAATTCCTGCCTAAACATTTACTGCTCTAGATGCTTTATCCACCAGATAAGAGCCCAGTATTTCCAGTAAATGAATCTACAAAATAAAATTAGGTTCAAGTAGGAAGCAAATATGAAAGAAAAACATCACACTTTAAAAAATTTATGAACATACCCATTAGGTAGCTACTGTATGGAGTAAATCAGATAATATTTCAATTCAACTAAATGGACATTTATTAAGCATTTACTAAGCATATAAGTTTTAGATTAGGACACCATAATAGAAAATCCCACCTGCAAAATCCACAAAGGTAAGCTAACAAAAGCTATGCAAAACCCACAAGTTATACTGCATTGTGAAGACCACTAGAAGGCCAGGTTTTCCTTATAAATGCATTTTGATTGAGGCTTGTGAATTCACTGATATATAAGGAACTCCTGGCATGGATACACCTTCCGCCAAAGCCAAGGGCCAGTAGTTCAGCCACTTCAAGTGAGGATTTATTTAAGTGACTTGTCCAGATCAGAGGTAGGATTTGAACACAGATCTTCCTGACTCTAAGACCAGCTTACTCAATTTATATAACCTAAGTTACATAAATTCATTAATTCACACTTGGAACCAATAGTTTTTTTTCAGCATTCTAACTAACTGAAACATTCTCTATTCAAGAAACATACTCCACATAGTAGAAGGTAATTGAGACTAGAATGAATGTTGAACTAGTGCTTGGCTTTACTAAGAGCTATTTTCTTGTTTCTCCACAGAGGGTTCCGTAGTGACCACTTTTAACAAAATATCCTTTTCAGAAGAAGTTAGGTTTCAGTAAACAATGAAATTCGATTTCTGGTAGCATCCTTTAGGTAGCTTTTAAAAATTTATCATTGATTCATCAACTCTTTCAAATACAAATAATTACAGAATGAGAAACAGACAAAAATGCACATTGTGTACATCTATAGGTCACACCCACGAGTTTAGGAATTTTATTTCTTGTCTCCAAAATATCTTTCTAAGATTATGTATATGGCAGGTATTTACATTTTTTTTAAGATGCAAAGGTGTGGCTGTGAACAGGTAATCTGTGCAGCTACAGCACTGATTCATATACACATAAATAGTTAATATAGTTCTCTGACTGCCACCCCACTCCTCTGTCCCCAGATGCTGTTTCCCAAATACACATTAAAGGAATAAACAATAAAATCAAAATAGCAATGCAATAAAGGTACCAAGTGATACTAATTCAGTGTGATTATCGTTGATCAGCATGCACATTCAAGAAAAGATACAATGGACATGCTTTTTACTTAGTCTCTTGAAATAATATATTGCTGTGCTCTAAGAGGGTTAGTATTGATGGAGTTTGGTGAAGAGGACAGGGTAATGTATCTCACTGATCAGTTCCACTGCATCGTAAAGGATGCGTACCATCTTTCCTTTTTATTGTCCAAGTTATGTCTGAAAAACCCGATGAGGGGGAGAAAAAAATCCCAAATGTTTAATCTCCAAGTCAAGGCCACCACTATTTTAAAAAGTTGGCTGATCTGTTACACCCTAATTACCTTACAACTCTGTGCCATGGCAGAAGGCCTGTCAGCAGAATTTATTTACAACCCTGGAGGAAAAACTCCTCTTGCTGTTTTCACTTCGTGCAGAAGATAAGTTTGCAAAAGGAAGCACTTGGCAGTGCTTCAAACACTCACTGTCTGGGGGTGTTGATAATGCAATTCTCTTCCGATTACAGCAACATCTATGATGCTGTCTAATCCATGTAAACGATCATGTCCAACCGGACTGCACTTACTGACTGAACAGAAATCAGTCCCATCATCACCTAAATTACTTAACCATTTCTATTGCTAGAAGTCTGTTGACTGTTACTGGAAGATATGAAAGTGGCATTGGCAAACCATTTAGTCCTGTGAAAGTAGTCCAGCTGATTGGAAATGAAGGACTGGTGGTGAGAGAGAATTTTATTAATATCTAGAATTTTTTTGAAGAGCTTTTAAGAATCTTATGAATAATTCAGTTTTTTAAAAGCACAGGATTTTCCCAGAAAAGGGTTAACCTATCTAAAAATCCTGATTGAATCAAACTCACATTTAATCTACAATAACTTAAAAAAACTTTTAAAATAATTATCTAAGATTCACAATATATCTAAATGCTTTCAAAATAAAAATGCTCTAGGGGAGATAAAACCCACAGTCATTTTTTTTTTCTTTCCAGTTTAACAGGAAAAAAAATCAGTGTATCTTGATACCTCAAATTGTAATCTTCTAGCATCCAGTATCCCAGAAAGAAGAGAGGTTCCTATCTTACTGGAAAGTCTATCAAAATTGTGCAAAGCAACAGGTGAAAAGCCATTTGGGAAAATATTTGTTAAAATGAATCTTCTGGTCTAAGTCCCACAGGTGAGACATTATCTTCCATAACCAGCTGAAATAGGTTTGTCCAATATTTGATGCTAAAATTACACACTTTGGAAAGAGAGGATATTCCCGACTGCAATTAAAAAAAAAAACAGACTAAGGAAGGGACAAATAACACAAAAATGCATTTACTCACTGTGTTGAAATTTGGAAAGAGGCCAACAGCAGAACTACTATCCACTGGAAAGGACATAAATGGTTTGATATCCAGGGAAGGCTGCATCATCAGGGTAGGTGTGCGCACAAGTGCAGGAAGTGTGGTGCTGTGGCATGTACTACCTGCCAAGAACAGTAACAACAAAAAACAGAATTCAATCACTCTCACACTCCCATCTCTCTCGCAAACCTATGGGCACAGGAACAAGACTGCTGTGCCACAACCTGGAAGAGATATATCACACAGGAGTAATAAAAAATTACAGGAGGAGTCAATACGATTAAAAGGCACCTTACTTTCTCATTGTCTAAATGATGCAGAGTGCTTCCCTATGGCCAGGACCATGCTTGCTCAGACTCTGAAAAGACATATGGTACATGAATCATACTGGCGGGTACTGTAGAGTGAGAACGTTTCTAAGTCTGAGCAGCTCCGACAAGCCAAAAAGGCAAGAGAAAGAAGGGGAGGAGCTTCTATTAAAGCCAGATGCCTTTTACCCTGTGAGGTTACCTTATACATGATGGTACTGAATGGTTAGTAGCGACATTTTATACAATCCATAGATATAGCAATAGTAGTGATGGTTGTTTTGTTTTGTTTTTAAAGGAAAAGAAATATTAATGTTACTGACTGCTCCCAAGGAATCTGTGACTTAAATTATTTGTTTTCATGAAACAAAACAAATTTCCTCTTGTTTGTGGACAAATAAAACATATGAGAGGATGAGATTGGGAAAAGGGAAGGGAGACTTGGGGCAGTGTTGTATGAATGAATATACATAGCTCAAGACCAGACCATAAATAAGATTTTTTTCTGCCCTGAGATTTTAAATTATCATAAATTTTTTTATTCCTTTTTTAACATGTGTATTAGTAAGCATCCCCATTAGACCTTTGTTTTCTAGACTGATTAGTTTTAAGATAAACATTTTTATAAAAATTAATATTTGAACTTTAAACTACTATGCCAATCAAACTCTATCTTTTATAAGTTTCAGAACCAATGGGTCCTAGTTAAGAGAGATTTTAGGGATTGTATAAAGAAGTACATGGTAATTATGTGACTGTAACCCCTTATTGAGTTCAAGGAGAAACTAATAGTAGAGGATAATGTCCCACCTATTAAAATTTCCATTCATCTTTACACATGCCATCCTAGAATACCCACCCCATTCTCATGCTATTTTCATAGTAACCATTTGATAAGTCTGCTACCAAATTTTGAATCATCCCAAGGCATTATTGACAGTAGTACCGAATTGGCTGTCTGACTGAGTCCATTTAGTTTAATCCTAAAACGTAGTAAGAAAAATTCCGAAGAATGGCAAGCAGAAAATTCCCTGTGAAATAAACCAATTATCTTGGAATTCATAGCAGAATTCATCAAGAAAATCACTGAAATAACAGAAAAGAAAATTGTATTTTTCCTGGTTGATATCAAAGTAAACACTTGATTTCAACATGGTAGTCACAAGACAGCCCTGTATTTAATTACATGGTGGCCTTCTAATTAGGTAATGTTACAGCTATTGTCATTTTGGGGGTCTGTTAGTACAAGACAATATCAACACATCTTGGGTTGCAGGGGTACATGCAAAGTATTCATTTAAAGAACTTGAGTCTAAATGAATCATAAAACATAGATAGAATTTTAGTTTAAATGCAGCTACCATAGAAATATGACTTAGGTTAAAGCATTTACTTCTCTTAATATTTTTATCATCTTTTTATTCTGACATTTTATTAAAATTACAAAGATGTAGTCATTCTCATTATAGCAGATCCATTTTCTGGTTAATGATTATCTCTTGTCATCACTTCAATAAATTACAAAGGTTCTCCTAAAGGTAAAACAGGTTATTTCTGAACTCAATAACTGAGGCTGTGATGGCTTTGTAAGATAAAGGTTCTCTGAAGGAGTTGGGGGGAGCTATTTTGTCTTCTACCATAATCAAATCAAAGAGAACACAACATGAGATGAAATAAACCAACTGGTCCTCTGTCCTCTCAGGTCACTTGCCACACACCCCTCACCCAATTAAATCTGTATGTAGATATGAGCTAGGTAGAAATAGTGGGACAAAGGGGCAAAAATACCTCTGGAACTTCCAGTGTTCATTATCATAAAAGACTTAGCAGATGTTTACCATTTCATTAGCATTTTAATAACAGACAATTGATCATGTTAAACACAGATAATTTTAAACTTCTAGTAAATCATCTCAATAATTATAAACCAACCCTGTACCAGTAGACTCACCTCCACACCATGCTGCTTTCACTTTTTAAATGTGATTTTTTTTTAATATTGGGAGCTTTTATGTCAATGAAATGAACTGTGGTGGGGAAGGAAACCTTCATATGTCCAGGTTTGATAGTATCCAGACCCCTCAGGTGGCTTATTCTTGTTTCTCTGTTGCTAATGAAAATGCTTCTACCTCAGTGGGCTGTCACAATGATCTACCTTTAAGTCAGTCAGTAGCACAGGCAGAAACTCTGCCAAAATGCATTTTATCTTTGCCAGCAAACTTCTAGTTTCATCAAAACACAAGGACTTGGAAAGAAGAGGAGAAAGGGATTTTTAAGTGGAATTCTATACGTTATAGAGTATTTGATAGATTGCCAAAACAATATCTTAATGTACAACAGCATAATCTTAATAACCTTTGTAATGTTGGTGTTATATTAAAATTTATATTATATTATAATTAAATGGTATTAAATTAGCTTTGTGTTGTAACCAAATCTTAGTAGATATTTACTTGCAAGGTATAGTTCTGTTTCAGGGGGAAATAATTTATATTGGTGCCATATTGGTTCATGTAGTTGTATTGTAATGTGGTACAACTGTATTTTAAAACTTGTAATCTCTCTATAATTTCATTTGTAAAAAAATTTTCAGAATAGTGAATGTGTAAATAAACATTACTAAGCACCTACTATGTGCCAGACATTGTGCTAAGTGCTAGGGATACAAAGAATGGTTAAAGGCAGTCCTTGTTTTCAGGGAACCTATAGTCTTATAAAAGCCCTAGACAACACAGGGTCAGGGAAGTGGCATAATGGATAGAGCTCCAAGCCTGGAGTCAGGAGAACTGGAGTTCTAATCCAACCTCAGATACTTACTAGCTGTGTGACCTTGGGCAAGTCACTTAACCCTGTTTCTCTTAGTCCCTCATCTATAAAATGAGCTGGCAAAGGAAATGGCAAACCATTGAAGTATCTTTGCCAAGAAAACCCTAACCAGGGTCACCAAGAGTCAAATGCAACTCAACAACAACATATATGACGTACATTTGAAATACATGTACTCTTTGCTCTGGATTTTAAAATACAATTTAAAAATTAAGACTCAGTAGTCCCAATTTCCATCCATGTCTAGTTTCAGGCTATGTATGATATTCTCTTCCCCAAATCCCCCAAAAGATGCAACTCTCTTCTCCCCTGTGCTTTCAATTTGATTGCAGGCTTCAATAGACAGAGATAGCTACTCAATCAATAATGTCTTGCCCAACCCACCACTGTAATCATATTGGTAAATAAAAGCACAATTTCAGGTAACTGTGTCAGTAACACATGTATAGTTTTATGGTTACTTAATGGAACCCATCTGTAGACTTAGTGGTACCTGAAACAATTCCCTAAGTCTTCGAACTTGACAAAACATCTCTGGTCTCCATTTATGTTACAAATTTGAAATCTCCATATAGCCTTCCTTTGGTGAACTATACTACCAAACTAAGTCAATGCAATCTCTAGAAAAGAACAAGTCTGTAAATAGCTAGTTACAACAAATCAGAATCAGGAAGTTTTATCAGAGAAATGTTAAAAAATTTCTGTTATTTCTTCCAGAAGCACTTCTTATTTCGGAGTTATCAAACCTGTCCTTTCAATGAACATTTGACTCATAAGGATGAATTAAAATAAAATCTATCAGACAAGTAGCTTAATCAGATTTCCACCCCCAAATCTAGAACTTGGACTATCACTTGTTCTAAGTACACTCTCTCTGGGAGAGACATTTAGAATATGCTGTCAAATGGGTTGATGGTTGACTTCATTATCACAACTGTCTCTCAGCTATGTGTGTCTGTATGTATATATGTGTATAGGTCATCGCCTACTGACTGAGTAATGAATAACTGTTTTGATACTGAATGAAATGACATAAATGGGAGAGACATTTTAGAAATGCAACTTCATCCACCTGACAAAATGTCTGGTCAAATGATGTCATTGAAACAGTTTAGACCCAAACTGGCCTATCTGTAACTGGAAGTTGGAAACAAACAACTTGGTGACTCCAAAGTCTCACCTCTACTTGGCTGGTTCTCCCATTAGTCCTAATCCTGGGATGGTGTTTGGGGGTGAGGGTTCTTTCTTATCTTCACTCATGGCACCTGACACTCTTAACCTTCTTTCAGTTGTGATTCTAAGTATAACTAGAAAGTACAAAGGGAAGACAGGAGCCCAGAGAGAGGGAGGAAGAGAGACCATTGCTAGTTAGAGAACTAAAAACTTCTTAAATTAAAAAAAAAATGTGAGATGTCTAAATCGCAGCTTTCACCTCCTATCACCTCCAGACACTTATACTTCTGTTTTCTTTTTAGTTCTTCCTTTCCTCCCACCCCCAAACACTTTTTGTACCTTAACTAGCTTAACATCCTAACCCTTTCTTTTTCAGATCCTGATTCTCTTGGCCTGACATATGAGCCGGCTGTAGAAAAAAAAAAACAAAACAGCTCTTGTCAGGTGCCATCAATCATGACTGCTGGAGGTGAGAGCAATGTAGGAGCAGCAAGGGGGATAGTTAGCTATGGCTAGCTTTCTTCTGTTGACAAGGCTGCCCACAAAAAATAAACACACACACTCACATTTGCTCACTGATGCACATGGTGAGTACGCTATGGAATACTGCAAACTCCAAACCGTATTGGTACAATTTCTGTTGATTGCTTAGACTCATTCTCCTAAGGGGATACTGGGGAGGGGGGGGTGGATTTCAAAGACATGTACCTAAAGTGTAAACGAAATTGAGAAAACAGAAAGGATTTTTTGTTAATATTTTAGTATTTCCTATATATTGGGCAGCTAGGTAGCACAGTGCATAGAGTGCTGGCCCTGGAGTCAGGAAGAGTCATCTTCCTGAGTTCAAATCTGGTCTCAGACACTTACTAGTGGTACGATCCTGGGTAAGTCACTTAACCCTGCTTGCCTCAGTTTCCTCATCTGTAAAATGAGAAGGCAATGGCAAATCACTCCAGTATCTTTGCCAAGAAAATTCCAAGTGGGGTCACGAAGAGTCAGACATGAATGGAATGACTTAATGACAACAATTATAAATATAAAAATATAAATATTACACATATATAAATATATATAAAACACATAACATGAAAAATAATAATAGCTAGGATTTATATTGTGTGACAAGGTTTGCAGAGCTCTTTACATGTATTATCCTGCTCCTATTATCTTGATTGTCATGAAGCTCTTTGAGATAGATATTATTATTATTATTATTATTATTATTATTTTCCTCATTTTACAGAAGAGGAACACAAAACTGAGGGAGATGGTTTGTCCAGGATCACCTAGCTAGTAATCACCCATCTGGTATGCTTTTTGCCATATCAAAGTACTTTGTAAATCACAAAACACATATATAAATACAAATTATTGTTTTTATATGACCCTTTGAGTCTTTGTTGGTTTTTGTAGAGCTCAGAAATCCCCAAGAAGTTCCAGAGCATGGTTTTATTAAAATTCTATAGTTAACTTCGCATAAGGACCTTGTGGTTCATAACTAATGAAGACTAACTTCCTTCTCTGAGATGAGCTATACCTCCCCCCCCCCCCAGAGTAACCTTTGCTGAGGTTTCCATCTAGAAACAAAATAACATAGAGAACTATAATATGAAGTTCAGTATTTACTAGCTGTAAAGACAGTATTTGCATGCAGATCTTCCTGACTCCAAGTCAATCATTCTATTCACTGGGCCCACCTAGTTACATGGAAGTAAAATGGTATGAGTTTGTGGTTTTTTAGATGCTTTAAAAGAAATGCTTAACCTGCAATACGTTCAAAGACAGTACACTCACAAGTGAAAAAAAACCAGTAATGGGGCCATTCATCAAGTACACACAACATACTTAGGTTTTGCTCTTTATACGGTCTTGGATAACTCCTCCCTCCAATTTGACCTTTAAATAACTAAAATATGGTTAGTGAGGCTTTGAAAAATGAATGTTTGGAAGACTTATGAGAAGATAGATTTATTTTATTATGCAATACAGGAATGTCTTTTTCCTCACTGAAACTGCTATTTCAACATTCTATCTCACATCTTTGGACCCTGAAGTTTCCAAGAGAAATAGAAGTTATTGAAATATATTTATTTCCATCTTTAAAACTTCAGCATAAACTGAATGCGTATTTTTAACAGAACTTTCGTGATCTTATTTCATTGTGCTAATTCGCTACTGGATATCTTCAATGCTGTCAGAACCACTTCAGCATGTGCCTGCTTCAGCAACATATAAAATTCAATTTTAGCACAAAGCAAAAGGCATCCATGTGAGAACTCAACATTTTTACTTAAAATAGGACAACGGGAAACATTTGACTTATAAAGCTAAATCAAAAAGTTTTCAAAGGAAATCTTCATTAAAATCAAGTGTCCTTTTTTGTCCACTTTAAAAGTATGTGCTAGTTGTATAACCTATATCCAATTGCTTACAGTTTCATAGAGGCAGAGGGGAGGGAGGAAAGGACAGAATTTGGAGCTCATAACTTTAAAAAAAATGTTAAATTTGTTTTTAGGTGTAATGGGGGAGAATAAAATATTATTTTAAAAAACATAAAAAGCTAGTACCCTTTGTAATTCTTTGTAAGATATATATACACAAATACATATAACACACATATATGTTATATATATATTATATATATATATAATCTCTATGTCTCCCTCTCTGATAAAGTTTTACTAAATGTCATAATTCCTATAAAGAAAATTTTACATTTATTAAGGAGATCTTAGGTGAAGAAGGAATATTTCCAAAAGTTCTATCTAAGCCCACCATTTAGGCTGGGGTTCTCATGGCCAGGAATGGTATTTTCTCTGAATTCTGAGTAGCATTTGGTACTGTGTCTAGCTCAAACATATAATTAGACTAAAATCTCAGTGCACTGTGATTGGTTCAATCAAGGCATACTACATCCAAATATGTAGGAAAGATAAGCTTTCAAAAACTGAAGAGTTTCTCTATCTTTGGAGAAAATATCCCTTTATTTTGTCTCCTGTCAAACTGACTTTGCTCAAAATGATTTGTGAAGAAATAAAAGCTTCCTTGAACACTGATTTTTTGGAGGAAGATGAGCAGTGAGCAGCAGAGAATTCAGTGATGCTAGAGATCATATCAGACCAATGTGTGTCTTTGGCACTGAGTCTAACAAAAGGCTTAGCAAGAGAAAGTTTCAAGCTCAGCCGTGTTCCTGAGTCTCCCCTGTGGCAACTCAAAGTGCCCTCTGGGGAAGAACAGCAGCAGCAGACTGGCAAAGCATCTTCCTTTTAAAAATAACTCTGGAGCATCACCACTAAAGTTTACAAGTAATAACGAAGTCAAACGCATCAAAAAATAGCAATGAGGCCACACCATGGCAAATTTTAAGTCATGATCTACTTTGAGTTGAATGGCACCAACCCAAGGTTTATAAAAAGAAGAAAAGGATGAACCTTTCATTGGGATGCAGCTGCATTTCAGATGTTATGTCCATCTGACACAACCAGGACAGCAGGGGGTGGCTCCTTTATAGCTGGAAATCCTAAGTGGAGCCAGGGTCCCTACCTTTATAGCTTTTATTTTATTTTATTTTTAAAGAAAATTGATATAGTAGGCAAGGCATTTTAAATATTAGCATGGGATCTGTTAGTGTTTATGTATCTCCAGCTCTACCCTGGATCAACCAGCCACCAGGGCAGGCAGCAAGAGAGACAGTGGGATATAATTTCAGAGTCATGAAACCTGGGGGCAAGTCTAAGGTTCTCTAACAGAGAGAGATCTTACAAGGATTTCTTGAGGTTCTAATCAGAACCTATTAGGCCTCATACTTACTGGTCCTGTGATTTGGGGCAAGTCACTTAACCATGTTGAATCTTGGTTTCTTCATTTCTAAATGTGGGGAACTGATACTTATACTGCCTATACTATGTATGCTTTTTGCCATATCAAAGTACTATGTAAATCACAAAGCACATATAAAAATGCAAATTATTGTTTTTACATGACACTTTGGGTTTTTGTTAGTTTTTGTAGAGCTCAGAAATCTCTAAGAATTTCCAGAGCATGGTTTTATTCAAATTCTATAGTGGACTTCTCATAAGGACCTTTGGGTTCATAACTAATGAAGACTAACTTCCTTCTCTGAGATGAGCTAAAACCCCCTGAGAATAACCTTTGTTGAGGTTTCCATCTACAAACAAAACAACATAGAAGACTCTAGATGGAGGTTTCCATCTAGAAACAAAACAACACAGAAGACTATAAGTGAAAAATGAAGAGAGGAAGGGTTCAAAGCAATGCACGTCCTTCAAATAGTTTTAAATCCCTCCTTCTCATTTAATCCTTAATTAGAAATGACAATTTCATGAATCCTGCGATGATTTCAGAGTCACAGGAGGGGATAACTTCAAGTGGTTAGATTAAGGTGGTCCTTCAGACAGAAATGTATTAAATTATCTATATTAGTGGATGAATATGAAACTCATTCAGAGGATAAAATTTCCTGGTTTTAAAAAAAAATGTGATTTGATACAGGCATCCAAGTAAAAATGGTGTCAGCTCTGTGGGTCAAGGTGTTTTCAAAGGGTCTGAGGGCTGTTATTCCAGAACAGGAAGTCACTGTCAGGACTACTTGTAATTCTCTAATCAGGGCCTATGAGGTCCCTAAAACTCAGGGAAGGGACTTGAAAGATCAACCTTTGTAATGTCATCATTTGAACAGATGGACAGTATTGCTCTGAAAGGACTCTAAAGTCCCTTCTGGCTGTAACATTTTGTGATCTACCCCTCACTTAACTAAATGTTTCAGGACTATTTGGAAATTTAAGAAGCTTAGTTTTAGTCTTTTGTAGGGGAGGCTGAATTTTTTGGGAAGATCTCAGAACTTTCTTGTACAATTCAGGAATCCAACCATGGTCTTAAGTATCTTGTAGGCCTGATTTAGAGAACCCCAAGACAACTTTCTAATGTCATCATTATAAAGATGTAGAAACTATTGTTCCTGAAAAGTTAAGGACTTGCCCAAGTCCTATAGCTTGTTAATGGCAAGGTTATATAACCCATTGATCTGCTGGGGAAAAAAATATCAAATTACATTATTCAAGTTTGCACAATCTAAGATCTGTAAGAACCAATTTAAATTTTTTTGGTAACAACTCTGGGAAAGTAAAAAAAGATTGTTATTTGGCCTATTTTTTTTTTTCTTTACGAATTAGTGAACCGCAGTTCTTGGTCCAATATTTCAGGGGGAGGTAGTCTAATGGGAAATTAGCCATCTTTGCTTTGTTAAGAAGCAACCTAATGTAGTGTATAAAGTCATGTCCTTGCAGTCAGAATCCTGCTTCTCTTAGTAGCTATGTGAACATGGGCAAATAACAGTCTCTGTGAGCCTCAGTTTACTCACCCATGAAAATGTGTCAATACCCACAATACCTACCCTGACAGGCATATTGTGAGACTCAAATGAGATAATATCAGTAAAGGTCTTTACAAATATAAAGAACTATGTACACGTTAGTTATTGTGATTAACATTTAATGAATCACAGAAGAATCTGGCCATATAATGCACCGTTTTGTATTACTTTATAAAAGTTCCGAATGGGAAAACAGAACCAAGTCCATTAAAACACACTTTTTTCCGTTCTGGTTGAGTCAGTGAAAGGAATTTAAACCACTTAAAAGGAAACATGAATTTATCGGTGAATTTCTGCTGGCACTTTTTATACTGATGGAAATTGTAGTACATAAGTATTGAAAAAGGCACTTTTTACCTAAGAAATGGCAACTGATCTTCCATTATACCCAATTAAAGCAATCCTACCATTTGACCCTCCCTGCTGCCTCAACTTTGAGTCCTCTACTCTTTAATTCACACAAATGGTCTTGACCAAAGGAGGATGGAACACAGCAACTATGGAGATCAACATGCAAAGCCACCAGTATAAACTTTAATTTAGGCTACCCCTCTTTTTTTTTTTTAGTAAATCAAACTTTAAGTTATTAGAATATTCTGCATTCAAAAAGCACATGAATACAATACATTTTCATTTTTCTTGTTTTTTTTTAATCAGAAAAAAGGAATACCACAGAATTCACTGTTCAGTTTAAAGAAACAGTTAATATTTACTCTATAACTACTTTTTAATCTCACCTTTGCTAGAGAGAGGAAGCTTCCTCAGTTTAAGTATTAACCAGAACTTTCCAAGTCATTAAAAAATGGCTGCCTACACCAAAGGAAACATAACTACGCTATAAACTTTTGTGATAGAAAGTGTGTGGCGTTCCCTTTTAACAATACTCATGCTTGGTGCTTTTGAAAATCCTTTTCTGTTGTTAGCTAGTAGCCTAGAAGACTGGAGTCAGAGAATTTGAAGAAAAATCTTAGTGGTCTAGAGAGGTAGAAAAAGCCACGGTGAAAAACTTCACATGGAGAGAAGTCATCTTTGTTGTTAAACAGCAGTGGCTGTCTGCTAATAGCTTCCAGGAACTGTGGACTGCATATCACTCTGACTCCACCTTTCACCATCCTTAGTAAAGCTGGTGTGTGTGGGTGTTCGGGCACAATCTGCATACAGCAGAGAGAAAGCAGGGGGAGGCTGACCAGGAGCCAGTGATAACTTAACAGGAAACCTTAGCAGAGGAACTGTTGGAGATTTCAACATTAAAAAGGATGTTCCTTTAACTTTTTAAAAAACTCAGATTTACTCTAAGACAGATTCTTCTATAGGACTTCATTTACTAGCACAAGCGGCACAGATGGCAGAGGGAAGATATTATAAATGTCCAGAAAGGTAAAGCTCTACCTGGCCAGGAATGAATTCAATTGGACTTTTGGTCAAGTTAGATGAGGCTGCTGGTCCCTCTTTGACAAAGAAAGCAGGGAAACAGCAGCTCCTGGTAATCGATTGCTGGGAAATGCATTTTATATGACAAAATAGGCCCTCCCCACACTTTGCTCTTCCACATTCAAACCATGATCCTGAAAATGTGAAAATGAACAACATTGATTCTTTTTACTCAACCAGACTTTAGGGTACTGGTGCTATTCAAAATTACATCAGATATTGCAAGCATCTGTATCTTTTTATGTGATATATTGTAGACCAGAGATTCAGACATAGACGGGTTGCTAGACATCCTCTAGCTTAATGCTCTCATCTGGCATAGGAAAAAAACGACTGAGAGGTTAAAGGAACTTCCCAAGGTCACTACAGAACTGAGATGAAAACTTTAGCATTGTAAACCCAGCACTCTTTCCATTAGAGCAGGGGTGGGGGCCCTGTGGCCTTGAGGTCTGCATTAGACCATGCTGTGAAGGCCTATGGATTATAATTATTTATATATTTCTATAATGACTTTGTGCCATTATTTATTTCCCTATCTTCTGGGGACTAGCAAAAGACCCTGATAGAAAGACAGATTAATACATAGTATTATTACCTAGGTAAGTGGTAAGCATGAGTATGGACTGACACATGGTAGTAAACATTTGTCTTTTCAGTAAGTTGTTTTGGAGGATAAAGGAATGGGCAGGTTATTTCCAGAAGAAGCATTTTATATTGTTAGTGTTCTTCTTCCACATAGAAATAAAATATAGGAAAATAAAATAAGGAAAAAAAGAAAAAAGCAAGATACCACATACCATTTTACATGAAACTATAACCTCTACTGTTTACTGATCACTGATCTATCCCTAAATAAAAAACAACATAAACTGATTTTAATAGAGAACCACATCGCCCTTGTTTTACTCATTCTTTTTGGCTTTCTTTAGTTTGCGTCTAAAATGAATTTATTGCTATAACTGTCACTTTTAACTGCTGTGGTCAGTTTGTATATTGTCCTTCCCCCCCCCTTCTTTCTCAAACATCACTCTGAAACTCCCTTTCCTTTATAACACACAAATTAAAATTAAATATTACATAAAAGTGTGCCAAGTGCTCAACAAATTCACTTTGGAAAGGATGTTGTAGTCTAAATAAAAATATAGAAAACCAAGACCCCCAAATTTTATACTCTTTATATTTGGAGTTACAAGCATTCTTTTCTGAACTTTGAGTGACATGTCATTAAAAAGCAAGAAACAAAAAGTACCCAATGCATGTGTGCATGCGCGTGTGTGTACACACAAATGTGTGGGAGGGGGTTGGCTTTACTTTTACTGTTATGCTATCTTTCCCCTTACCCCCAATACTTGTATCCACAAATAAAAAGGTGGAAGCAAGAAACATGCTATTATCAGGATATTATTATTGGAACTGTCCCTTTGAACAAATCAAACAATTAAATCAAGACATATCTCTAGCTAAATCTTGTATAATTAGACTAGCTGAAACATGTGAGGTTTGCTTTCCTATGGAGAAACATTATGATATTTGTACTTTGTGTGATACAATATGACAGGTAGGAACTTAAGTTGGATGCACAGTAGCAATAGTAAATTTTTATAGCAACTCATTTTTAGGCTATAACTGTGATGATTCCTTGGATTTATAAAGTACTGGGTACTTTTTCTCCAAGGAGTCCAAAACTACTTTCACACATTTTACATCATTTGTTAGCTGTTACTACAAGTCTGTCAAATGTGTCAGTATTCTCTCCATTCCAATAATCATGAAACAGATTCAGAAAAAGAAAGTTATTTAATAACAGAGAGAGATAAAGAGACAGAGACAGACAAAGACAGACAGACAGAGACAGAGAGACAGAGAGAGAGAATTAATGAGGAGCCAGTATTAAAGTTTGGCTTTCCAGTTCCAAGTTGCCTGTCTTTTGATAAGCACACTGAATTACCTTACTCATCAAAAGCTAACCACATTACCTCCAGATTTGGGAGTTAGTTACTTACAAGCAAAGACCAATATATATTGGTTTCAGTCACTCCTTTTGGCAACAATACATTGAAACTGTAATGTTTGTACCTCTGATCCAAAAAAAGTCTGTTTCTTAATATTTTTGAAGTCATCAGAAACCTCTCCCCCTAGAGAGTTTTCAAAATAACAACACCTTCACACCTTGAGTTTCAAAGTCCTTTCCAAACAAACAACATCTATCCATGTTTCACAAATGAAAAAAAACTAAGGAAAGAAGGATCCTTGGGAATGGGAGCTAAGGGACAAAGTGGATGGAAAAGCCCCACATTGTATACATGTAAACATAAGCCCAACTTCATCCCAGGAAATACTCCCCTTTAGAGACCTGAATTCACCTGGTTTCTAGACAGATTTCTCTATCAAAGAAGAATGAAAAATATCCAAACCACTGGGTCTTTGCCTGAACTTATTTGTGGCAGTACAATACTCTACAAACTTAAAGAAACACAATAAACTAAGATAACATAAACAAAAGAAATCCTAGAGATTGGCGATGTTTTCAGCTTGCAGAGAAAATCGGCAAAACTTGGCTTGACATTTATATTGCAGTTTTATAAAAGCTTAGGGAAGGAAGACTAGGAGAAATTTTTGGATGGGGGAGGGTGTGAATACCAACAAATCTAGTATTTATTTTAGTTCTAAACCTCCTCACTTCTCCACAAATTAATTTTCAGTGTTCTCTCTCCATGCCTTCTTACTTCATGGAAAAATAAAATCCCCGATGTGTAAATACTGGTCAACCAGCAATGCTTACCTTAGTTTTAAAGTTTACAATCCAGTCACTTCTGTATTCCAACACTCTGTGATGTATTATTGCATTTAGAGATAAATAATTCCATCATTTCAACCTGGTTCTTCTGTGATATGTGGTGCTAGGAAACAGCCGACTGGCAGGCACTGTCTGAACAAATCAGACGTACTGTAATTGGTGCTTAGCTCTAATTACTATGGAGGATTGTGTTTGCAACTTGATTCCGGAGGGAGGGCAGCTTACCTACTGACGACACCCAACCACACAGAATGTGAAAGACTGACACCTGTTTTATTGCATATCATTTTTCTAAGTATTTTTTTCAAAACTACCAGGGGCCTGTTATAGTATCATTGTTGACAAAAAATGGAAGCAAGGGAAATTTTATTTGTAAAACAATTCAGGTTTTTACAAATTTAATCTAAACCTGTTTTTATCATGGTGGAACTCTAAAAGCCAAGATTTTGAGGGGAAAATATTATCTCAGTAAGTAAGTGAGTAAGTAGCTTTTAAAAATTTTTAACTCTAAATAAATTTTGAACTCAAAATGATTGAAATAGCTTTGTTTTGGAGGATGCTTGGTTTTGTTGTGGCCTTTGTCTTGATGTGATAAGTTTGAGAAATACAGATTTAGAAGATCCCTGCAAATGCAGGTCAGGAACTTTGCAACCTATATCCTTACAGAGTTGGTCTGATTGTTGAGAAGTTCAGTATCTTTCTTAGGGAGTCACAGAGGAAGAACTTAAATGGAAGCCTCCTGGACTCCAAGGCATGTCCTCTTCTTACCCATTATCCCACAGAGGCATCTTCTTATTGAATACTAATATTCATGAATAGGAAGGATAATAGCAGATTACATTTACATTAGGTTTACAAAAAATGCTTTGCATATATCACCCTCCTCCTTTGACTTTCATAAGCAGGTAATACAAGTATTGTTATTCCTAAAGAGAGGCAATAGGGTATGTAGCAGGCAGAGAGAGCTTCAGGAACCGAGATCAAGTTTCAAGTCCCATCTCTAACACAAACTTGAGCAAATCTCTTAACCTCTTGGTGTTACAGGTAGTTCTCCAGGAACAAAAGTGGTTATTATTATTTTTTTTGTGGTTGTCATTTTTATTTGCAGATTAAATTTCCTTACGGGGAGTTCCCTATACCAATCAGATGACAGGTCCAGTCCCTACCCTCAACCCCCCAAAAAGGCCATTCTACAAATTTTTTTTAAACAAATAAGTATCTGGCAAAGTTCACATAGGCTAGGAAGTAGTAGAACCAAGATTCATGTCCAAGCCTTCTGATTCCAAGTCTAGTGATCTCTATGGCATAAAAAGTTAACTGAAGAATTTTCCTTAAAGTACTCCTAAAAAACAGCAAATGAGGATGATAAATTATTCAACCTCATGTATTTGTAAGTGATTATACTCCTTACACAGTGACATCTACCCACATAATCAGAACATGGCCACTCTGTAATCTTTGTGTTTACATACTCAAGTTGCAACTGAACCAATAAACAGGCTATTGCTTTACTTATGGTAAGCTGTGTGTCATTGATACTGATGAGTTGGCTTAAGGGATACTTCATTGAAGGAAAAAGACATGAAGTGACTGATGCTTCCAAATGTCAGAAAGAATCTTGCACCTTTGGCATGGCCCTCTTGCTTGTGTGCCAGTCACGGCCAATAATAACTCAAGTGAACTACCAGGGCACTGGCTTGCCAAAGAGAATTCATTCCACCAACACAAATTCAGAGATCTGGCAGCCTGTTTCTGTCTGGTTTCACTGGGTCACTTTCAAGGACAGGTAAGCCTGTAGTGATTAATGAGACAGAGCAGTCAACATGCTCATTATTAAGTAGCCTTTGCACGGGGGTTTCTCTGGCTAGCCTAAGTAAGCCCGATAAATTTATGAATAATTATTAGGAATCTGAAGAGCACAAAGACATTTTACATTAACATCACAGGTTTTTAAATTGTATAATGAATTGAAACACCAGTGAAAAGAGCATTTCTATACATACACCAGACCATAAGAGGACTCAGCATGAAACCTTGATAACCTGATAACTCATGATTTGAGAAAAAAAATATTTGTTAACATGTTACTTTCAAAACCTTCCCATTTAACTTTGCTTCCTTCTGAACTTCTGTTTTCTTCTATGCATTTTCAAAAGTGTTTTCAATAATTCATGGTTTGTTTTGGTGTGTGTGTGTGTGTGTGTGTGACTTGCTAAATCCTTAAGTGCCCTCCTTAAAAAAAAAAAAAAGAAAAATAAAGGGAGGGGGAGCAAAGACAAAAAACCACCTCAGTAACAAATAAGTAAAATCAAATAAAATGAACCCATACAGTGGCTATCTGCAAAAAGATATGCCTTTTTTTGCACTTGGTGACTACTGTCTTTCCATCAGGAAGTGGGTAATGTGTTTCATCACAGGTCCTCTGGAGACATATTCGGTCACTGCTTTTATCAGAGTTGTTAAGTTTGTTCAGTTGGTTTTCTTTACAATGTCAGTCAACGAATAAACTATTCTCTCCTGATTCAGCTCACTCCACTGCTTTGGTTCATGCTACTCATCATTTTCTGAAGTTGTCTCATCATTTCTCATGCAGTGATAACATTTCATTGAATTCATGTCACAATTTGTTCAGGAATTCCCTAAATGTCTCAGGCAATATAAGATATCCCTTAGATTCTAGTTCTTTGCTTTCCCCTTTTAATTCTCTCTTCAAGATCGGGAAGCTTGTATCCTCCATCCTCTCATTTTCCTATTGAATTTCTATACTAAACTGTTAGTGTATGTGTGTTCAACTATTTTTTGTCTATTTTAGTATGTTGCCCACTCTCCCTATCATTTCCTCCATTTTTGTATAGTCTTCTTTTCCAATACCCCAGTGAAGAGAAATAAAAAGTTCTATGCCCATCTTCCTTCTGTCTATACTTGTGTATATTCCTTTTACTCCCTGTCCCATACCTACTTGCTTTGCTTATGAGATTGAGGGGAGGGAAACTCAAGGACACAGAGGTTCAGGGCAAGTCTCCTTAATTAACACTGTATACTACAGCATTTAATACACAACAAAATTAAAGATACACATATCCACTTATATACAATCAATCTGCCATTTCAGTGAGGAAAAAAAAAGAGCATTCAGGAAATATATTCAAGCATGAAATCTTTAAGGCCTGTAGAAAGCTATCATGGTGCACTGCTAGCTAAAATACACAAATGAAGGAAACGCTGATGAAGGGCAACAAAAATAAAAGAATAAAGAGACACCATATGATAAAAGAGAAAAAGAGAAGATTATCTCCATCCCCTCCCAACAGTATTTTGCTTCTATAACCGATTTGTATAAACCTCCTCATACTGACTGAGCACAAGGGCAATCATTTCTGAAGAGTTCTTGGAACTACTTGATTTAAAGCAAAAAAGGGGGAAGTTGCATAAAAAAAAACCTTGATTCTCTCACCATGAGACTACTGGTGGGGGGGGGGGGAGGGGGAAGGGGAGAGGAGAAGGAAAAGAAAACTCTAAGTGTAGCTCCTGTACCAAAGTCTGTGCATAGGGGACTCTTTTCTAATTAGTGGAGAGGAAGACCCTGCTCTGCGTGATGGGTGGGGTGGAGTGGGCTAGAGGGGAAAAGCTCCAATCTTTCACCTTCTCTGGGATTCTTCAAGTGGCTAGTGGCTTCTGGCTTCCAGCTTTGAGAGGAAAGATGGAAGAGGCCATCCTCACTTCAAGAAAAGAGTCTGGGAAGAGCCAGTAGTCTCCATCATGTGTCTGTCCCCAGCTTGCTACACTAGAGACATTGGGGAGTTTCCCCTTTGGTAAGATCCAGAACTTTATCTCAGTTGAGCTGAGTTACTTCCTTCCCAATGGAATAACTCCTTCATTCTGTTTTTTCTGGTGTATGACTCCCTATGTACATCTTCTCTGATTTCTGTTTTGCTATGATACGAATAAATGGTTTTCTTTGCTATTTGCAATGTGGAACTGGTATTTGGTGGGTAAGGGGTCAAGGCCTGGGTATAGAAAATGGGGTCCCTTATTCCTCCAATAATCAAACAAGGTGGTCAGAAGTTAGATTGAACCTAATCATATGCTCTAGAACAAAGAGTAATTAAGGGAGCAGAAAGATATAATTCTAGCCCAGTAACCCCTCTATTTGAGGAGAACAGAGTGTCCTCTAGTTCCAACCTCCTGCTTTCCCTCCTTGCAGAAATTAAAACCTCTCTTGGAGAATGGTGGGAAGGGGAGAAGAGGCTAGAGATATCTATTCTACCTCCCTGTGCTGGGGGACCAGGTGACCGGAAAAGGGAGCAGGGAGAGAGCCCTTAGCCCCACATGAATCCCTGGCTACATATTGGTCTCTAATTACATTAAAAATCTGACATTCAGTCTAATACAATTGTACACACACACACACACACATATGCTTACTGATGGATGGATTGATTTGATAACCATTAGTTTTTCCAAGAAATAAATGTCTCCTGTGCTGTATAACCAAGTACAGGTAATTCACAATATGCAAATGGGATATGTTCCAAAAGTTCATTTGTCAGTTGCTTGGAACTCACCATGCATTTTCCTATAGAAACATTCTCAGGCTTCCAGGCTAAGCCACATTGTATAACTGAACCATAGTATTAACTATTGTAGTCCTCCATTTGTAGCAATAATATCATGGTTACAACAGTCCAATAGTAATTGTATTGCAATTAGTGCCACCCTAATAGCACCACTTAAAGTATTTTTAAAATAGTTCTAATTGCATTATTAATATAAAGATGTGAGGAAATGAAGGTCGAAATTCTTTTCCCTATTCTTGCCCATTACCTGGTGAGAAGGGAATGCAGTGATTTAGGGAATATTTCTCCTCCAGCATTCTCAGCAGAGGTCTTCTTAATCCTCTGTTTAATTAAAGGCATACATCATCTTATCTGGTCTTAGGATAACCACGTGGGATGTTTCTTTATTTTCATTATTTAATTGTGGAGGAAACTGAGGCTTGCCAAGATCGAGTGATGTGCTGAAGACAAACATAGTAAAGGGCAGAGCCAACCTTCAAGTTTAATTCTTCTGGCCTTGAATCCAGGGTTCTTACTATGGACATATTGGACACTTACATATGGATATAAACACTGTAAAGTAAAGAATATTTTCTCTTTTCTTCCTTTTATTTTGCTTTTTTGGAGGGGGGAAGGCAGGGCAATTGGGGTTAAGTGACCTGCCCAGTTACAGGGTTAGTAAGTGTTAAGTGTCTGAGGTCATATTTGAACTCAGGTCCTCCTGACTCCAGGGCCGGTGCTCTATTCACTGTGCCACCTAGCCACCTCCAAAGAATATTTTCAAATCACTTGTATGGAAGGTCAGATATATTTCAATTTTATCTCTAATTTTCAATTGACAGTGGCTCCTTGCATTTTCACACTATATTTTCTTGACCCCAATCTCTATTGCTCAGTGATCTTTAAACAAACAGTTACATTGCCGGGGGAGGGGGGGGGAGGAGTGGTAATGGCAACTGGGGCTCACAGCTTAAAGAAACCCTTATATTAACCTTTTTGCCAAGTGAACAATGCTTTCACAATAGAAAGAACATCCCACTCCATTTATCTGATTTGTAAGTTTGGCTATTCACAAGTCTCTGCCTTTTGATGGGAAACCCTGTAACTAAAGAGAAGATCTGGGCTTTCATGAAATGTGTGTGTGTATGTGTGTGTGTGTGTGTGTGTGTGTGTGTGTGTGTGTGTATGTATATATACACCCTTATTTTTTCCTGGTTAAAAATTCTCACTATTTGATAGTCTCCAAAGACTACCAGATATAGGCAAATGTGTGCCATTTCCCTATACTGTTCCCTTTACATGATTTTATTGATATTCTCAATGCCTAAAAATATATTTGTAACTACTTATCCGTTCAATGTCCTCATATCTTTCTGTCCCTCTGGTATCTTGGCATGATTATCTTGCAATCGTGAAATTGAACAAGGTAAATGTTGCTTAATTCAATCACTTTGATTTGAATTTTAAAAAGCTTTGCTGATGTGATCCGATCATGTTAAATCACCTTGGACTCCTCGGGCTCCATGTCTCCCTACATTCAAAAGGCTGACAGAACCTTCAGTCTCCCACAGTCTCTCTAATAAGTGCTGTGTCTTCCCTTCAAATCCTAGAGCAAAGCCCCTTGTACAGACCTTTATCATCCCACTTTTATATTCTTGAAACTCATCCACCTCCAGTTCAAAGATTCTAAACTCCTTGAAGTTGGAGACCTTTTCCCCCAACCTTTTTCTCCCCAGTGCCATAAATATAGTAATAAATTGCCCTTATTCTTATAGACTCAGAATTACAGAATTTTTATGAGATGTTTAAATCCTTAAAAATTAGTCCAATTATCTTCTTCCTTAAAGGATCTTCCACAAAGGCTAGATAGATATCTTTACTCTGCTCCTCCAAATCTCCCTTTGTACCTCTTTTGTATAAGGGGAAGGGCTCTTGAAGTTCATGGATCAAAGGGTCTGTGGATAGATTTCTGTGGGTCTGTGAATTTGGATGGGAAAATTATATATATATATATATGGCATATATATACACAGACATATATGTATATGTGTATATGTATATCTTTATTTTCACTAATTTCTCACTGAATTTTAGCATTTCTCTATATTATGATTTTTACATTTTTATATTAATTAACCTCTCCCTGAATGTTAGCATTTCCTTATATTATGATTTTTAAAAATATTCTTCTCAAAAGGGATCCAGATGCTTCATAGGACTGACAAAAGTTTAAATGATACACCTCAAAATGGTTAAAGCAGGATTCCTGGAATGAGGAGTCTTTAGGTAAATCCTTGTGACAGGCTAGACCCCTGGATTGATATATCATAGTAGTAAGATTTAGTCCCTTTCCTATTTAGATAACTGAAATCTCATCACACATGAAACAATTAATTAGAGGGAAAAAAAAGAGAGCTAATTTATAAGGAACTAGACCTATAACCTATAAGTTCTTTAGTATATAAGAGAATAAAATTCTACAAGTATAGTAACCCTACTAGAAAAAGAAAATGAGATTAGTCTGGTATGATCTATTTGTGATAAAACCAGACTGTCTCTTCATGCTTAACACTTCCTTTATCTAGATGGGCCAGTAGCCACCTCTTTATTCATACATTCTAGAGTATTTGCTAGCAATCAAAATAATTTCACTGGCATACATTTTATAGACTCCACACACTACACTTTTTTGGAAAAATCTCTAGTGGTGTGTGTGTGTGTGTGTGTACTATAAGAAATATCTGAAGCTATAAATTTTTATTGCCGACTCCATTCTTGGATTTTGTCTCCTGTGAATTTCAGGGAATCTCTTTTTTCTATATGGAAGTTTCTCTATACTCTAGCCTTGTGGGTTTTTGCTGGTGGTTTGTTTTTTCTCTTTCTTTTTGAGTTCACAACCCTTTAAATTATTTTCATAGGTCTGGTCTAAGAGAGTTGGCCAAATGGCCATCCTTTTAATAATAACCTGCTGACCTTATTAATAAAATGATTAAATTAATCAGAAACTATGTCTCTAGAACCTTTTTAAACATCACAATTATGGCTAATCACAAAGGGATAAGAGCCTTTCACTCTAGTTCGTTAACAAAGGGCTCCCCTCAGCTGGTCCTATATGGAGAGTTTCTCTATAAGGAACCAAGTTCTCTGTTAGGACTCTGGCCATGATCCAATTCTCCCTTTTACTAGGAGGCAATTGTCAGGTAGATGCAGCTACTTGAAAAAGATTCTCTGAAGTAAGCTTGGTGGGGATGAGAGAGAGGAAACCTGTGTACATGGTAAATAGCACCTGGGAAATTCATTGTATTATGGATATTCAGTTTATGAAACCAACTACTTGATTCTAGAAGGTGAAGAGCAGTTGGACAAAAAGGAAGGAAGATGAAGTTGCTCTTACTTCTGAAGTTATTCTATGGCTGTGTCAACAGGGATGCACACAGCAATGGTAGATGACCTTGGCATTGGAGATCCTGGATGCTACAGAAACACTACATTAAGAACTCCTAATATTGACAGGATAGGCAAACGTGGAGCGAAATCCACTCAGCACTTAGCTGCAACTCCATGATGTACATTAAATAGAGCCGCCTTCCTGACAGGCCATTTCCCTTGTCCAATCAGGGATGACTTCATGCTCTAAGTTGGAGCATTCCTATTTTTGGCTTCTTCAGGTGGACTGCCTAAAAATGAAATCACTTTGGCCAAGCTTTTGAAGAACCAAGGCTCTACAGCCCTGAGAGGAAAGTGGCACCTTGGGATAAACTGTAACAGCAGAGATGACTTCTGTCACCACCCCTTAAATCATGGTTTTGATCACTTCTATGGACTGCCAGTGACCAGTTTGAGAGATTACAAGCTAGGATCAGCACTGTGTTTACCACAGCCATTCATATGTTCGTATTCATTCCCCTGCAAATTGTTGGCATTGTTCTTGTCACTTTGGAGGTGCTCAATTGCCTTGGCCTGTTTCGGCTCCCTCACTGCGTGTGCTTTTCCGGTCTTTTATTAGCAGTCACTATAATTGGACTCTTAGCCTGTTTCCTTCATTTTTTCCAACCTTTAAATCGAATCTCGACGAGGAACCATGAGGATGTCAAGCAGCCAACGTCTTACAAAAATCTTACTCAGAGGTTGACCAAGGAAGTTCCCAAGTTCATAAACAGGTTGGTGTTGCTTGTGTGCTGGTATTTAGCTCATGAAAATTGGCTAACATTCATTTCTATGGCAACAACAAAAACATTATCCTTATTTTAGCCTTCTTTTCTCTTCCATATTCAATAGGTATCCAGAGAGGTAATAAAATAGTCCATGGGTAGGGAAGTTGGTCTGAAGAAGGTAATAATATGAAAAAGAAAAAAAGCGATATTCATAAAGCATAAGGCAAATATATTTAGCCACTCCTTGTTAGGTATGTTTCAACACTGCCCTACAGCCCATAATTCCTGTATTTTAAGATATGATGCAGAATACGGTTTTATTTTTGTTATTGTTCAGTTGGAGAGAGGAGATGGTAAAAAAAGATAATAAATGTATGCAAAATACATTAGCTTTTAAAAAGATGCAAAAATACAAATGCCCTTATCAGATACTATCTGATTAATTAGCTATTCATTTTGAAAATCTGCCTCTCCTGAAATCCTTATCTTCAACTGGAAACAGTGATGAAAGAGTACCTATGTTCCTCATCTCTACAGTTTTTTACCCAAAGCTTTCAAAATCTCATCAATACTTTCTAAATCACCCAAACAAGCAGTCAGTCAACAAACATTTATTAAATGCCCACAACATGCCAGGCTCTCTGCCAGTTTTGGGGGATACAAAGAAGAGAAAATGAACCCTACCTTCAAGAAGCTTAGTCTAGCTGGGGGAACCAATATATAGATATATTATTATGTACAAAAAGATACAAGGTGATTTTGAGGGGATGACACTATCAGCTGGTAGGGTGGGGATTAGGAAAAAAAAAACTCATATAGAAGATTCAGAAGAGGGTGAGAGAAGAGGAATGAAGGTAATAGATAGAGATATTTTTCATTTGTACTCATATGAATCCCCAGAAGGAGGCAGCAATCATCCCGTTTGACAAGTCTTGGGAAGATCAGGGTATGCCTTCAAGACAACAGTCTCTCTGCTCATTTGCAGGTTAGGGGATTTCAAGTTACTCCCTTCTAAGAAAAGTCTGGGAAACCCCTTCTCAGAGGGGAGGACACAACCCTTCCCAGGCCAAGAATTTCTTGGTGGTTTTAGTGATGTACGCATGTATATATACACATATATGGTTTAAAATCATACATATACATAAAACCACATGGTTTTAAACCTTATGTATGTATATATACACATAAATGTATATGTTCATTCATGTGGTCTTCTCCCATTAGACTGTGAGCTCCTTCTGGGCAAGGAACTATCTTCTGCCCCTTTTTGTATTCCCAACTCTTGGCAAAGTACTTGCTACAAAGAAGGGGCTTCATAAAAGCTCATTGTTCTAATTCATAAGGCTTTTCCTTTAGTTTTTTGGCTATTAATCTTTCAGTAATGGCATACTATAGACTATAGACCTTCTGCTTTGTTTCTTTTCTACATAAGTAGATTAGCTATTTACATAATTGATTGCTAAGGTTATAGAGAAGTCAGGTATCAGTCAGTCAAGGAGTAAAATTTGCTGTGAAAGAGGAGAGAAGGACATATGGGGAAATGAACCCTGCCTTATCTTGTAAATATTCTAAGCTTAAATATTCTTGCTGGATGCAATCCTCTTAAGTTCTGTCCCAATATTATGGGCTCATATGTCTGGTCCTAGAACCTAGTTCCCTATGCCTTCCTTTCTCTAAAATACAAGACAGAAACATACAGCCATAAAATATGGTCTATCTAGGGCATCTTTTCTCTCCTATAGAGATGTCATACAACCTCTTTTATATGAACAGCATAGCACCTTCCATATGAGAATAGTTACAAGTCTTTGTAAAAGATTTCAGCAACTGCCAAACCTACATGATTCAATGCCTAAAAGTTTCCCAAAATCTGTTTTAAATTAATAGACAGATAAAGGTCTGAAATATTTAATTGCAAGTGCCTCCTTATACCCAATGTCAAAACATTTTTATTTCTTATGGGAAAATCCTAAGGAATATCTAGATAAAACTTCATTCTACCTTTAATATCATTATGAAATTACCTGGATTCTCTAGGCCAGGAGTAGAAAATCTGTGGCCTTGAGGCCACATGGGGCCCTCTAGGTCCTCAAGTGTGGTCCTTTGACTGAATCCAAGGATTTCCGACCCCTGCTCTAGGCCACCCTCTGATGTCTGAAATGGTATGTCATAGTTTAAGAATACTTCTAAAAAATTCAAAGAATCATCCATTTAATGGTATCAAATGTGAGGACAGAGACCTCCATCCAGGTGGTACAGTGGATAGAGAGCCAGACCTGGAATTAGGAAAATCTCAATTAAAATCTGACCCCAGAAACTTACTAGCTGTATGACCCTGGGCAAGTCACTTAACCCTGTTTACCTCAGTTTCCTCATCTGTAAAATGAACTGAAGAAAAGATGGCAAACTACTCTAGTATCTTTGCCAAGAAAATCCTAAATGGCATCACAGAGAGTTGGACACGATTAAAACAATTGGGCAACAATGAAAATGCCCCTGTTTCATTACTACAAAGCAGTTTAATCTGTTTATGGAAGTGGGGGGAAGGAAGTTATTAAACAAAATTAGAACAAAATTTCAAAATAATTCACTTTCAAGTGTTTGGAAGATTTTTGGTATTTTGGTTCTGAAGAAGTAACTCCAGATTCTCAGAACTGCCTTTTTACCCGTTCTGGGAGATTAGTTAATGACTGAATGGCAATTGATTGAAGCAGACAAAGTCTAGTAAACATAGGACAAATATGGACCTCAGATATTAGCTTTTGTCTTTCAGGAAGTATGTCTTTTCCAAATGGAACCTGTCTTTACTTTTCTCATAACAGAGAGCTGTCATATAAGGCAGGTTTCTAGCCTGACAGGCCACTTGTCTGCTCTTTCACTGACAACTCTGTTATATAGATATCAGCTGGAAACCTCTGCCGCAACCTGGAGCAGCTTGGAACTTTTGAATAATGTCCAGGGAGAATATCCATCATCTCCCAGTCCCCACACCCCCATTGCAATTGATCGTTCTCATGACCCAGCCTCAATTAGATGGGATGGAGTCGTAAGAGGGTCTAAGTCTGGCTGGAGCTGAAACTTACTAGGAGGTTTTGCTTCTGAGATGGTGTGGGAGAACTTGCCTCTTGTCAAGATGAAAAAAAGACCTCCATTTGGGTATTAAATGCTGCGTTTAAGCTTGTTGTAACTCTGGGGTAGATTCAATTGTGATCCAAGGGTGGGGAACTTTTGACTTTTTTTGTGCTCTGTGATTAAACAAATGAATGTACTTTACTTATGATTGGAAACTAATTTCCATTTGAGAAGAGGGGCTTTGTGATGGACTAAATGAATGTACAGCCTAGGGGTGGAGTATTATTTAGAAGAGGGATTTTGGGATTGATTAAATGAATGTAATGTCCAGGGATGAGGTAGTACTTGGAGATTATTGAATTACACTTAGTAAATGCTGTATTTTGAATGATGTCATATTTTGATCTTCTCTGTTCTTAATTTTTCACTGAATAAAATGGAGAGCACCTATGCTGGTATTTTGAACCTTGGATAGTTGCCTTTGCTTGTCATTACATTATAGTGTAGTCAGCAGGGTTACAAAGCATAGTGCCTCTATTTGTTCCAGGATACATGGCCATTTAGATTGAGATTGTAAGGCCAAGGATCCTGGAGGGGTGGAATGTAATTGAATTTAAAGATCCCCCTGTATTGGCTTGGTTTTTGGTTTGATTGTGTTAAAACCCAGAGCTTGTGAATCCTACTTGTGGGATGGACTGGGAGGACCTGGTGACATAAATTTAGAGAGACACAAGAAAAGAGAGAGGCAGAGGAACTTTTTGGAAGCAACACCTTGGAGGCAGAGAGAGACTGAGAGGATTGCTGAGGGCCACTTTGAATTGCCCAGGACTTTTGAGAACTGCCACCCAGAGCTGCCAAGGACTGAGGAGACATGGCTGTTATGCTGGTACTTTATCTGTCTGTTTTGATGTTGTTTTGCCAGCTCTGTCCACTGGTGAAAGACAGTCCTGCTGTTGCAGAGGCCTTGATACCTTGCTGTTGGTTCAGAAGCCCTGAAGGAAGATTTTCTTGTTGTATGTTTACAGAAATCCTGGAAGGGGGTTTTGCTAATGTTTTCAGGGGTCCTAGGACTGTTCTGCAGACAGAGAATGAATTAATGAAGACACTGGCAATGTATCTTGTGGCCTTGCTAAGCTTTGTCTCCCCAGGAACAAAGATTGCTGAGAACTTGCCTCCAGTCAAGATGAAGAAAAGACCTCCATTTGGGTATTAAATGCTGTGTTTAAGCTTATTGTAACTCTGGGGTAGATTCAATTGTGATCCAAGGGTGGGGAACTTTTGACTTTTTTGTGCTCTGTGATTAAACAAATGAATGTACTTTACTTATGATTGGAAACTAATCTCCATTTGAGAAGAGGGGCTTTGTGATAGACTAAATGAATGTACAGCCTAGGGGTGGAGTAGTATTTAGAAGAGGGACTTTGTGATTGATTAAATGAATGTGATGTCCAGGGGTGGGGTAGTACTTGGAGATTATTGAATCATACTTAGTAAATGCTGTATTGTGAATGATATCATATTTTGATCTTCTCTGTTCTTAATTTTTCACTGAATAAAATGGAGAGCACCTATGCTGGTATTTTGAACCTTGGGAAGTTGCCTTGGCATTACATTACATTACTTTACAAAAACTTTTGTGGCCATAGGACAGTAGTAAAGTAAATGCAGGGCATTCATTCAACACATAAAATTTTCAAGGGGTTCTAGATGAAGAAATGTGTATTAAAATTGAACAGACTCCATTTAGGTCAAGGATTTTCTCAGCACACATAAGTTCACATTGCTTTAAACTGTCAAAAGGTTTCTCAAAATTTGTTAGTCAACTGAATTTTCATAAATCAAATACTAGAAGTATTGCCACTTAAATAATCCTATGATGAATTGTCAAGATTTTTCAAAGTGAATAGCTAGGTCAGTCCTACACCAGCAATGGGGAAGAGGAATTTGGTAGTTAAGAATGTTCCAGACCAAGGGAAACATGGGAACATCTGCACTTGGAGAAGTTTAATTTAAGACTAACTCATTAAGTTTAGACACTGTCTAATCTACGTTGGACAAAATCTTGGACACTCACTTTTGACTATCTATAATCCTATCTTGATATTTGTATTAATATTCTTTTTATTGTGATTAAAAGCTATGTGCAATTAATTGGGAGGTCGGGGAGGTTGGGGTAAGAAGGTTAGGAACAATAAAATGATGAAAAGTGAATGAATGTCCCCAGTTTATTTAAAATTTTTTTTGTAGTAGATTTAGTATGTAAGGTTTTGCTTAAGAGAGGGTACACCAGCATGTCACAACATATCTGATTTTCAACAATAGACTAATGTCCATCATAGCATAAAATGTGTCTGATTTTGGAACATAATATAAATTCTCTCCTTTAAGTTAGAAACCATAACTAGATTAGGAAAACTTATAATCAAAACTCAAATTCAGGACAAAACTAAACTTTAAAGGGACAATGTACAAAGTACCACCACATAATTGAACTAAAATGTCATATCTGCTTACTGCTGACAGGAATGGGGCGGGGGTAGGGGGTGGGTAGGCTATGAGAGACATTTTTTAATAAGGTAGAATAAAGAAGACTGTGTCTTTGAATTTGTTGAGGCATTCATTTCTTTTCAATTAATGGTTGGTTTTAGTTTAAAGGTCAAAATATAACATACGGCATATGTTCAACTTTTTGACAAGTCTGTTGATATGACTGAACTATTTATTTTCTTTACTAGTTCTTCCTGGGTAAACAAACAAATAAACAAAATACTATTTAAAACAAGGTCTTCTATTATTTTCAAATTAATAATTATCAGGAAATGATGCTATTTCTGAATTTCTGTAACTTTTTTTTTTTAGCATTCATATTATACACAGACCACATCACAGCAGGAACCAAAATCAGACCATATTTTGGGGGCACTTGCACCTGTAATCAAGGTATAAGTTCTTTATCAATCTAATAAATGTTTTTCTTTCATAGTAAAATGTTTCATTTACCCTGTCTGGGGCTGGGTTTCCTCACTTTTGAAACAAAAAGGTTGGATTACAGTAGGTCTCTAAAAGTTCCTTCCAGTTGCAACGTCCTATAATAGCATTGCAGCAATCCTTAGAATCTAGCAAAATTTGAGAAATGTTCTTTTCTACTTTTGAAGGTCAAGTTTAAAACTAGCAGTAATAAACAAATAAATAAATGTGTGCATATATATGTATGTGTGTGTGTATACAAAGATATATATATATATATATATACATATATATGCATGCATTTAACACTTTGTCTGGGCTACTCTTTCAATTCCTACTCCTATGCCTACTCTCAGGTTGAGTAACTAGAGGACTCACTAATACTCTTCAGGTCTACATATGACCCTCTAGGGCTATACTTCTAACATTATTGCTCATGAATCCCTACCAGTGTGCTTCTCCTTATTCATAATTAACCAGTAGATTTGTCTTTCAGCAAAATAATTTACCTAGATCATACAGTAGGAATAGTTAATACATAGCATTCCACCCAAAAGTCTGGAGCTTATTGTTCCCCAAATAAAGACACATTCATAAGAAGAGTGAACCCAAGCCCAGAGCACAATGATAATGAGGCACACGGGTAGGATCCATGTGTGGTCAAAGCTAACTCACAACTCCTATTATTTTATGGCTTGGACGTCCTCTCTCAAGTTCACAGTTGGCTTTCTTCTCTGGTGAAAAGGGTCATTCTCCTTGAAGCTGTTTCTTCTCTTTCTATATCTGTGCCTGTCCTCTATATGGCTCTCTAAATATATGAATTCTATTTGTCCAGTCTCTTCAAAGATATGGTCAACTTTGTGGGAAGAGGGGATGAGGAAAGAAAGTTCAAAAGTCTGCTCTTCTGCTTTGTCCTACTATGAAGGAATTTTCTTTCAGGAGCCTGGTCCTGCCTTTTGTACTAACAGAACAAAGAAATGGAGCTCTTCAATCACTGGACAAGTGTACTCTCTTACATATTTGCTGTTTTTATACACAAACTCCAGGAGGATGACTAATTCTCTCAAACCAATTACAAGATATTTCCTGTAGATTCTACAGTCCTCCCAAGCTGATTACAGACATTCACATATTGGAGAGAAATTGTAGGAAAGTTCCCTAATAGCCTCTCTCTCTCTTTTTTTTTTTTTTTTTTGCTTTTTGGAGAGGGGAAGGTGGGGCAATTGGGGTTAAGTGACTTGCTCAAGGTCACATAGCTAGTTTTGTGTTAAGTGTCTGAGGCCAGATTTGAACTCAGGTCCTCCTGACTCTAGGGTCGGTGCTCTATTCACTGTGCCACTAGCTGCC
This sequence comes from Petaurus breviceps papuanus, assembly GCF_028583685.1. Taxonomy (NCBI): domain Eukaryota; kingdom Metazoa; phylum Chordata; class Mammalia; order Diprotodontia; family Petauridae; genus Petaurus; species Petaurus breviceps. The sequence goes on from NW_027187340.1 coordinate 8,491,430, forward strand.
CCCTCTAATAGCCTCTTTATGAATAAATTTGGGGGCATGTTGATTGACTCATTGATTCTACAACCACCTCCAATGAAATGTTTTGATTTTCTGTGACTAAACTGAGGAAAGAAGGGATGGAACCTCCCCTATCTTCAGGTATATTCATATCAATATATGTTACTCGTATTATTGTCAATCAACTGGTTAATGCCTCTTAATGAAGAAAACAGTAAGTACATTTATACCTATTTTGATAGCTCTGTTGTGGTTTCTTTGCTGTCTTATTAGAGGCCATTAACACAAAGTACACTTTCAAAGAAAACAATTAGCCTTTGAGAACAGGCAGTAAACACAAGTAAAATTTTTGCTTTTCTGGGCTAAAGAGACACCATTTGATGTGCTAACAATTTTTGCTTGAACATGCAGCCAGCGTTTCAATAAGGCAACCACTAATTAATCACTTACTCTTGAATGTCTTCCATGTTTTCTTGCCTCTGAAATGACTCGTTCTATTCCCAGCACCTGGAATACCCTCTCCCTCCAAGTCCATTTGCTTGCTGACATCCTTCTTATCCTTCAAGGCTCAGTTCATATGCTAACTCCTCCATGAAGCCTTCTTTGATGCCCAGCTGGAAATGTTTTCCCATCTGACTTCATGACAACTATAAGGCCATTGATTTAGAGATGGAAGAGAACTTAGAGGCTATAGAATACATCCCCACCCCCATTTTACAGATAGCAATACTGAGCCTCAGAGAAAGTTTGACTTGCCAGCTAGCAAGAGGTAAAGGTGGGATTTGAACATAGGTCTTCAGACTCCAAGTCCAGTGTCCATGCTGCCTCTCCACTGCCTCTCTTTAGTGTGGGTACTTATTAACAACCTGGATGAATTATTATGAAATCTACCCAACTGGTCTCTCCACCTTTATTCTTTCCAAAATAAAATAAATGTTTTTGAATAAATGAATCTAACCTCCATACTTCCATCAGCCATTCCTGTGAATAGATCTGATCACATCACTGCCCTACTCTAAAAGCTTAGGTGGCTCCATCCTGCCTAAGTGAAGTTCATAACCCCTTGTCTGTCATTCAGAATCTTCCACAACCTGCTACCATTCTAAATTTCAAGCCTTGCTATGTACACACTGCCTTTCTTTATGTCATCCATCTAATGTGGACTCCTCTCTGAGAGCTACACACATTCTGTTATTTCTTGCCTCTGTGATTTTGTTTGGAAAATCCTCCTTCCCCAACTTTGCTCATTTAATCCTACCCATCCTTGGAAAGCTAACCTTAAGGTCATATCTCCCATGATGTTTTCTTTGATCCCCACTCTTAGTAACAATCTTGAACCTCAAACTTCACACACCACTGTTTTTAATCTCTCTAGGACACCTAGGTTATTGTACACTACTTAATTATGCCTTGTCTTATCCCCCTAGTTAGGTTATAAGCTCCTTGAGGGAGCTAATATAAACTTTTTATCTCCCTTAGTGCCTAGCACAGTGGTCTGATCAGTAAATTTTCTGAGTTGACCTGGATTTGCTCCAGGTTTTTAGCTGCACAATGGAGAGTTTTCTCAAGGATTCTTTTGAAATAAAATTTCAATATTCTGAATTATACCTGAGTCCACAGCCTGAATCAGGGTAATAATAATGGGGGCAGCTGGGCAGCACAGTGGATAGAGTGCTGGGTCTGGAGTCAAGAAGACTCATCTTACTGAATTCAAATCTGGCCTCAGACACTTACTAGTTGTGTTACCCTGGGCAAGTCACTTAATCCTGTTTGCCTCAGTTCCTCATTTGTAAAATGAGTTGGAAAAGGAAATAGCAAATCACAGCAGTATCTTTGCCAAGAAAACCCCAAACGGGGTCACAAAGAGTCAGACATGACTGAAATGACTGAACAACAAAAAGTAATAGTGGTGTGCAGGAAGCTAATTAAGAAAATGCCTAGCATTTGGATAACTTTGCTTTCTTAAGGTAGGTCTATGGTTCTAAAATGATCTTTCCCTAAAGGCTCAGACAAAAGGCAATTGGAAATTTTTTGTCCATCCATGAATTAATTTTCATTCTTCAAGCAATAATGAAATGTATGACATTTTCTTTTGGGTGGTGGTGGAAATTTCCCAATTATTAAAGGGTTGCTTTACAAAAGGGCACCAAAAGCATCAGGGCACACATACCAGTCAACCTTTACCCACTCTGTGTAAACTCACTGGCATGATCCAGTGTAGAAACTGACAAGTATCCATAATATAAAGCAGTTCCATAAGTACAAGGAAACTATTCAGAGCCCAGGCTGTGAACAGAAATACATTCTCTGAAAATACAACAATTTTTTTTGCTGTATCATTTTTTTTTTTTTTTGCCTTTTGGAGGGCAATTGGGGTTAAGTAACTTGCCCAAGGTTACACGGCTAGTTTTTTTTGTGTTAAGTGTCTGAGGCCAGAACCAAACTCAGGTCTTCCCAACTCCAGGGCCGGCACTTTACTCACTGCGCCACCTAGCTGCCCCTGTATCATATTTTCTACAGCAATATGTGGCTTTCTATCTCCTCTGTCTCATTTTGAAATAATAAATTGCTCTCCCAAACAAAACTGTTAAAATGTTTTGCCTTCACAATTAGCATTGTTGCCCAAGATGACTACACTCTGATCCTTTCACTGAAAAGCCTTCATACAAAACATGATGAAGGTATTCTTGGGTACAAAGGTGCACCACATGGCATTGTTCCAAAGCTTTTGAGAAGTAAGACTTTGCAAAGAATTCTGTTTTGATCCATTAGTATTTTCCTACATTCCTGGTTTTCATAGCAAAGACAGATGCCCATTTTCTATTTTAAGGAAGACAGCTTTCTTAAGCTATTATTTGTTGCCATTTACCAAAGATAAATATCAAGGGATACTTTCTATAGAGAAAATGTAAGCTCCTTGAGAGCAGGAACCTCTTTCATTGTATATCTTTGTATCCCAAGGGCCCAACACAAACTTGACACAGTGCCTAAAATAAGCTTGTTGATTGATTGAGGTTATACTCTACTGTGTTGATTGTGTATACAGCACTGCACTAGTGAAGTGTAATATAGTGCACTAGGAGAGGGCGCAGAATGCTAGTATATTGTCACTTAGGTTATCATTATAATAGTAATAGCTATAGAGAGATAAAACCTTGATCCAACTTAATTGGTTGGATATCCTGGTTCAACATAGAACAATAATGTCTTAAAGAGCATCTGAAAAAGAATGTTTCTCATTGTACTTTCTATGTATACCAACAAAGCCCAGAAGGAAGAGATAAAATGATTTTTTTTTCTTTTTTGATGTCTTTTGACTCATGCGTAAATTGAATTTAAGTGAGGCAGAGTTACGCGAAGTCACTGGTCACACTCTCTCCTCCAGAGTCATCACAGTCCAGTGGCTGAACAGAATCAAGACAACTGGTGATGGCTCAAGATGCAGTGGATGACCTTGGCATCTTTGATGTCTAACCAAGCTCTAAGCGCTCCACAGCGCCTTAAATCCCATTCAAAATAACAATGGCTTATATAAAATATTTGGGAGTCCACCAAGTAGGACACACATAAGAACCTTATGACCCAAACTACAAAATACTCTTTAAGGAAACAGAGATGGACTTAATTTATTGAAGACTTGTTAATTGTTTATAGTTGGACCATGTCACAAGAATACTATTTCAATTGATTTTCTTATTCAGTGCCAGACCAATCAAGCTAGCAAAGGGTTCCTTTTTAGAGCTATAAAAATTATAAAATGCATCTGGAGAAATAAAAGGTCAAAAACCTCATAGAATATATATTTTATTTCTCCTAATCAGACTGTAAAATGCTGTACCTTTTTATCTCCACAACATCCCCAGTGCCTAGCAAAATGCATTTTTAAACACAGTCACTTTTAAACATGTTTGTTCAAATTAATAAACTTTTTTGTTTTGTTTTCAAAAACAGAAATATCAGAACTATCATTTATTGATTTGTCAATGTTATTGGACATTAGCTCTTAATGGCCATTAGCTATTACAAATATGGTATGCTTAAAGCAGGCAGACCTTTGGCTTTATGGTTAAAGAGAAATGAGAGTTTTTCTAACAAATATTTTTAATAAATATAAGAATCTGACTTTCTGCTCTTTTCTCACCAGCTGTTATGAAATGAGATTTTTTAAAGTAAAAAAAACACAACCAGAAATCAATACCATATATGGGAAAAAAGGAGTCAAAGAGTAAATGGGTGAGAAGCCTTTAAAAGTTCCCTTCAACAGGAAAGATTTATTTCTAGGTAAGCTCAGAGAAAAAGGCAGCACATTCTGTCAGGGATTCTGGGTTATACTTAAGACTGAATGGCTCTGTGGCTTTGTATCAAATCACTCTATTTCTTTATTCTCAGTTTCTTCATGTATAAAAGAAGGAGAATCATAAACTGCATTGAAGTGCCAGGGAAAATAACATTTGTAATGAACTTTGGGTTCTACTAAGTAAAAAATGCCTAGTTATTATTGGAAGCAAGCAATCTGAATTTTCTTTATGCAGGCCTATCTGTCCTTGAACTCAATGGATTGATTTTTTTAATGGTCCCTTTACTGTAATGTCCTCTAAGATGAACAACAGCATTTCTTTCACTAGGAATTGTACAATAATGTACCAGGCTAAGCAAATTTTAATGGAAGCATTGTCCGTGGATTAAGGGGTTTGGGCCCTTAAGAAGTACATAAAACAAAATAAATTGCTGTTTTACAGAAGGCAAATGTAGCTAAACCTTATTCTATTCCAGAGGAAACAAGCTTTGTACATTTTTGAGACTACACTATCCACCAGACCTGATACCAATCAGACGTAGAGCATTGTCCTCTCTCAGAACCCTGAACAACAGAATGCACTTTCCTGGCTATCGCTTTCAAAATGGGCAGGATTCTTATTGCAAACAGTCATGTAACAAACTTTGTGGGAGCAAAATCTAATCTATTTCTATTCAGTTCTAGGTACATTTTTTTTATCTGCTTTTCCATTAAGCACAGAGTCTGGGTAGACTAAAAAAGAAAAATACTAGAGTAAACATTCATAAAATCTATTCATTAGCTGCCAAAATCATGAATATTGAAACATTTGCATTCTAGTCAAATTAATTGTAGCTATTTACTAGGAAAGGGCCATTAGAGAAAGAGACAAACTATAAATAAATTAGATAGAAGTTACATTAAAAGAATCCAGAGCCTTCTCAGTGTGCATATGATATAGATGTGTATGGAGGAAATATTTTTTATTTGGCACAAATCATTAGCATTTATAACAAACAACTGTGAATAAGAGGACCATCCTTCCCTTGGAGGCAGGCATAACTAGGGAGGAATGGAAAGAATTCATAAATTGATGGCAAATCAACAAGAAAAAAAGTCAGGTAGGGAAACAAAGGAGAGAATAGCAACAGAAGAAGTTGGGGAAGTTAGTGGCTTAGGGATGCAGATACTGTAGGGGCATAACATCCAGAATGCCCTCACTAGAAGAATTAGGCAGGAGATCTAGGTATCCTAATGTGTATTACCCCATAAAGGCTGTGAGATACCAAGAGACTATGAAAACCATAAACTCAGTTGAACGGGGATGTATTACTCATTCTCATGGTTTCTATGTTCTCTCTTCTCCAGTGTGTTCCCGTCACCTTCCTGCCTGAGGTAGTCACCAGTTTTTTAAGTACAAATTACTTTCTGTCTATCTGCTAGGAACAAGAAAAGGATTTGAGAAATGTCACTATATTCCAGCTTATTAAAAAATGAATAATCTCTAGATAGGAGAAAGAAATAATTCAGGAAGGAATGAGAAATTAAAAGATTTAGAAGCAGTGCCAAAAGCAAAGCCAGCATCAAGAGGTACCTGAATAAACATTTAACATAGTGGAGAAAGAGAAGATGGATCTCTGTGTCACAGACATTTTAGGTCAGACTTTTCATTGGATGGTGATTCCAGACTTTCTAAAATGAATGAAAATCCTTACTCTATAGAATAATAAGGAGGCATCAAGATAATCCTGTTAGTCTACAGGAAGTGATATGTTCTGGAGGTTGGTGAGGCCTCATCGAATGATATGGAGATGGCCATTTGTTGATGTGGCCCTGCTAATCAGGAGATGGACTGTCCTTTTACAGTGAGTATGAAGGATATAATGAAATTTTGCCAAGGATCAAACTTCTGCTGATTCATGGGAACAAACACAATAGTCATGAGGAGCTCTGCATATACTTCTAGACATCTTTTAGTCATAAATAATAAGTTGAAAGATATGTATTGTTTTCATTTTTTTTCTACCAAATGAATTTTGAATGAAATGAGCATGGTATGTATGTAGGAAAGCTGCTGAGATGAAGAAATACATGGTGGGATTCCATATTAACATACTGATGAATAAAATGGGGTCATCTATGAAAAAGCTTTGAATGCCAGACTAAGTACCAGATTCTGGACATGCTTTTAAAAGCAAAATTACATCAAGACAGTCCTAGACTAGGATTTGGAAGATCGAGGGTAGATCTGGCTATGCTACTTTCTGCCTATATGCATGACCTCACTGTCATACAGTAGGATACAACCTCTCTGAGCTTCAGGTTTCTCATCTATAAAATGGGGATAATACTCCTTGTACTACCTATTTTTGTATGGTTATGGTGAGAAAAGTGAATTGTAAACCTCAAAGTGCCCTACAAATAGGAACTACTTGGCTATTTTTAAAATTATTTTTTTCCATAGAAAAATATATCTGTTTTTGAGCAGGGGAGTGACAGATTAAAATCCATGTTTTAAGGTTGCTAAATAGCATTTTACACAATGAAGTACAGGAACTGATACATGGTCAAAGGACAATTTTTGAGGAAGAAATCTGAAATCCAAATAGTCATATGAAAAAAATGTTCCAAATCATGAATAGAGAAATACAAATGAAAGCAACTCTGAAGCTCTGCTTCTGCCTCACACTCACCAGATTAGCAAAACTGACAAAAAGGGAAAAGGCTAAATTTTGGAGATGCTTCAGGAAAACATGTGCAATGCACTTTTGGTGGAGCTGTGAAATGGTCCAAACTGTTCAGGAAAGTGATTTGGAGCTAACCTACCCCCAACCCCCAAATTGCTAATTCTTGCCTAACCTTTGATCAGACAATACCACTTCTTGGCCTATACCCCAAAGAGATCAAAGAAAGCAGAAAAGGACCCATCCATACAAAAATAAGCATAGACTATTTTTGTGGTGGCAAAGAACTGGACGCTAAAGGCAGGTACAACAGATGGGGAATGGCTCAACAAATTATAGTACGGGAATGGAATGGAATACTATTGGATCATAAGAAATTACAAAAGGGATCATTTCAGAGAGCCCTGGGAAGACTTCTTTGAATTGATGCAGAATGAAGTGAGTAAAACTAGAAAAACAATTGGTGCAATGAAAATATTGAAAGAAAAACATCTTTGAAAGACATAAGAACTGAAAGACACGAGAACATTGCTCAATGCAATGGCCAACCACGATTCAGAGAGATAATGGCCTCAAGATACAAAATGAGTCGTATATTTTTTGATATGACTAATACAGGAATTTGTTTTGCTTGACTATGCATATTTGTTACAAGCATTTTTGTTTTTTTTTTTCCTAAAGGGAAAAGGAAGGTAGGAGGGAGAGAAAGTAGATTTTTGCTAATGGAAAAAAGAAACAACGAAATACAAAATCAAGATGGATTGGAGGAAGAGAATGAAAGCAGGAGATAATTTAGGTATGAAATAATGAGAACTTAGATTAAGATGTCAGCCGTAGAAATTAAATAGAAGGAAAGAATCCAAGTGACTTTGTGAAGGAGGTTTCTACAGAGTTTAATTGCTGATGATAAGATAAGGGAGTGAGACAAAACTTTAAGGTACTGAAGTACTAAGCTTCTCTGAAATGATGCCTTTTGTAATTTCTTATGATCCAATAGTATTCCATTCCATTCCTGTACTATAATTTATTAGGAGATTAGTAAGACATTGGGACATTTTGCCATTTGGGAAATAAGGACCATCTACATCAATCCTAACCTCCTTTTCAGGGGAGAGAGATGGCAAACCAAACTCCCCTATAGTGACAACCCATCAGGAAAAGTCAAGGATACAGGGCCAAGCACCTTAGGTTAGATACCTGTGCCCTTCCTCCCTGCTGAACAAAACAAATAGCCCACTTGCTCTTTACCATTGTTGATGACATTTTCTTGATTTGCTTGACTCCTTTCCTCCTATTTATAATCTCATTAGAATTTATACTCCTTGAAGGCAGGGATTGTTTTTCTGTCTTTGTATCCCTGGTGATCAGTGCCCGACACTTAAGTGGTTATCAGATAATGCTTGTTGATCAACTTATTAGCTAGTTCTATTTAGAGGAGAAACAGTTAAAGTGTTCTAACCAGCATAAAAGGCTTGTAAATAGCAACTGCCTCAGGATGAGGGATAGTCTGGGTAGAACAGGGAGAATGATATGTGTGGTTTTATACATGTTAAGTCAGGTGCCACTATGATTTTCAAATGCAGATGGTGCACAAGCAGCCAATATAGAGAACTGGGACGAGATATTGGAGCTGGATATTTCAGTGTTATCTGAAGTAAGATAATAATAATGACCACTTAATAATGACCAGCATTTAAAAGTGATTTACAGACATCTCATTTTATCTTCACAATTCTGGGAAGTAAGGTAAAATTATTATTCCCATTTTTCAGATGAAATAATGGAGGTATACAAAGAGTTAAGTAACTGCACCTAGAGTCATATGTGTCTGAGATCATATTTGAAATGAGGTACTGCTGAACAAGCAGTTGCCACATGATGTAGTGGCAAACAGTATTGGGCTGAGAGTTCAGAGACCCAGTTTCTATAGTCTTGATTTTGCTACTAATTCACTGTGTGACCTTGGGTAAGTCACTTCAGTCTGGGCTGCAATTGCCTCATCTATAGAATACAAGTGTTGGACTAAACCAACTTTAAGGTCTTTTCTAGTTCTAACATTGTATCAACTTGTATCCATGATCCCTGTGATGCCAGCAGGTTGTCTAAAGTCATGACATTGAGTGACCTGATGCTTCCAAGAATCTCATGATCTTAACCCTCCAAAAAGTGAGAGTAAAAGTAGTATCCTCTTCTCAAATGAAAATTTACATTATAAATAAATTATAATATAAAATAAAATTATATTATAAATTTATATTACAAATTATATTCTAAATTATCCATGAAAACTTTTCAATTTGAGGATTTCTTTCCTCTCAGCACCTCAGCATACATTTGCTCTCTTCATATAGGCTCAATTGACACACACTAATTTTAATGTAGTTGTAATGAATTTTAATATCTATCTAACCCAAACATAAATAAGGTAAATGTGCTATTTAAAAATCATTTCATTTTCTCCAACCACAAAGTAATTATATCAGGATTATTCATACTTCTGCTCCTCTCCATTAGTGCATAAAATTGAGAGCTGATTACATGGCAATCTCAATTTTTCAGGGACCAATTCTCCAGGTTGTGGATTATTTTGGTTTCTTGATGGTTCCTTTCCTTCTACTGCCAGTATCTGGAGCCATAGCCTGCTTGTTAGGAAATCCACCAAGTGAAAATGAAACTCAAAGTTTGTCAACTTAAACACTTCAAGTGGAATTATTAAGTGGTCGCTAAGGTTGGGGGAAGAAAGTTCAAGCTATTGGCCAGAATTATTTATGGATTTCTCTTGATTATATTTCTGATTTTTATGAATACAAATAATAAAGAGTTGATTATTCATATATGTATACCTACATATATAAATTACATATAGACCTATGCAGACATTGGTACCTATATATACATACATATTTTCCATAAAGATATCTATATATGTATAAACATATAAATATGTATATATTTCTTTATATATGGGTATATATCTATATAATCTAGATTATATATAAATATATAGAGATATAATCTAGATAGATATATATCTATATAGACATTTATATGTATATATACATATACACATTTATGTATACACACACATATATGTTGTTGTTCAGTTATCAAGTTGTGTGCAACTCTTTGTGACCCCAGGGACCTTTGCACACTAATATTGTCCATGGGGTTTTCTTAGCAAAGATATTCGAGTGGCTTGCCATTCCTTCTTCAATGGATTAAAACAAACAGAGATTAAGTGATTTGACCAAGGTCACACACCTAGTAAGTGTCTGAGGCTGGATTTGAACTCAGGTCTTCCTGACTCCAGGCCTAGTACTATATCCACTGAATTCCCTAGTTGTTTCAAGACAAATAGGTTAAGTGACTTGTCCAGGGTCACATAGTAATAAATGTCTGAAGCTAGATTTAAACTCAGGTCTTTCTGACTCCAGGCCCTGCATTCTATCTACTGAGTCATCTAGCTGTCCCATATAGCTACAGATATTGCTATCTATATAGATTAGACATTTTGTTGTCTTTCATTCACGTCCAACTCTTTCAGTCATGTCCCCCTAAATGGGTCTTGTCAGCAGAGATGCTCACCGAAGTGGTTTGCCATTTCCTTCTCCAGTTCATTTTACAGATGAGGAAACTGAGGCAAACTGGGTTACTTAACCCCAGGGTCACACAGCTAGGAAATCTCTAAGGCCAGATGTGAATTCAGGTCTGTATGACTCCAGGCTTGGTGTCCTATCCATTGTGCCACTTAGCTGCCCCATAGATAAATGTGGTAAATTATAAACATCTATATATAGATATTATATTACGTATATTATATCACATATTATATGGCATATATAATATGCATAATGATGGTAGAAAAGATAGTTTTCTCAAAATCTAAAAAAAATCACTTCAAAAAAGTTTCTTCTCAGATACAATAATTACTACTGTGATTCTCTCACCATATAGAATTGGCACGTACTTTAAATAGTACCTCTCTGACTCTGTATGTCTGTATATTTCTGGTAGAAAAAGGTGGTGACTGGACCTGAGTTCTGTTATAATTGCTAGTCTCAGAAAAAAATGTCAGGCTAATTTAAGGTTTTATTAAAGCAGCACCCATAAATTGCATAACATCTTATTCTTTAGAGAAAGAGAAGGTACTGCAATTTAAATTTTTTTTTGAGCTTAGATAATTATGTTTCAATGGAAATTGGTAAGCAGAAATAAGTAATTTTTTAAAATGTTATCTTTCTGGCTAAAGGTGAATACTGATTAATGACCACATAAGGGAAGAACAATTAGCCAGTTCATTGTTTAAGGCCTGGGTTAAAAATCAAATGAAAAGAAAAATGATGTAGCTACAGAGCTCGCCTTGATGTAACTCCATTAATTACCAGGAGTAAATCCGTTTGGATTTCAACAAGTCTTGCATTTTATACCAAGAATCTCAGCTCAGTCAAATACTCTTTTGTGCCAATACCCATTATATTTATGACATTTTTTTTTTTTTTGTAATCAGAGTTAAGTAATTTGCTCAAGGTTACAAGGCCAGTTATTTCTGGGTGTGGTGCTGAGTGTCTGAGCCCGGGATTCGATCTCCAGGTCATCCCGACACTGGAGCTGGTGCTCTTGCTTGCTGTGCTACCTGGCCGCCCCTATGACATTTCTTAAACGACAACATAACCATTCTTCAAGTTGTAATATAGAATATAAGCAACATTACTAAAATTTGAATGGTTCCTTAGATGCTAATCACTTTCCCCAATAATAATAATTTAAAGCTAGCATTTATATAGGGTTTTGTTTGCAAAGCACTTTACATGTTATCTCAAAATATTCTAAGTTCTAGATAGGCAACTGTATATGTCCACTGGGCTTTCATGTTAGAATGCTGAGAACTTGGAGTTAATTTTGAGCCATCAATATTATTAATTCCAATAGGAGATGATAGTAATAAAGACCTATGAAAAAGTGGGAAATAATAGTTCTTTGCTTTTTGAAGTCATCTAAGGAAAATTCTTAAAGCAGTCTGAATGTCTAACAAGCACCTTCTAGTCTTTTGTTGTTGTCTTTATTCTGCTTATCATAATCACAAATAATGACATTTGCATTGCTAATCGCCCTTTTTTAAAAGCTTGGTTTTGACACTTGGATTTGAATGATTCTTTACTCTGATCAGACTTGGAACTTGTGGATAGAAATACCTATCTACAAATTAATGTGGATTCATGCAGATTACATGGCAAATACAGAAGTACCTTCTCATTAGAAGCATGGCTGAATAAAATAATAACAACTCAACAGTTACACATTTTATAGTTACAAAGTACTTTTATATCTATAATTCTCTTGATTCTTATTTGATGCAAAGTGAATTAAAGTACACTTTATGAACCTATCCAGGAAAACCCTGAAATGTTCAAGCATGTTTGTCTGGTAAAAGTGTGTGTCAGTCTGATTTGCCAGGGATGCCTGGGAGCTAATTGTTAAATTTTCAGCATGAACATCTTCACGTACTACAGATCTCAAGCCTTGGTTTATCTTTATTGACCTGTCAGATTTTAAAGTGACAGAGAAAATGTTAATAATGTTGATTAAACTTTAAAATGTGTGCCCTGGATACATTTTTTCTTCAGCTAGTTGGTTGTTAAACATTTTATCAGCACACTTTTGTTTAGGGCTAAAAACACAAATCGTGACTAACATATGGTAGTAGAAAAGAACAATAATGAAATATATGAATTCTGTTCTTGTATACACATATATGGTTTTATATACACACACACACACACATACACACACACACATATATTGCTATTGCTGTTATTGCTTATCCTTTGTTCTCAAAGAGGACCATGGTGTCAGGAAGGTGATGCCCTGATTTGAAAGTGAATTAGATTTAAGTGAGGCAGGACTGTGCAAAGTCACTGGCCTCACTTTCCCATATGGGTCCAGTGGCAAGACATAGATCAAGACAACTGGAGATATATGTTATTTCAAATATTTAAACATTAGTTTCTTTACAATGCTCTGTTTTGATCACAAGTGTTAGGAATTTAGTTTTTCTACAATGCACTCCTATTTCCTTGATCCTGTGCCCTATGGCTGACAAATTTAAAGCCTTCTGTTCTGTTCTATTCCCCAGGCCCTTTGGAATTTTCATATAATTAGGTGAAAACCTTTCTCCCCTGTTCCCTCTCCTAGTCCCCTTAGCCTAGTCAACTGGTGTCTATTCCTGCCTAAGTCTTTATTCTGCTGATCCTTCTCTTACCTTAAACACACTATGAGGGCCTGTAGTGGCAAGCAAAGGTGTATTTAGCTCCTTGTTTCAGTTCAAGTGTCTTTGAGCCTTGCTGATGATTATATCAAGTCTTTGTTAGAAACAGAACCTTCGAAGCCCACAGTGGGAGGGACTTGCCAAAGACTGGAACAGGAAGGACATAAGAGGTAGGTGGAACAGGGAGGAGCTAATGACAGATAAAAAGCTTCGAGCACAGCTGAGACTGAGCAGAACTGGGAGGAAGCATGGTTGTGGTGCAGGCACTTTGTCTGCCTGTGTTGATATTACTTTGTCAGACCTGTCTACTGGTAGAGGATGTTGCTGTTGTTACAGAAGCTCTGGGACCTCACTGCTGGTTCAGAAGCCCTGAAAAAGGACTTTCTTTTTGTCTGTTTACAGAAGTCCCAGCTGGAGGAGGGTTTTACTGATGTTTTCAGAGGTTCTGGTATTTTACTGATGATTTGTGTTGATTTCTGACAGAGACCGTTTGTGGGTCTGTGTTGATTTCACAGGTAGAAAATGAATTGATGATGATGCCGGCAATGTGCATGAATGTTGTTGTGGCTCTGTTAAGTTTTGTCTTACCGGAAACAGAAATTGTAAAGGGTTTGAGGTGGACTGGTCACCATAAATTTTAATATGGAACAGGAACTGGATGAGAAACTGGTCGAGGAGCTGGACCAGGAGTTGAAAGCTGCCTACCTGTGAATCCAGGTGACAGTTGGGTGAATTCAGGTAAGAGCTGGGAGCATGGAAGAAGAACCATGGAATTTGGGAGTCAGCCTCGAGCCAAGATAAAAGGACCTTTCCTTGGGTACTTAGTGCTGACTGACAAGATCATGATTTACTGTGACTTAGGGGTGGGAGGACTGTGTACTTTGTACCCCTTAAGGATGATTGAGTTAAGGATGATTGGAAGGTAGTCTTTTTAATCAAGAAGAAAGAAGACTTTCTGACTGAGAAATTAAGACAATGTGACCTAAGGGTGGGAGACCTTTGTACTTTGTATCCTTTAAGGATGACTGTTCCTGAAGGAAGATTGAGTTACTGAATGAAATCTTTTGTTTAAAACTTGTGGCCACTTTAGTAGTAAGTTGTTATGTTATATCATTGTGAATGTTGAACTTTGGTTTCTGTGAATGTTTTGCTTTAATTTACTGCTGAATAAATAGAGAGTTCACTGTACTATCAAAACCTTAAAGCTGTTCACAGCAGCAGCCCTCTGGAGAGCTGCTTGTACTTGGCTTTACAGGGCTCCATCTCTACTGTTAACATGATTTTGGTCATTCTTGGTATCTTGTTTCTGTCCTATTTCTACTTCCTGGCATGATGTTCCTTGCTACCTTTTATAGGATCACCAATTGAAAGATGAAAAAGACCTTAGAATTCATCTACTTCCACCCCTTCATTTTGCAGATAAAGAAAACTGAAACCCAGGGAAATTCAGTGTTACTTTTCCAACTGAATGTCTTTTCTGGGGTGCATCATTATTATGGCTTTCTCCAAGTATATTATATTGCCTTGATTTATTTCGATGTTGTATCCCCACAGGAAGAACTAAGTTCTTTGAGGACTGAGACAGTGTCTTCCAGATTTTGTCTTTGTATTCCTGGGGCTAGGATATAGTAGGTGTTTACTTAATGCTTGTCAAATAGAATTGTTCAAGGGGGTAACAGGTTCTGGATAGGTGACAGAGCTGGCCTCTTTATCTTGTACGTCCCTGACTCATTGAATCTACAGGACTGCCCATAATACCCCCCAGTTCATAACCCACCTTCCAAGGCTTACTATGCCACTGTCACTCAACAACCATCCTGATGCTAACTGTTGCCTTCTACTTATTCCCCAACATCTCCAATGACTCCATTACATGATTTATAGTGTTCCTCCCAACCCAAACCCTTGCCAAGATTTTCTGTGACTTACTTCATTTATGTTGATGAAGCTTCTAATAGCTGTTTTTTTAATTCATCAAACTTTTCAACTTCTGTTTTCATTCTATCTCAGCCACCCACATTTTTCCATATTCTCAAACTACATAATTGCCTGAAACTTTTATTTTCCAGATCTTGAGCCCTGAAATTCCCCTATGTGATCACAATATATTCTTTCATTACACCCATGCTATTAGTATTTCATGGATGCTCTTCTTCCTTATCATGCCATTTAGTCTCTTGTTAGCTTTTTGTTCTGCAGAATTAACATTGTTATTATGGCTTCATCTCCTTCCTTCATAATCTTGTCTCTAGAATGTGTGCATTCAAAGATTTTGTACTTTGGAATACTCTGCTCCTTTTTTTCTACTATTCTCTTCCTACATATCTCCACCCCTGGGTCAAAACAACCAGAGGTCTAATTTCTCCATTCTTACTCTCAAGCTGCCAAGTACTGCTAGCAGAAGTCATAAAAACCATCCTGATTTACTTCCATTAGAAAATGCTAATATCAAATGGTTCCTTTCATGGGTGTACAGCAATTCTATCCATCTCTGATTGACTTCTCAACACACTCTTTACAACAGCTGTTCCAGACTTTTTGAAGTCTCTAGCTCTACCCTTGGGTATGTTCAGAATGGACTTATTCACTTCTCACTTTACTGTCCTGAATAGCCTCATCTCCTCTTCTCTTGAACTCAGAATTTCTTTGTATTCACCATCCTTTTGGTCTCACAGGAAGAAATAGCCCCTTTTCTTGCTAAGACTGATGCTGCTGCCTATACCTTTGACCTCTTACCCTCCTACCTCCTTTAGGACTTACCTCTGCAGATCATTCCTTCTCATCTCCAATCTAACTCTCTCTAGGGGCTCCTTCATTGCTAGCTATGAACATGCTTGGGTCTTTCTCATCCTATATAAATCTTCTCTTGACCTTGCCATTTCCTTGAAATCACCCTGAGCCTTCTCTCTCTCTCTCTCTCTCTCTCTCTCTCTCTCTCTCTCTCTCTCTGTCTCTCTCTCTCTCTCTCTCTCTCTGTGTCTCTCTCTCTGTCTCTCTCTCTGTGTCTCTCTCTCTCTCTGTCTCTCTGTCTCTCTCTCTTACTATTAAACTCTTAAAAAGAATAGTCTATAATCTCTGCCTGTACTTTTTCACCATATACTCATTAATAATGTAGCCTCTATATACTAACTGGTGAGACATTTTTCTCCAAACAATCAACTCAACTAACAATCATTGACTAAATGTATGCTAAGTACCAGGTACTGTACTAGTACCAGGCACTGCACTAATCACAGAGGATACAAAGAAATGTTTAAAACAGCCCCTTCCCTCCAGGAGCTCACATTCTAATGAACCACATCCTCCAATCCAAATGCCCTTTCTCAGTTCCTATCCTTTGTGACTTATTTTTGGTAACATTTCACATGGCCGACCCCTTCCTATCAACCTCTATGATACTGTTTTGATATGTAATTATGTCTCATGCCTTATATAGTTTAGTTTATATCAACAAACGTTTATTAAACAACTAGTGTGTTCCAGGGGAAGAAAACATGTACTTCTATAAATATAGACATAATATATAAAAAATGAATACAAGGTAGTTTGGGGAGGGAATGCAATCACCATTGGGGTATGGGGGAGATCAAGAAAAGCTTCATAGAGGAAGCGGTGCTTGACCTAAGTCTTTTTTTTTGCCTTTTGGAGGGCAATTGGGGTTAAGTAACTTGCCCAATGTTACACAGCTAGTGTGTGTGTGTGTGTGTGTGTGTGTGTGTGTGTGCGGAATGGAACTTGGGTCCTCCTGACTCCAGGGTGGGTGCTTTACTCACTGCACCACCTAGCTGCCCATTTGACCTAACTCTTAAGGGAAACCAAGGCTTCTAGGGGATACAGGTGAGAAAGGAGTGAATTTCAGGCATGAGGAGGAACCAGTCCAAAGGCATGAAGACTGAAGGAGTGTCATGTCATGAGGGAAGACAGCAAGGAGGCCAGTATGTGGAGGGATGTAATGAATAAGAAGACTAAAAAGGTAGGAAGGGGCCTGGCTCTGAAGAAATTTAAATGGCAAATAGAGAAATTTAAAATTCATCCTAGACAATTGTTGTTGTTCAGTTGTGTTGGCCTCTTTGTAACACCTTGGGGATTTTTCTGGCAAAGATATTGGAGTGGTTTGCCATTTCTTGCTTTCTTTTTCTTTTTTTCCCCCTTTTTAGAGGGGGGAAGGAAGGGCAATTGGGGTTATTAAGTGACTTGCACAAGGTCACATGGCTAGTAAGTGTTAAGTGTCTGAGGCTGCATTTGAACTCAGGTCTTCCTGACTCCAGGGCTGGTGCTCTATTCACTGTGCCACCTAGCCTCCCCCCTCATTTCTTTCTCTTGCTCATTTTACAGTTGAGGAAACTGAGGCAAAGTTAAGTGACTTGCCCAGGGTCACATGACTAGTAAGTATCTGAGGCCAGATTTGAACTCAGAAGAGGAGATGTCCTGACTCTGGGCTTGGCACTCTACCCACAGTGCCATTTACATGACTCTAAATAAAGGTAATAGTTCAATTGCTTGTTCAGTTGTTCTGACTCTTCTTGACCCCATTTGGAGTTGTCTTGGCAAAGATACTGAAGTCATGGTTAGCCACTAAAGTTTTCTATGTTCTTAAAACAATGGTTAAAATGATTTTCCTAATGTATGTATATATATATATATATCTCATGATGTCTTTCCCTTCTAAAATTTTCAGTTGCTTCACACTTATAGGATACAAATTCCTTAGTCTGGCATATAAGGTCCATCACAATTTGGCTCTAATTTTCATTTCCCTCCTGGTTTCACTTTATCCTCACCTTCATATACTCTCTATGTGCCAGCTGAAATGAACTGTCAGCTATTTTCTCATCTTGTCCTACCCTCCCCTGCTTCTGTTCAGCTGGCTTTCCACCTCTTACAGAGAAGAAGACACTCTCATCATCTTTGCTGAAATCTGTCTCCTCTAGGTCCATCTCCTCCACCAAAAAAGGGTCTGTATGGCTCAGTTCCTGCACAGCACTAGTGCCACCAAGTTTACATCCAGAGGCAGCATCACTATAAGATGAATCCTTATCTCAGCTACTGTCCAACTGGGGTGCTACAGATTGAATTCTTGCTCCTCAGCTCATCAGTGCTGTGCTTGTGACAAACCTGAGCTCTGGAAAGCCAGGATACCAAGGTTCTCCACACCACCCCCTACACAGTGCTTTCCCTGGGGACCTTTGGAATTCATGATGACACAGCCTCTAATCCATCAGTTGCCATGAAGTGGAAAATGAGTCACTGAGCTCTCCCAACAGTTCTGAGGCACAGAGGAAGTGGCTTCTGCAGTCAATCCAAAGGTCTCCAATTCACTTTTTGGTTAGCCACAGGTACAGAATGTCCACGTATGCTCCACAGTCTCTGTAAAGTGTTTTTTTGTTTGTTTGAGTTTTGGGGAAGACTGAGTCATCCTATCTTGTCTAGCCTAGAAGTGCTGTGACCATACACAAGTCTAATCACAGTCCTGATTCGCAAATCAGGCAATTTGTTCCATTCTCTCCCTGGGCTAGCTAGGTGGCACACTGGATAGAGTGCCGGGCCTGGAGTCAGAAAGACCCGAGTTAAAATCCAGCCTCAGATGCTTACTAACTGTGTGACCCTGGCTAAGTCACTGTTTGCCTAAGTTTCCTCATTTGTAAAATGAGCTAGAGAAGGAAATGGCAAAATATTCCAGTATCTTTGCCAACAAAACCCCAAATGGGGTCATAAAGAGTCTGACAGGACTGAAACAACCAAACAACATCAAAAAAGGCAGCTTTGTGGCCCCCTTGTTCCTGGGAGCGTATCTTTTTGGTGCCAGAGTTACGGAGGACACTCAATTGCCTTAACTCATGGCAGCTCAAAACTACAGAATTTAAGTGATCCACCATCATCCTCCCCAACAGCAGGGATTGCAGGGACTATGGGCTTGTGCACCACTCCCAGCTGCCAAGACATTTGCATTTCATGTTATCTCAGCTCTCCAAGAAGCAAGCTCCCTGGCGTTTCCACATTGGGGAGATGCCATTAAAGGAACTCTGTACAAGTCTCAGACCTCCACTACATAAAAACAAAAACAAAAAACTCCTTCCATCTCCTTATTTTTGTGAGTCTTTTATCCTCTTTATTTACTGAGGAAAATAATTTAAGGTATCTCCAGATGTTTTTGTATTTGAGGGGAGGATGATGCTTCCCTTACACTGCAGGGACTTAATCTGAATTTAACAAACACACAAAAAAAATCCCCAACCCCCAAATCCATATACACAATAGAACATAAAATCACAAATCTTTTTTATATACAAATTGCATTTTTAAAATTATATAATATATTATATATGTATATATGTATATATAACTTTCAAAACTGTACTGCTTCTGTTTCTTCCTGAAATTCCTTTAGTTCTCTTTTATGCATTAAAAAAAAATGCTGAGAACTCTTGATTCTTTTCTTTGAAACTTTATCTCTAGCTCCCTTTTTTCTTCCTGAATATCATCCCCTCACAAAAAAGAGAAAACCACAATTCTTGTAACAGATAAGAATAGTCAAACAAAGCAAAGCCATCCATTTGTCATTTCCAAAAACAGTATGTTGAATCTTTTTTTTTTTTAAAGCAATTGGGGTTAAGCAACTTGTTCAAGGTTACACCGCCAGGTGTTTCTGGGTGGGTGCTAAGTGTCTGAGCCCGGATTTGATCCCCAGGTCATCCTGACACTGGGGCCAGTACTCTTACTCGCTGTGCTACCTGGCCACCCCAGTATGTTGAATCTTGATCCTTGAGTCTATTATCCCTCTGTCAGGAGGAAGGTGACATGTTTCTTCATTAGTCCTCTGAAGTTATGATGGGTCATTGCCCTGATATGACTTCTGGAGTTACTAAAAGTCTTCTGAGGCTTTATGATTTGGGGACCTTACTCTCAGTGAAAGAGGAGGAGTCTGGGCTGTGGGCTATTAAGTATGGGATATTGGAACACAGCTAAGGGTAAGAAGACACGAAAGATTGGGAGTTGGGGGACGGAGAAAAGGAAATGCACATTAAACAGATGGGAAGGTTAATGTGAACACATCCTCATAGCCCAAAGGATAGATTGTTTCTTAATGGTTTGAGTATCGGTAGCAGCTATTCCATGCCTATGGCTAAAGGCAGAACCATTAGAAAAGTACAGACAAAAAATTTTATATAAAAAACCTAGATATCATATTCTACTTTATTTTAAGATATAGGTTCTTCTGATTCAGCCTGCTTATATCTTCTTAGCTTTATTAGAAAGTTATATTATGTGGATACATATAAACATACACACACACTATATATATATGAATAATTTACCTTTTAAAAATTACTCCTGATGTTTTTCTTTTCCTTTGGTTCTTCTCTTAAAACAAATCTACTTCTTACTGCTTAGACGTGGCATTTGAGGTTATGAGAAGATAGAGCTTTCAAAATCAGGATTAAACAGCTCCCCAGGGGACCTAGCCTAAATTTTTGAAAACATTTTATTTGCATTAGATTTGTCAGGCCCAGCAGGTGAAACTCTTTGTCCATCTTCTTCCTTCATCGTCTGCCCCCCAGGAACCTAAGCCTATGAAGAATATAAATAGAAGCATCTAAACTCTAAATATGTCAGTCTTTTAGAACAAAAAAAATAACTATCAGTGCTAAAGGGAAATCCTAGTGACCTAGCAATCTGACAAAGCCATATTCTTCAGAAGCGAGTACAAGGGTCACAAAATAAGTAGGTTGTTTTTTTGTTTGTTTTTAATTTGCCTTTTCTAAGATGTCTAGTCCTTTTTCAAAATTCCTCTTATCTAATGGCGGGAATGGGGGTAGGGAGAAATGTAATGGTTCCTTGAGGATGTGAAATAAGCTTTAGATATGAAGTGTTAATGTGATCTTGGTGGTATGCCCAAAGAATCTTAGAGATGGCATTTGCTGGGATTCTGAAAGCGCTTTACAATTTACAAAGTACTTTAGAGTATACACAACAATCCTATGAGTTAGGTAACCTTATTATTATTTCCATTTCCTATATGAGGAAACACAAACTCAGAATTTCAATGACTCTACTCAAGTTATATATGGAATGATGGCAGTGCCAGGACTTCAAACTGAGATCTTTTGGGTCCCGAGCTCTTTCTGCTACTCTAGGCTCTCTCTACTAATTGGTAATAATACAAAACAAGTCTACATGGTTTTCCATATTCGTTCTGTCCCTGTGTGATATTACTTCAATTAACACCTAATTTAGAGGTACTTAAGTTAGCACAGTACTTGGCAACAGTGGGCACTCAATAAATGTTTGTTTAATGTATCATCATCAACACTTTGGTTTCCTTTCAAAAGACTGGCCATATGCTCCAACATAACACACAAGTGTGATAGCAACATAGTGGAAGAGTTAGGAAAAGTTAAATGATATTTTTAAGAATTTTTTTGGGCTGGACCTATGATTTCCTTGGTACTAGGAACTCTTGATAAGAAAACTCCTTCCACCAATGCAGACTGGCACCTGTTCCTCAACTTTGATAGAGTCTCAGAGAGTTTCCTAGGGGCCCTGAATGGTTGAGCAACTCCCCCAAGGTATGTGTCAGCCATGACAAGTCACAGGCAGGACTGGAACTCAGATTTTTCCACAGTCCAAGATCAGTTCTCTATGCACTACTCAATGCAGTCTCTCTTTTCATACTTATCCATTAATAAATGACATAAAAGTCATCTTGATTTATTCAGATGTTTATGAAAGAGTAGTAAACAACTAGCTGAATACTTCCAAAGTTTATAAAAAAAATTTGGGAGGCAACATGGCCTACTGAAGAGAGAGACAGAGAAAGAGGGGGGGGTGGAGAGAATGAAAGAGAGAGAGAGACAGAGAGAGAGAGAGAGAGAGAGAGAGAGAGAGAGAGAGAGAGAGAGAGAGAGAGAGAGAGAGAGAGAGAGAGAGAGAGAGAGAGAGAGAGAGAGAGAGAGAGAGAGAGAGAGAGAGAGAGAGAGAGAGAGAGAGAGAGAGAGAGAGAGAGAGAGAGAGAGAGACAGAGAGAGAGAGAGAGACAGAGAGACAGAGAGAGACAGAGAGACAGAGAGAGACAGAGAGAGAGACAGAGAGAGAGAGAGACAGAGACAGAGACAGAGACAGAGACAGAGAGACAGAGACAGAGACAGAGAGAGAGATTGTAGAATCAGGAACACCTTGATTCATTCAGGTCCAGTCCCTACCACATACTAGTTATATGACTATAGGCAAATTACAATCTTTCAGAGCCCAATCAAACTCTCTAAGATCTTAAATTCCAGTGGAACTGCTGAAACTAACTGGTAGAAGGATTTTTTCATATGGGAATTCCTCATGGTTCCAGACTATAAAAAATAAATAAAACCTTCATGGCATGGTTCAATAAGACCAGATACAGAATAAGTAATTTCAACTTGTTACATATCGAAGTCCTTTATAGAAAAAAAAAAAAGCAGCTGATGGAATTACTGTAGATATATTTATGTGTGGCTCAAAGAACTGTTGTCCTTTCCATGATTAAAACAAGAAAATGCAAGATGAAAATTCTTTGGGTTGCTAAACAATATATATTGTTTAGTTGTTTCAGTTTTATCTGACTTTTCATGACCCATTTAGGGTTTTCTTGGCAAAGATACTTGGGTGGTTTTGTCATTTTCTTCTCTAGCTCATTTTGCAGATGAGGAAACTGAGATTAAGTGACTTGGCCAGGGTCACACAGCCAGTAAGTGCCTGAGGCTGGATTTAAAGTGCCTTCAGTCCTGGCACTGTATCCACTGTGTCACCTGGTTGCCCCAAACAGTACATGCCTATATTTAAAAAGTGAATTGTTACTAGAGATGGTCTCTGTAGATAGCTGTATTATGCTTTATAATGTATCAATTCTATCATCTGTAAAATTGGGATAATAGCACCTGTGACACAGGATAGTTGTGAGGATAGGTGATAATATCCTTAAATGCTAAATGGGTGCTAGCCTACATATTAACTTGCTGCTGTATTTGATCATTATTTATTTCAAATACGTAATATTCCTTTTTACGTGTTTATATCTAGTACTCCAACTAAACTGTGAGTTTCCATAGAGCAAGGGCTATTTTGGGCCTCTTTGTAAGGATTAGTTAAAAGCAAAACTTATCTTCAGACTGGAAAAGAGAAGATTTGAGGGGTGAAGTAGAGGGGGCGGAGAGGGGGATAGCTGTTCTCAAGCTCTGTGTTTCAAGACAATCATAGTTAAAAAAAAAAAAAAGACATGCAGGGCAGCTAGGTGGCGCCATAGAGAATAGAGAGTGTCAGGCCTGGAGTCAGTTAAGACCCATCTTCCTTCCTGAGTTCAAATCTGCCCTCAGACACTTATTAGCTGTGTGACCCTGGCCAAGTCATTTAACTCTCCCTCAGTTTCCTCATCTGTAAAATGAGCTGAAGAAGGAAATGGCAAACGACTCTAGTATTTTTGCCAAGAAAACCCCAAATGGCATCATGAAAAAGTCAGACAAGACTGAAACAACAGAACCAGAATCCAAAGTATCAGCTTCTCTGTCTCAGACCTAACCTAACCTGCACAAGTTGGCGGGTGAGCCAGGAGAAGCAGTATGCTCATAATTACGTCTGTCTAGAAGTGCAGTCTACCCCCTTGAGCCTCAGCTGGAATGTGGATGCCTTTTCTTTAGGACACATGGTAGAAGGGATTCTTGTTCATGTGGGAAGCCTAAGCCTAAGCCTACCAAGTGATGTACCTGTGCTCACCAAGGAAGTAGCAGAACCAGGATTCAAACTAATTACAGTTACTAGTTCACTTTGGGCCATGACACAAAGATCTACACTTTCTCTAGATGGGAACCAGAAAAGATCATACCATTTGGTGATGTTTTCTGTGGTGCAAAGGAAAAACCCACCAAGGGGCAAACCAAGGGCAGACAAGGTGACTTACACGCACAGGGAGGCTTCTAACAGTTGTTACCCCTGTCTGCAGTCTGTTTCTCCTTCTAGCCTTCCCCCAGAGCCTTGTGGGAGTTTAAACTGAATCACCTCATCGGTCGGCTGTCCATTAACACAACTTATTTGCTGTTGTCTCTTTCCTGGTAAACCACAATGAGCTCAGATTCTATTCCACAGTACCTATTTACTTGTCTCTGGTTAGCCTCTGAATAAAAGACTGTTTTTAACAAATGACTCATCCCACCTGGACATTATTGACCTCTTTAAACACACAGACACACACACAGACACACACACACACAGACACACACCAATTCTCAGAATTTAAATGCAAGGATTTAAAACTATAAGATCTAAAAGATAATGTCTATGAAATATGTTTTAAGAAAATTTCTTTAGGAGAGGGAAAGGTTTCAGGATGATTGTCAGAAGAGAGTCTGATTTAGTTGGAAACATCCATAGCCACTCAGAGCACGCTCCTCATTGATTTGGCATGGTTAAACCTAAGAATTGTCATGCAGCTGTGGCATGGAGAACAGTACTCAATACCTATTTGCTGTTAAAGGATTTTAGCAAGGAACAGTCCCCTCTCCTACTGCCTCCCCCTCAAAAAAAAGATGATGGGAAAAAAAAGCCATAAAAGAAGAGTGACTGAAAAAAAGATAAATAGATGCACCACTGATTTTTCTTCTATTTAATCTACATATTCCCTGACTGCTATAGTGAAAAGAGTATTGTATTTGGAGTCTCAGGACCTTATTGGGTAGGTTCTATCATATCCTCAGATAAAAACTGATAAAGAAACTGAGTCTTAGAGAGGCTAAATGATAAATGTTTGGGAAAGGATCTGAACTCTAATCTTCCTTGACCTCAATCCCAGTGCTCTGTCCACTATAGTGCTGTGGTGGAGAAAATGAAACATTTGTTGTTTTTTAGTTAAGTAGTCATGTGACCCAAATTGGAGTTTCCTTGGCAAAAATACTGGATTGGTTGGCCATTTCCTTTCCCAGATCATTTTACAGATGAAGAAACTGAGGAAAACAGGGTTAAGTGACTTGCCCAAGGTCACACAGCTAGCAAGTATCTGAGGCTGGATTTGAACTTTGGGTCCTCCTGACTTCAGGACTGTCATTCTATCTACTGCATCACCTAGTTTATCCTAAATGAAGGCCAGCACTATCTTATAGCACAATGTATTCCTTTTCACACTCACCATAGCTTAATTTGTACTACATTTATCTGTGTATAACCCTACTAGATTCTAAGCATTCCCAGAACAGGAACCATTTCTCACTTATCTTTTAGTTTCCTCCATTGCCTATCACAGTACATTGCATATACTAAACAGCTAAGTGTTAATGCCCAGGGTCACACAGTCACTTCGTGGAAGAGTTGAACTTTTTTTTTTTTTACTTCTAAATCTAGTGCTATTTCTTCTACACCACAGTGAATCCTAAATTCCTAAAAATGAGCAACACAGAGAGTTCAATGTCTGTAGTGTGACTTGGATAAACATATTTTTTACTATTAACTAGCTGATTAATATTTTGGTATCATAGATTCATTATTCATGCTTATGGGTAAAAGTGGTATCCTATTTAGTCCAAAAATAATTTCTTTTTGGATTTGGAATGTATTATTGATTTCTTTTGCTTTCCTTCTCCTTTTCTTTTTATTTTCCTTTTTTTTTTTTGGCTCTGAGGGAGGAGAGCTATGGATCAATGAATGACCTTCCAGATTAGGTGTTGATTAGTTAATATTAAAATGAGTTTCAATTCCTTGGGCGTACATCAAATGAGTACATGGTAAAATGAAAACAAATCATGATGGTTGTCAAAAAGAAAAACAGGCAAAGGATTAACAACTTAATGAAGATAAACCAGACAAAAGCTTATAGAGCTGGTTGTACTATGATGACTTTTTAGTTTGTTTAGTAACTGGAACATAAGATGGAAAATACAAAACTGTTTTCTTTTCCTGAGCTGATTTCGTGGTTATGATTCTCAGTTATCTCATCTGTAAATGGAGATTAGAGTTAATCTTACCTTTCACCAGAGGGGAGTGTGGTTGAATCATTTAGTATCAGATAATAGTTCAAATAATCATGAAGAAATTTAGCTGATCCATTTCTTCACAATCAAAGATAGTGCTAAGTACTTAGCTATTGAAAATATTTAATTTGGTGCATTATAATACTCTCCAGTATGTGATATTAATATATAAATTCTCTACACAACCCAATAGGGCCATATGATTAACAATCTGCATTTTAATAAGTCTTAATGCAAAGTTGATGTGAGGTAGGAGCCAATGGCTTCTGTTAGGCAGCACAAACAAGCACAAAATGATTTCATAAAAGAGAACTGAGGCTTATAAATAAAATTAGTTTTAAAATGCAGATGTGATCCAGATGGATAGATAAGGTCTCCCCCCCCATCAGCATATACACAAATACACAAAGATTAAAATTTCCATCCCAAATGCAGCTTTCTGTCAAGCCTCACAAGCAGTTCTTTTAGTAAGATAAAAAATACTAATGAATATTCTATTTCTATCCCTTCTGACAACAAATCTCACTTTTTAATCCAATGAGTTAGCCCCAAATCCCCATTTTCAAGTTCCTTGCAAAAGACAAGAGAGCCTCAGTCTAGATGAAGGAGGGAACTTTATCTGAATATGGTCATGGTAGGAGAAGGTAGAGCCATTATAAACTCTCTGAGGCAGCTGGTTGACTCAATAGATAAAGCACTAAGTTTGGAGTCAGGAAGACTGGAGTTCAAATCAGGCATCAGATACTTACTAGTTGTGTGACCTTGAGCAAGACAATGTAACTTCTTTCTTTCTGCCTCAGTTTTCTCAACTGTAAAATGGGGGCAATAATTGTACTTACTTCCTAGGGTTGTTGTGAGAATCAAAGGAGATAATATTTGTAAAGTATGTAGCATAGTGCCTAGCAAATAAGTAGGTACTTAAATTCTTTCTTCCTCCCTCCTCTCCTTTCTTTCTTCCCTTCCTCCTTCTTTTCTCCCTCCTCCCCTCCCCTCCTCTCCTCTCTCTACATGGGGGGTCATGCCCTTACCTGGGGGTACTTTACCCAAAGGAAGGTAAATTTTGTTGATTGAAGCCTACCTTAAAATCATGGGTTTACTGGCTAGATTTCTTTCTAAAGACCACACCAGAAACCCAATTCACTCTAGCTTTCATTGATTGGCCAACAATAGGTCCCTGCCCAAGCACCACATAATGGCTATTTTTGGGGCCCAGAGGGCTTAGAGTGAAAGTAAATAGTAATGGTTTCCCTTTTGGCTAGAAACTACCCTGAGGGTCTCCCTCCCCTAGATTGATTTTTTTTTTTTAATTAAAGGGGCCATCCCTTGGCTCACTTCTTAAACAGCCCTAGTCATTGAATGGGCTTTGCCCACTCAAAGTTAGAACTTGGAAAAACCTTAGCTTAAAAGCCTGAGGTCTCCCACTGAATCTTGGACCCTCTCCTCTTGTCCTGATATATATCTGGCCACTGGACTCAGATGGCTCTGGAGGAGAAAGTGAGGCTGGTGACTTTGTACAGCCCTGTCTCACTATAACCCAGTTCAGTTGCAAGTCATAGCATCATCTTCCTGAAGTCATGGTCCTCCTTGAGAATGAAGGACAAACCACAACTCTCTCTCCCTCTCTCCCCCCCCC